>NC_138768.1:454566275-454702463 GCF_965119305.1 Pelophylax lessonae
TTCTTCTTTTAAATATGCTCTCCTCCTTTACCGAGTTGATTCCCTTTATGTATTTAAAAGTTTCTATCATATCCCCTCTGTCTCTTCTTTCTTCCAAGCTATACATGTTAAGGTCCTTTAACCTTTCCTGGTAAGTTTTTTCCTGCAATCCATGTACTAGTTTAGTAGCTCTTCTCTGAACTCTCTCTAGAGATATGGCCTCCAGTACTGCGCACAATACTCCAAGTGAGGTCTCACCAGTGTTCTGTACAGCGGCATAAGCACTTCTCTCTTTCTACTGCTTATACCTCTCCCTATACATCCAAGCATTCTGCTGGCATTTCGTGCTGCTCTATTACATTGTCTTCCCACCTTTAAGTCTTCTGAAATAATTACTCCTAAATCCCTTTCCTCAGATACTGAGGTCAGGACTGTGTCAAATATTCTATATTCTGCCCTTGGGTTTTTACGCCCCAGGTGCATTATCTTGCACTTAGCCACATTAAATTTCAGTTGCCAGAGTTCTGACCATTCTTCTAGTTTTCCTAAATCCTTTTCCATTTGGCGTTTCCCTCCAGGAACATCAACCCTGTTACATACTGTATCTTTGTGTCATCAGCAAAAAGACAAACCTTACCATCGAGGCCTTTTGCAATATCACTTATGAAGATATTAAACAAAATTGGTCCCAGTACAGATCCCTGAGGTACCTCACTGGTAACATGACCTTGTTCTGAATGTTCTCCATTGACTACAACCCTCTGTTGTCTGTCACTCAGCCACTGCCTAATCCACTCAACAATATGGGAGTCCATGCTCAATGACTGCAGTTTATTGATAAGTCTTCTATGTGGGACAGTGTCAAAAGCCTTACTAAAATCTAGATATGCAATGTCTACTGCACCTCCACCGTCTATTATTTTAGTCACCCAGTCAAAAAAATCTATAAGATTTGTTTGACATGATCTCCCTGAAGTAAACCCATGTTGTTTTTCATCTTGCAATCCATGGGATTTAAGATGTTCCACAATCCTATCCTTTAATAGGGTTTCCATTAATTTGCCTACTATTGATGTCAGACTCACTGGTCTATAGTTGCTCGATTCCTCCCTACTACCTTTCTTGTGAATGGGCACGACATTTGCCAATTTCCAATCTTCCGGGACGACTCCTGTTACTAATGATTGGTTAAATAAATCTGTTAATGGTTTTGCCAGCTCACCACTAAGCTCTTTTAATAATTTTGGGTGTATCTCATCAGGACCCTGTGACTTATTTGTCTTCACTTTAGACAGCAATCTTAGAACGTCTTCCTCTGTAAAGACACATGCATCAAACAATTCATTAGTCTCATCCTTTCAAGTGGAGGTCCTTCTCCTTCTTTTTCTTCTGTAAAAACTGAACAGAAGTATTCATTAACCGCTTGACCACCGGAGGATTTTGCTGTCTTCCGTCCAGGCCACTTTTTGCGATTCGGCGCTGTGCGACTTTAACTGACAAATGCGCGGTCGTGCGATGCCGTACCCAAACGAAATTTATGTCCTTTTTTCCCACAAACAGAGCTTTCTTTTGGTGCTATTTGATCACCTGTGTGATTTTTACTTTTTGTGCTATAAACAAAAAAAGAGCGTTTATTTTGAAAAAATAACAATATTTTTAACATTTTTTTATATGAAATTCCCCCCCCAAAAAATGTAAAAATCAATTTTTTTTTAAATTTTTGGCCAATTTGTTTTCTGCTACATATGTTTGGTAAAAAAAATCGCAATAAGCATATTTTGATTGGTTTGCGCAAAAGTTATTGCGTTTACTAACTAAGGGAAAGATTTCTGTCATTTTTGGTGTTTTTTTTAACGCGTAATGGCGGCGATCTGCAATTTTTTTTGCGGGACTGCGACATTGCGGCGGACAGATCGGACCCTTGACTGACATTTTTGACACTTTTGGGGGTACCAGTGACATTACTGCAGTAATCAGTGCTATATATATGCACTGTTACTGTAAAAATGACACTGGCAGTGAAGGGGTTAATTTTATTGGAGAGGGAGGGGTTAATGTATGCCTGGTGCTTACTGACGTGTGGGGGGGGGGAGGTGACTGAGTGACAGAAGGACAGATCAGATGTCCAGCTATGCTGAACACTCCGATCTGTCAGTCCCTGTCACTATGGAGATCCGCCCGCTCTGTTTACACAGGCGGGCGGATCTCCTCACTAGATTCCCCGACGATCGGGGCAGAGCAGCGGCGATCGCCGCTGCTCCTCCCCTGGCCCAACTCCCGCTGTGAATGAAAACAGCGGGAGCGCGCCTCCGGCGGAGCGCGAGCGCCGCCTACAGGGGGAGGAGTCCAGCGACGTAGGTCTACGTTGCTGGATGGGAACGAGCCACTTTGCCGCAGTACGCTCCATGTGAGCGGTCGGCAAGTGGTTAAGGCAGTCGGCTAGCCCTTTATTCTCTTCTACATACCTTCCGTCCTTTGTTTTTAATTTAGTTATTCCTTGTTTTAATTTCCTTTTTTCATTTATATATCTGAAGAATGTCTTATCCCCCTTTTTCATAGACTGAGCTAGTTTTTCTTCTGCCTGCACTTTAGAAGTTCTTATAACTTGCTTGGCCTCTTTCTGCCTAATCTTGTAGATTTCCTTATCTTCATTGCTCTGGGTTTTTTTATAATTACAAAATGCTAGCTTTTTATTTTTAATGATTTGGGCCACTTCTGCTGAGTACCGCAGTGGTCTCCTCCTTTTTTTGCTTTTACTGACAAGTCTAATGCAATTTTCTGTTGCCTTCAATAATGCACCTTTTAAGTAGTCCCATTTCTCCTGCACTCCATGTAATCCGTTCCAGTCTGATAAGGACTCATTTATGACTAATTTCATTTTTGAAAAGTCGGTTTTTCTAAAATCTAAAACTTTTGTTTTTGTGTGGTGTGACTCTTTCACAGTTCTTATATTAAACCACACTGACTGGTGATCACTAGATCCCAAGGTTTCGCCTACAATGACATCATATACCGAATCCCCATTTGTGAATACCAAATCCAAAATGGCCTCCCTTCGGGTTGGCTCCTCAACCACTTGTTGCAGAGACAACCCCAGTAGGGAATTTGGAATATCTGTACTCCTGGTAGAACTTGCTATTTTGGTTTTCCAGTTTATATCTGGAAGATTGAAATCTCCCATAATGATAACTTCTCCTTTCATTGTCATTTTAGCTATTTCTTCAACTAGTAGATCATCTAGTTCTTTAACTTGACCAGGTGGTCTATATATCACACCTACACGAGTTACTGCATGATTAGCAAACTGCAACGTAACCCAAACTGACTCTATGTTGGCCTCACCAACTTGTATTAGGTTAGATTTAATGCTATCTTTCACATACAGTATCCTATTTTGCTTTCATGCTTAAATGGCAATCTGTTCTTTTGTAAACACATTGCTTTCCAAATTGTTTAATAAAAATGATTGTGAAAGAAAATAATAAAGTCTTAGAACATTTTCTTCTAGCCAATACTCTATTGTGAAACAATGTTATCAAGAAATTTACTTACACAAATTTATGTTGTTGCAATCACTTTTTCTTCCTGCATGTCAAAAGTTCAACATACCATTATTGTCATGGGTCTCCCTTCTGCAGTTCCAGTTTTAACCGCAAGATGTAAGTAAAGAACAAAGTATGCTAAATGAGCCACGGGTATCCTGCTAGAGAAAATCTAATGTGCAACATTTGCACATCATTCCTGCCTACTGTTTTGACCCTGGGACAGCATTTCTCGGTAGCCATCTTTTTAAAAAGGTGTCAGGATTCCATGGCTGCGACTTATCTAAACAATGTTTTTTGAGGTCCAGTTCTAAGCTAAAGAGTTGAATTAATTATCTCCTGGACTTTTGTTTTTTTTATAGTGCTCTGTAATGATTTGAAGTACAACTACATTGTGTCCATAGCCCCCCCCCCCCTTCCCTTAGATCCTAAACAAATCTAACCTAGAACCTTCTTAACTAGGCATTTATATTTTCCTTTTAAAAATCCCAGTTGGTGCTGGCTTGAATATACACATACTGCTACTACCAGGGCCGGCCTTAGGTGTTCAAGCGCCCTGTGCGAGCTAATCCTGTGGCGCCCCCCATCCTCACCCCTCGCCCCCCTAAACATGGCTGTATCTATTGAAAAACTAATTAAGAGTATAGTTGCTGCTAAGTGACTGCAAGTGTGTGCAGCAGCAAGATAAAAACAGGGAAAAAAAAATCAGCTCAAAAATACTCAAAGTATTTACCCTAAAATGATATATAAATATGTCACCCAAATCTGTTTCTGTTGAAAGTGCACAGTGCTAAATTAATAATTAAATCTGCATGGCTACCACAGTATACATATTATATACCACTACTATAATAAATAACAATTAAATATTCATAACCTTTACAATGTGCAAAAAATGAATCAACATAGCTTGATTCCATAAAATTTAAAGCGGAGTTCCACCCTAATTTTACACTTTACATTATTCTTACCTATATCCCTTTCTAAAAACGAATTGGCTATTTTTTTTTTTTTTTTGTTCACTTACCTTATTTTTAATGAATATAATCTTCCCTTCCTTCCACTTCCTCCTTATTCGGCCCCGGCTGCCGACATAATTTCCTGCTTTACATTGACTCCTGGGAGATGAGTGTCATCAATCCCAAGAGTCAATGCGCCTGCACCGGTGTCCCTCGTCACTTACCGGTGCAGGCACGAGAACAGCTTCTGGGCATGGGCAATGACTTTTAAACCAGATGTGGAATGAGGCGCCTGCACCGGAAGTGATGAGGGTATAGCATTCTGGGACTCGCGACTCCAGGAAGAGGGACACCGTGGCTTCAGCTGCCCACACCGCAGATGGCTGCGCTGTACAAGAACTTCACAAGGTAAGTAATTCTTCCTTTTAGGTACACTAAACAGAGGACAGGTTGGAGGAGATCATTGTTTAAATGCACAAACAATGACTATTCTAGGGGTATTTGGCCGGAACTCCGCTTTAAGTCTGGTGAGTCAGTTTGGGGTGATTGGTGGAAACAGCACATAGGGTGCTTTTTTGGCGCACACCTTCCGAAGATTTATTACCAAAAATATTTATTTGCACTTTTTTTTGCACATTTTCTTACACCTTTTTTGCACTTCATTGGACTTTTCTTGGAACTTTTTTATGATCACTAATAACTTAGCCCCCTTACATTAGAAACCCCCCCACGGAGCCCCCCCTTACATCAGAGACCCCCCACAGAGCCCCCCCCTTAAATCAGAGACCCCCAAAGAGCCCCCCCCCTTACATCAGAGACCCTCACAGAGCCCCCCTCACATCAGAGCCCCCGTACATCAGAGACCCCCCACAGAGCCCCCCTTACATCAGAGACCCCCCCACAGAGCCCCCTTTACATCAGAGACACCCACAGAGCCCCCCTTACATCAGAGACCCCCCAAAGAGCCCCCCTTACATCAGAGACCCCCACAGAGCCCCCTTACATCAGAGACCCCCCCACAGAGCCCCCCCTTACATCAGAGACCCCCCCTACATTTGTTTTATATACTGAGGCAGGAAAGAGGGTGAGCTTACTTACCCCAGGATGGAGGCTCAGGCTGTCAGCAGCTTTTTTTTAAACTTCCTGCCCACACATCCCCAGGGAGTGTGGGCGGGGCAGACCCAGGAGGAGAAGGGGGGAGGAGGAGGAGCTGATGATCTCTCTCCTCCCGGGTCCCTGAAGAGAGGAGGAGGGGGATCTGTCAGCGGCGGCTCTGAGGCTGAGCTGTGTGAGAGATACACAGCTCAGCCCTTCAGTCCGGAGAAAACACAGGCACAGCCGCAAAGCGGGAGGTAATCGGCGGGCGTGGCATGTGTTAACGCTCCCCAGGCCAAGGTCGCCGCTTACCTCCCGCTGTGCGGCCTGATCATCAACCCGCCACGGAGTAACTGACTGCGAGCTGTGATGGCCGCACGGTGCTCCTGTTGCCCATGGCGCCCTGTGTGGCCGCACAGCTCGCACACCCCAAAGGCCAGCCCTGGCTACTGCCTCTACTGGAAAAGTACAGCTTTGTTCATCTCAATGAGCTAGAGAAGATTTCCACACCGAACATCACAGAAGACTGCCACCACTGAGAGGCAAGTATGTACTGGGTGGGGGAACTATAGGTTAGGTTAGCTTAGCTGGGCTGGGGGAAGGGGTTTATTTTGCTGATTAATCCCTTTGAAAATCCCCCTAGCATTTCTGGCCGTGGCTAGTAAGGGCAGATGATTTATGTAGCATTTACTTCCTGGAATCCATCTGTCCTTAGCTCAGGTATGCAGGCAGGAGGGTGTGCTTAGCTGAAAAAGCCCCTCCTCCCCTCCTGAAGACTCCTGGGGTGTATGACATCATTTGCCTAGGCGTGGAAACCAGGAAGTAACTGAAGAAATGTTAAAACAAGTAAATATGATATACTTTCCTATCTATTTACTAATGCTAACAGCATATGGATTTAAAATAGTCAATGTTGATTGAGAGAGCGAAGTTCAACTTTAACCATTTGCCCCAAAATCACATACCTGTACGTCATTCTGCTTCAAGTGGTTGTACTGAGGTGATCCCTGCAGCCGCAGGCATCACCCCGGTACTGTTTTTTAGAGCCTACGGTCGGCTTTCTTGTGATAACAACCAATGCGGTTAAGCAGCCGCTCGACTGTTATCACAAGCTGCGGGGGGGGGCTGGCCTCCCTCCCGCTGCCTTCTGCCGCTCTGCCCGGGCTCTCCCGTCCCACCAGGAGGCCCAAGCGACCAGCCAGGACGTCACCCGGAGCTGCCTTTGATTGGTTCTCGGATCTAGCAACCTGGAAGCAACGTCCCAACATTACCCCTGGTTTACTTGAGCCTTAAAGGCGGTGATTTAAAAAAAAAAATTTTAGTAGTCAAAACAGCATAACTTGGTGTTTTGAATGCTTTTAAGTGCAATGGAGGGATCTGGGGTCTTATAGACCCCAGATCCCTCCGAAAAAATACCTGACACTTGCCTATTGCTGTCACAAGGGATGTTTACATTCCTTGTGACAGCAATAAAAGTGATCAAAACTTAAAAAAAAATAAATAAATGAAAGGGACAGTGTAAGAATAAAAAAATAAAAAATAAAAAAAAAGTTTAAGGGCTCTTTCACACGGCCGCTCCGTGTGTCCTCAAATCATCCTATTTTTTTGCGGATGATTTGCGGACATAATGTAAGTCTATGGCATTGCGGATGTCAGCGGAATACCATCCGCTGACATCCGATTTTCCTCCTTTCAGTTCTGTTCCGTTTTTTGGAACGGAACAGAACCCTATTTTTTCATCCGTGTAAAAAACGGAAAGGAAGGAAAATCGTATGTCAGCGGTGTCATCCGCTGACATCCGCAATGCCATATACTTACATTATGTCCGCATATCATCCGCAAACGGATAGGATGATATGCGGGCACACGGAGCGGATGACAGAAATGTCATCCGCTCCGTAAAAAAAAAAAAAAAAAGTCCCGCAGCGGAGCTTTCACACGGAGCGGCCGTGTGAAAGAAGCCTAAAAGCGCCCCATCGCTCCGTGCTCGCACGCAAAAGTGAACACATGTGTAAGTTCCGCCCACTTATGTAAACGGTGTTCAAACCACACATGTGAGCTGAAGCAATATTTCTAGCACTAGACCAAACTAGTAACCGTTAACATTTTTTTTAAAGCGTAACCTATGGAGTATTTTAAGTATGGTAGTTTGTCGCCTCTCCACAAGTGTGTACAATTTTAAAGCATGACACATTAGGTATCTATTTACTCAGCGTAACATCATCTTTCATATTATACAAAAAAAATTGGGCTAACTTTACTGTGCCTAGTGGGAGCGGGCGCATGCCTCAGACAGTACATGCTCGCCCTCAGGAGCGCTCCCGCAAATCACCGTACAGCTATGGCAGTTCCCGCAGCCAAGCCAGCCTGCTGCAGTATATCTGCGGCAGGCGGTCAGCAAGTGTTTAATGCCTAGAATGCATTAAGATAAAAAAACCTTTAAGTGGTTAAGTAAAGTAAAATGATGCGACTTACTGTGATCTTAAAGTGTACGTAACCCTAACAATAACCACTTAACGACCGCCCACCGCAGATTTACTGCGGCAGGCAGCCGCTCCTGGGCAAAGCGACGTAGTACTACGTCGCTCACTCAGGAGACTCTAGAGGCACGCCCCGCCCCTGCTCGTCAGCCGGGGGGCCAGCGCGTGTGACCGGCGGCTCCGATGGCCACTGGCCACTCGCAATCTCCCGCAGCTGAGAGAGAAGGACAGACAGCTGATGTAAACGCGGCCGTCTGTCATTCTTCCTGAAGTGATCAGAGGCTATGTGATCCTGCTATATAAGATCGCATGTCTTTGTGATGACTACAAGCCACGCCCCCTGACAGTTAGAATCACACCCCTAGGGACACATTTAACCCCTTGATCACCCATACTGTTAACCCCTTCCCTGCCAGTTTCATTTTTACAGCAACAGTGCATATTTTTAGCACTGATTACTGTAGAAATGTCACTGGTACCCCCAAAAGTGTCAAAAATGTCAGTTAGGGGTCTGATATGTCCGCCGCAATGTCGCATTCCTGCAAAAAAATCGCAGATCGCCACTATTACTAGTGAAAAAAAAACAGTAAAAATGACAAATCTTTCCCGTAGTTAGTAAACGCAATAACTTTTGCGCAAACCAATCAAAATACGCTTATTGCGATTTTCTTTTACCAAAAATATGTAGCAGAAAAATTGGCCTAAAATGTTAAAAAATTTTGATTTTTACATTTTTTTTGGGAGAATTTCATATAAAAGAATGTGAAAAATATTGCCATTTTTTCAAAATGGTCGCTCTTTTTTTGTTTATAGCACAAAAAATAAAAATAGCACCGGTGATCAAATACCGCCAAAAGAAAGCTCTATTTGTGGGAAAAAAAGGACGTCAATTTTTTTTGGGTACAGCTTTGCACGACCACGCTATTGTCCGTTAAAGTCACGCAGTGCCGAATTGCAAAATAGGGCCTGGTCATTGAGCAGCCAAATCCTCTGGTCTTAAAGTGGTTAACTTCTCCTATTCGCTTTCTTTTGGTCGGTTATATATACTATGGAAAGGGTTTTGTTATATCTGTTTGATAAGTGCAAAAAAAAAAAAAACAAAAAAAAAAAAACCTGTTGATCTTAAGAGAAATTTCAAGTTGCCCTGTGTCTTCAGTACACTTCCTGTGTTTTCTACACTTATCACTTATAAACTTAAAACTGCTTATCCCTCACATCTCTTATCATGGACTAGATAGAATTTTAAATAAAGAAGCTAATTGGCGCAAAGCTAGCGATCTCAAAATTCTGTAATTAGCTCTGGGAGTTGAAGGGTTTTAAAGCCTTAGGCCCCTTTCACACAGGCGGACCGTTCAGATCCGCCTGTCCGTTTTTTTGGCGGATCTGAACGGTCCCCCCATGCATTCCTATGGGGCATCGGATGTCAGCGGAGACATGTCCGCTGACATCCGACCCGATCCGATCCGTCAAATCTGGACGGATCGGATGGGATTGGGTGAGAACGGACTGACGGTCCGTTGACATCCGATTTCCCCCATAGAGATGCATGGGGAACTGTCAGCTGTGTCTCCGTACACAGCGCGGACACACAGCTATCCTCCTGCTGCTCAGCGGGGGATCGGCGGCTCGATCCCCCGCTGAGAAAAACGGACTCCGTCCAGCGGACGGAGTGTGTGAAAGAGCCCCTATTCCAACTAAAATGTTTTTTTTAGCTTTTGGTAGACTTAGAAAGCATGAATACTTCCATTAAGTTTTAATAGCTTTGCCTGATCCCATTGCAAAGATTTCACCTCTCCTAATGTCCCTGCTACAGCAAGACAAGAAAGTGGTTGTCACCAGGACAGGAAGACAGAAAGTAATGTGAACCTAGTAGGGTTCTAAGCCTTCCCCGTGGTATTGAAAGTGTGAAAGTGTCTCCACTAGAGAGATTTTCATTGACTGATTCCCCCTGACAAAAAGTGAGGGGAAATGTCCTCAATGGGAATTCAGGCCAAAATAAAAAGGTTTAGCTGGGGATAAAAGTGTGCTTCAGGAGACAAACATTTTAGGGTTTGTCATTTCCAACATCCTTCTAAAAATGTTAGTTACGTGGCTCATTGGCTTTACCACATTCCAAGTCATTGTCCAGGAACAAGCATGTAGCTACTGAAGCCAAAGTATAGAAACAAAAAAGGTACCGTGCAATGAGGCCCTTACCCCTGGTTGCATACATTCAAAAAAGGAAAGAAAAAAGTGGGGCTTTACGGGCCAGTGGGAGGAGAAGGATCACACAAAAACCAGTATGTAAAACTTCAAAATTTTATTAATTTTTAAGGACTAAAAAAACATGGGCAATGTGCACATGTTTAACATATAAACAATACATATAAAATCAATTTTATCAGAGTCATTAGGTAGAAATACAACCCATAGAGGGAAACCAAAGCCTGTATAGGATGGTAAATGCACACGCACGGGGGGGTCCGTGACCGAGCGGGAGCGGGAGCGCGCATCGCCAGGGTCTGACGAAACACATAGGAGGAGCCTGCAGCACGTCACGTGGCTACCAACGAGGGGACGCGGCAGCCATCTTTTTGGTAGGATACCAGGTTGAGGACTCTCTACGATACATGCCTGCCTTCACAGCTTAAAATGTGAGTTGCCATCTGTTTGTTTTACCTTGAATAAAAGTCTTTTGACGTTATTACACCATGGAAGTCGTTTTCTCTCCCTATATGTATTGGTTATGAGAGGAGCGGGTGCGGTGGCTGAAGGAGCTGTCTCCAGGATTTGTTTTCCCCGCTGTTCATGATCCCTGTAATGGGGATCATGGCGCTCTGGTAAGAGGCTAATCTTCTCTCCATGGTGGTGGCTGTCCTCACATTCTGCTTGGAGTGGTGGATCATTTGCATGATTATCATTGGGACTGCACTTTCTGTGGAATTTCCTCAACATTATGATTATGTATCAACTTCTTGCACATGATTAATTTAGGAACTGATGGACAATCTGTTCATATTCATTGTGTCTTTATAGCGCTACATCATCTACTACTATTGTTTTTTTTTATCTGATTCAGGATCGGATGTTAGCTGCTGTATAAATGTATTTCACCTAATCAAGTGTATGGCATATGTGATGCGCAGCAAGGTCCATATATAGTGCATATTTATAGCACTGAATACTGTAGTAATGTCACAGGTACCCCCAAAAGTGTAAAAAATGTCAGTTAGGTGTCCGATCTGTCCGCCACAATGTCACAGTCCCGCTAAAAATTACAGATCGCCCCCATTACTAGTAAAAAAAAAAAAAACAATAAAAAATGTCTAGAATCTTTCCCGTAGTTAATAGACGCAATAACTTTTGCACAAACCAATCAAAATATGCTTTTTGCGATTTTTTTTTACCAAAAATATGTAGCAGAAAACAAATTAGCCTAAAATGTTAAAACATTTTGATTATTACATTTTTTTTTTTGGGAATGTTATATAGCAGAATGTGAAAAATTATGTTTTTTTTTTTTTCAAAATTGTCGCTCTTTTTTTGTTTATACTGAAAAAAAAAAAAAAAATCGCACAGGTGATCAAATAGCACCAAAAGAAAGCTCTATTTGAGGGAAAAAAAGGACATCTATTTTATTTGGATACAGCATCGTACGACCGCGCAATTGTCCGTTAAAATAACGCAGTGCAGAATCACAAAATAGGGCCTGGTCAGGAAGGGGGCAAATCCTTCCGGTCTTAAAGTGGTAAAACAACCATTTTATCTTAATCCATTTGGATTCGGTCCAGAACTGGTTAATGCATTCTATCCATTAGGATAAGAAAAACCTTCTGTGTGCAGCAGCCCCCCTCAGCCCCCCTAATACTTACCTGACCCCTCTTTATCCAGCAATGTTGCAGGAGTGTCTAAGCTGCCTGGGACTCCCCTCCTCCTTGGCCGAGACAGCAGCAATTGGCTCCCGCTGCTGTCAATCAAAATTATTCAGTCAATCAGGAGAGAGAAGGGGCGGGGCCAGGTCGCAGCTCCGTGTCTGATTGGACACAGGGAGCTGTGTCTTGGCTCGGGTGCCCCCATAGCAAGCTGCTTACTGTGGGGGCACTCAACAGGAGGGAGGGGCCAGTAGAGCTGAAGAGGGACCTAAGAAGAAGAGTATATGTTAATTATTTAAAAAAAAAAAAAAAAAACAGACTTTACAAACACTTTAATTTAAATTTATTGTAAAGTCTCATTTAAAAAATAAATAAATAAAAAAACAATAATAACATACATGTCATACTTACCTTCTCTGTGCAGTTGGGTTTGCACAGAGTGGCCCGGATCCTCCTTTGTTTGGGTCCCTCTTTGGTGCTCCTGGCCCCTCCCTCCTGTTAAATGCCCCCACAGCAAGCAGCCTGCTGTGGGGGCACCCAAGCCGGTGTTACAGCTCCCTGTGTCCATTCAGACACAGAGCTGAAATCCGGCCCCGCCTCCCTCTCTACTGATTGGCTGACTGACTTTGATTGACAGCAGCGAGAGCAAATCACACGGCGCTGCTGTCTCAGCCAATGAGGAGGGGAGTCCCGGCATTTGAGAAACTCCTGCAACATTGCTGTATAAAGATGGGGCTCAGGTAAGTATTAGGGGGGCTGAGAGGGGCTACTGCATACAGAAGGTTTTTTCTATCCTAATGCATAGAATGTTTTAAGATAAAAAAAAAACCTTCTGCCTTTAAAATCCCTTTAACCCCTTCTAGCCTAAGGGTAAAACAAATCTTAATGCCTAAGCCCAATTTTACACAAGAAAACATATATTGCCCGTTGGAATTTATATGAGGCACAATACACTCAGTCAGTTTGCAAAATCAACAAGGTAGAGATTTATTGGTAAATACGATTTCAACAGATCAACAGTGACATAATGCCATATAGTCAAGCAGTTTGGTCAATATATACATAATAATTCCAAAGCCAGGTACAGTGTTACAAAGATCAATCAATAATAGGTGTGAACTTGCATCTATGTGACTGGCCCGTTTCGTGACATGGCGTTACTTCCTCAGGGGTTGATGCACACACAATTATCTAAAAAGTAGAAAAAGTTTAGGAATATATGACACACATAATAAAATGTATTCTGGTAATGCAAACATTAGGTCTCAACCAAGGGTGGACCCATTCTTACAAATCTGCAAGACTTCATGCCCATGACCTAATGGAACTGTGGATGTGGAATTCCAAGGGCCCAGTAGTGCAAACAGGACAAGATAGAGCGGCTGGCATTAAAGTGGTTGTTAAGCCACTACTATAAAAGCATTTAATCCACTCTGTAATATAACACTAAGTGTTCCTGTGCTTGTCTTATAGAAAAATTATGTCGATCTGTACATATATTCGAGCGGCTCCCAGCGATCAGCTGATCCCTGGGCTCTCTCCTCTGCCCGGCTGACAGCTCCAGTGGGCGGGGCTGAGCACTGCCACTTACGTCAGCCAGGGAGGGGGGGAAGAGAGGGTTAGAGAGAGAGATGAGTGGTCACGTGATCTCAGGGAGCCGCTCTGATATAGGTACAGATCGGCATATTTTTTCTATAGGACAGGTACAGGAGCACTTAGTGTTATATTACAGAGTGGATGCGATTACTTTATAATAAATATGAGAGCAGCAGGAGTGGAGGGAAGGCCACTGACACAGCAGAAAGGCAGGGAGGGGAGGGGGGAGAGGAGAACTGAGAGGACCGTGCAGGGTTGCAGATGACAGAGGCACGTAAACTGACCACAGTGTTAGGGCTCAGCAGCCATGACATACCGTAGTCAGTGTACAGGGAGGAGGGCAGAAACTGGCAGGATCAGCCAGGTTTTTAGGTGTTACAGGGGGCCAAATGACACAGCACAAGCACTGTGCTGTATAACATGCTTAAAGGGAAACAGTATCTGTTTTTTTTTTCATTTTATTTATTATTATTTTTTAGGGTAACAAATGCTTTAAGAGCAATCTAAAAAGTCCTCCACCATGATGGCTGTGAAAGATGTGTCTATGTGTTAGTATACATGACATAACACCACCACTTAAGTGTTGGCAATAAGGAAACGGTATGAAGGATGCGAGATGTATGTATGTACAGTGCCTTGCGAAAGTATTTGGCCACCTTGAACTTTGCGACCTTTTGCCACATTTCAGGCTTCAAACATAAAGATATAAAACTGTAATTTTTTGTGAAGAATCAACAACAAGTGGGACACAATCGTGAAGTGGAACGAAATTTATTGGATATTTCAAACTTTGTTAACAAATAAAAAACTGAAAAATTGGGCGTGCAAAATTATTCAGCCCCTTTACTTTCAATGCAGCAAACTCTCTCCAGAAGTTCAGTGAGGATCTCTGAATGATCCAATGTTGACCTAAATGACTAATGATGATAAAAAGAAAAACTTTTATACAAAAAAGAAAAGAAAAAAAAAGGGGGTGGGTGGGGGAAAGAAAGAAGTAACCAAACCCTTATGGCTCCATGGGAAGATAGGAAGTGTGAATGACCTGCTAGATTGGGTGCAAAACCATGTGAGGTATGTTGATAAGTAAAAAAAAAAAAAAAAAATATATATATATATATATATATATATATATATATATATATATATATATATATATATATGCCCAATCCTTCAACTTTGACATGTGTTAGTAAACCTGTACATATCAGTACATATTATCACAACTGCTTTGTGCATGCAGGTGGATTATACCTTGTCTTTTTCAGGAAAATTTGGGCTTTCATTTGGTGGTAAATGGTAATGAATATTTCCTGATTTTTTTTTTCATTATCAAAGGAAAACTGGCCCAGAAATGTAACTGTAAATTTCTTGCTACCACCATAACCTACCACCAAAGAGCAGCCCAAAAAAAACTCTGCTCCTGACGATAGCAGCGATACCACATATGTTTATGTTAGTTGTTGTTTGTACCCGTAGTACAGCACAAAAACAATAGTGCACATTTTTTCTTTTTTAACCTACCTAAAACACACCGACACGAACTGACACTGATACTAATTTGTTTTTAAAAAAATCCTGTCCAAAAAATACTGACCCTAACCATTTACCCTGACCTTTGACATTGACCTATGAACCTGACCTTGACCCAAACATTAACCCTGTGGCTGACCTAGCTGAAAAGTGAAGCTTTACCTCATTTACTAAGCTCTGGAGCAACTGCCTTTAGTAAATCAACCCCTATGCCTCTACCAATAGGACTACCTCCAAGACATGGTAAGTCAGTAATGGGGAAATTAGCTGAATGGAGCCTGGCGACAACATTGGTGACAAGTGCTTTGTCCTCTGCTTTCCTGTTTTTGGACACAGTTTCCACAGTTTAGTTCCTTTTAAAAGTGCCCATACATATGCAAATTATCAGCATAACAGGCTTATCACCTAATAATTGTTCTTGTATCAGCTGATGCAAAGTTTACATCTGCCAGTTAGAATGGAAAATGATATACTTTGAGCGCGGGCGCAACTTGCGTTTGTGCTCTTAACCACTTCCCGACCTACGCCGGTCGCGCGCGGGAAGCTAGGGGGCTCCGGCGGTGCGCTCCCGCCCCCACTCGGCAGCGGGGAAGCCGAAGCAGCGGGCAGGCGGCTCCGATTGCTGACTGACACCCGCGATCACTCCCCACTGAGAGAGAAGGACGGGCAGCTGATGTAAACACAGCCGACCGTTCTTTTCCCGGAAATGATCATAGAGCCCATGTGATCCTTCTATATGGGATCACATGACTCTATGGTCATTTCAGAAGCAACGCCCCCCCCCCCCCCACAGTTAGAATCACTCCCCTAGGCTCACATTTAACCCCTTGATCACCCACAGGGTTAACCCATTCCTTGCCAGTGTCATTATTACAGTAACAGTGCATATTTTTAGCACTGATTACTGTAGTCACTGGTACCCCCAAAAGTGTAAAAAATGTCAGTTAGGGGTCCGATCTGTCCGCCGCAATGTCGCAGTCCTGCTAAAAATCGCAGATCGCCACCATTACTAGTATAAAAAAAAAAAATAATAAAAATGACATAAATCTTTCCCGTAGTTAGTAGACGCAATAACTTTTGTGCAAACCAATCAAAATATGCTTATTGCGCTTTTTCTTTTTTTACCAAAAATATGTAGCAGAAAATAAATTGGCCTAAAATGTTAAAAAATTTAGATTTTTACTTTTTTTTTTTTGAGAATGTTATATAGCAGAATGTGAAAAAAATATATATTTTTTTCGAAATTGTCACTCTATTTTTGTTTATAGCGCAAAAAATAAAAATCGCACAGGTGATCAAATACCACCAAAAGAAAGCTCTATGTGTAGGAAAAAAAGGACGTCAACTTTATTTGGGTACATCGTCGCACGACTGCGCAATTATCCGTTAAAGTAACGCAGTGCTGAATCGCAAAATAGGGCCTGGTCAGGAAGTGTGCAAATCCTTCCGGTCTAAACGTGGTTAAACAACCATTTTATATTTTAATCTATTTGGATGGCCAAGTCTGGTACATACCGACCACCCACTATCAAGAAGAAGTCTTGTGTGGCCAAGTACACAAGTATATGGGCAGCTTTGTAATGTGATTTTAAAGCAAAAACATCAGTGCTTAGAAATAAAAAACAATAATTGCAAAAAAAAAGTAAATTTAGATACAATCACAAGTTTGGCATGGAAAGTTATCACACCCAGTACTGGATATGCAAATAATAATAAACCTCTGCAGAATGCTGCAGCTCTCTTGTGTCTTTTCAGGTGCAAACAATAAATATGACTATATCCTATCTCGGCAAAGCATCTACTCACAGTTGTCATTCCTCCTACAGTATGTTAATATAAAGCTACAGTCATACAGGCGATTAGTACACCCTGCTATTTCTAGTGGCAAGAATCTGAGGATTCCTGTGGCTGGAATGGCAGGTGTGTGCAAAGAGCTGTAGTCACTGTGCCCATACAATCCAATGACATGCAGTGCTGTCTTTAATATTGATTGGACCCTGGCCAAGCATTTTCTTGGGCCCTCCCAAATCCACTTATCAACTATTTACCGGCAGTGTGGGCTCAAGGGGTCAGCTGCTTTGGGCCCCACAACGATAACTGGGCCTGGGGAAGCTGCCCCTTTTGCCCTATGTTAAAAATGGCCCTGATGAAATGTTGTCAGCTTTTTAAAAAGACAGCGATTGCCCGTGTTGATCATGGCTGGATGCACAGAGTGTGCCCAGCCAGGATCATTTGTCTCTAACCGCAGGTAAATGCTGGCTGTGCGGACAATCATGGATAGCTATGGCTGCCTTCAGCCTATCATTAAACTGTATGGACTGAGCGGCCCAGGTCTTCACCTGTTATTCCAGCCACACAAATCCATTAATTTTTGTCGATGGATTTCGCAGGATTAGAGCATCATGGTTTACAGATATTCCTAATTTTTTTAAACAGTGGTATGAATCTTACTTTTACTGAAGTGTCACATGACAAGAGCATTGTTTTTTTTTTGTTGTTGGTGGTTGATATAGTCCACAATACTGCAGAAAACCCATAGCAGAGCATACTACATGCCAGTCCACACCATCCTAGAAATACTACTAAAGTTGATGTAGCAGGATTCCCAGCCGTTTTGCTGGATATGGGTCCGCCTGGGTTACCGCTAGCAACAACAGCACATTTAAGCATGTTTCTCCAAGTGTGAGCACTGAGACAATGACCTTTGGGTTTTTGTATTTATTGAGAACTTGGATGGGAGAAGGGATGAGTGGGATACTCCTTTGGCTCAACTATGCACAAATTGCTGGGGACAACTGAAAATGCTGAGCGGCGCTGACCTGACGCTGGCTAGATGCTGGTCAACACCGGTTGACGCTGGTTAATGCTGGTTTGCTGCCTGTTAACTCCAAACTGACTTTGGACTGCTTTCTTGCAGAAAGAAGTCCTCTTTGTGCTCTCTTAAGCACTCCTGCTGTACTACTGCTGCGCTGCTAAACACTTCAGGACCCACACCGGCACCCCCTTTCATTCTCTTATCTTCAGGGCTTAGACTACGGCATCCCCTTTCTAAGCCTTCCTCTACTGGTTAGCTGGCTCCCGGATCCCTCTGACCTTCTGGAGTGGTCCCTTCTCCTAGGCAGACCCCTGGGCAGTTTCAAGTACTCACAATACTGTTTTTCCTGGAAACTTCTGCCCAGCAGCTCCACTCAATCCACAGCACTCTGGATCCTTCTCTGCCAAACAAGCGCCGCTGAGTGTAGCATAAAATTTATTGACATGACATATATGAAAACTCACATGGGAATACCTTAGTCCATTGTTCCTAGATCGCTTCCTGTGTCCTGTGTGTCTGCCTTCCGACTGGCCCGCAGCCAGGTTATGATGACTACAGGAAAGGTTGTGAAGGAGCTGGAACAGGTGGAGGCAGCGGTGAACCGCAAGCCTTCCCGGAAATGACGTATTCAGACTATTCAGCTAGGCTGTCATGTGTTTTTCAGGTGTGCCTGTTGAGCTTGGGGAGTCTCCTCACTATGCCCAATGAGGGCTCTTATTGGACAGTGGAGGAAACCTGGCCAATAACACACCAGGGCTTGTATCTACCCCAGAGGGCAGAATCTGCCATAATGCATCCTGGGATGGGGTATAAGTCTGAGGGGGACACATGACAGAGTGTCTTTGGCAATAAACAGAGTCCCAGGAGGAGGATGACGGCTGTCTCTCCTTCTGTCAGCATGAGGAAAGTGTCCTGGGCAGTCAGCCTAGAGGACGGAAGGTTGAGCTGAGCTTCAGAGAGGGATCCAGTGTGCTGTGGACCGAATGGAGCTGCTGGGCAGAGGTTTTTCAGGAAAGCAGTGTCGTGAGTACTGTAAACTGCCCAGAGGTCTGCCTAGGATAGGGGGCCACTCCAGAAGGTCAGAGGGACCCGGGAGCCAGCTAACCAGTAGAGAAGTGAGGGGTGGTGAGGTAACTGGCGCTGCCGATAGGTGTGTGTAATGTGTAAATGTTGCAATTAGTTGCAGTGACTCATATGCAGAAATATAAGCTGCTATAGATAAGAACCTTATAAATAATATAAATAATATAAATATAAGTGCACCATCAATTGCAATAACTCATATACAGAGTTAAAAACATATATAGTTGCTATAACTAAAAATTCATCAGCTATATAAATAGCTATATAAATATAAAGTGCAACAGTGTAAATAGTGATTGAAAAAAATGATCAAAGAAATATAAACGTGTATATAAAGTGCTCAGTGTTGAAGGTGACCAGAAAAGATACTGGTCTATGGGCTATGATTGATTCACCAAGAAAGGGTTGAATTGAAACTAACCCACATTTATCAGCCAAGGCTGAAAAGAGGTTTAAGAGTGTAAGTGATTCCAATATGAGTGAATATGGAATATAAAGAATAAAAATATGAGTGGTTCCAGTAGAAGTTAGAATTATTTGCTACAAAAAAGTGATCAAGTGCAAAAAGGTCCTAGATTGGACTGGTGAAAAAATATATATACTGGCCACAATATTTATAGTAGTGGTGAAATGATAGCAGCAAAAAAGTGGTAAAGTGCGATAGGTCCTAATTAGCAATAAACAATAATCAGGACCTGTAAGCCGGGTTAGTGCAAAAAATCAAGCCAAAAAAAGAAAAAATTATCTGCATCCAAGCTCTACAAAAAATAAGGTGAAAGAGTCCATCAAGTTCATGAGAGTTGAAAGTGCAGAGTTCAGTGGGTGATTCTTGCGGTGATCCAGATATTACTGGAACGCAGATCCGGCGGTTGTTGTACCAAACATATGTAGCATAAAACAAATTGGCCGAAAATGTTAAAAAATTTAGATTTTTACATTTTTTTGGGGGGGAATTTCATATAAAAAAATGTGAAAAATATTGTTATTTTTGAAAAATTGATGCTCTTTTTTTGTTTATAGCGCATGATCAAAAAATCGCACAGGTGATCAAATACCACCAAAAAAAAGCTCTGTTTGTGGGAAAAAAAGGACGTCAAATTCGTTTAGGTACAGCGTCGCATGACCGCGCAATTGTCCGTTAAAGTCACGCAGTAAAAAATCGCAAAAAAACCCCTGGTCTTTTAGCAGCCAAATCCTCCGGGCTTAAGTGGTTAAATGCGCTGTTGTTGTTAGCGGTAACCCAGGCGGACCCACATCCAGCACAATGGCTTGGAATTCTGCTACAGAAGTTACAGGTACAAGTACAGTACGTACTCCCAATAGTAGTGGGCATAAAGTACAGTACTGTAATCTCACCAGCTCTATAGATTCCAGGTTCTTCTGGCTATGCAGTGATGTGGGATGTTCTGGGCGCTTCTGGGCATGCATTGATGTGGGTTTATTTGGGGCGCTTGTGGCCATGCAGTACTGCAGTGTCTGGCGCTGCAAGATGGCTGTTTGGCAGTATCTGGGACTGGCTTGGAGTGCAAGCTGCCGGCAGGGCCCAGCTGCGCTGCCTACATCAACGTGTTTTGCATACGTGTACATATGCTTCGTAAGGACGTATGGACATTCTGTATCTCCAGCTATTTAAAGGGAATGAATGCCCTATCAGTCAGTATGTCCACTTAGGGCCATCTAGTGGTACATTGTCAACACTACATGGCTAAGCTGAGAAAGAGTAATACAATTACCAAACTAAAGACTCATACAAATCCATTCATTATTGCATACTGGTATTTTAGCATATTCTATTATTACATCACCCCCCTTTGCTGGATCCAATGAACAGTGCTTTTTCACCTTTCCCTATTTAACCTCCCTGGCGGTCTGATTATGTCAGAATTTTTGTGCTAAAAGCGGTACATTATTTTGCATGGAAATATGTTGTTTTATATTTTAAGCCTGTAATTCTTAGGAAAAACTCACTTAAATCTGTCCAAACAAGAGTCTAGTAGGCATTCCGGTTATGATAAAGATTGAAACACGAAATCATAAATTATAATAACCTCCCAAACAGTATTCCCGAGTGTGGCTCGGGGTTAATAAAGAGTACCAAAAGCGGTAACCCCGAGGCACACTCAGGATTACCCCACAATAAAACTCACCTTCCCCTGCGATCCCCCGCTGTCCTCCCGGGGGACTGCTTTATGGATTACACTGTATCATGCCATTTCACCACAGGATGAAATTTCCAGGCACAAAGAACTAGAAAAGCACAGGCAGGGCACTGGAAAAGCCTGTGAAATACTGAGGTGAAATGGCATGATAGTCTAATTCGTTAGGATCACAACTTTGTATCATGTCATTTGGTGTATTTACATTTTTGAATTTGCCGCCGGTTCCACCCCCCTGCGTCGCAACGCTCGCTGGGAAAGGAAGCGGAAGACAGATGCTTCATCGGCCGAGCACACAGCGATTGGACAGCTGGAGGATGGCTGGAGGACGGCGGGGGATCGCAGGGGAAGGTGAGTTTGATTCTGGGGTAATCCAGAGTGTGGCTTTGGGTTCCCGCTTACACTAAGTTAACATCGAGCCACACTCGGGAATACCGCTAGGGAGGTTACTCATATAGGGAAAGGTGAAAAAGCACTGTTCATTGGATCCCGCAAAGGGGGTATGCAAGAATGAATGGATTTGTATGAGTCTTTAGTTTGGTAATTGTATTACTCTTTCTCAGCTTAGCCATGTAGTGCTGACAATATACCACTGGATGACCTTAAGTGGACGTACTGACTGATAGGGCATTCATTCCCTTTAAATGGCTGGAGATGCAGAACGTCCATATGTCCTGACGAAGTATACGTACACGTATGCGAAATGCGTTGACGTAGGCAGTGCAGCTGGACCCTGCTTCTCAAGATGCGTTCCATCTACTCAATGGCGGAAGTTCTGGTGTGATGGAATACCGACACAGGTACAGGTCGAGTTCTGTGATGTCTGTGAGAGAGCCACGCTGCTGCAGGAAGCAAATCATCAACGGCCTTCTACCTTAGACAGCTACACACAGCCGTGTGTGTCATTGAAAGCATCCGAAAATCAGTACATAGTGGGAACAACAAGGAAGAGCGCAGTGCCATGGAGTGGTGAGAGCCTCAGGGCACCCTTTCATCTCCAGTGGTGCTTATAGTCACTATTATCTATGATACCGCTATTTCATTTTGGAGCTTCAGCTCACTGACCATCTTTGCTGACGTGGATGGAACTTTTCACATAGTCACCTTAGCCTTGGGATTGGTGTGAAATACTTGGCCAGTCTAGTACGGCCTTTATGCAGTCATTAGACCCCCACTATTCTAAGACTGAAACAATTATCTGGCAATTATAACGCTCTATAGGGGGAGATATGTATGTCCTATATATATGTCTTCAACTTTGTCTTCCTTACTTTTCCGGGACAATATGAATTAAGTGATATATACTGTAAGTGCAATAAGAGGTTTTGCTTTTAACATTACCCAAGGGCAGATCTTACTTGGTGCTGGACTGCCTCCATTAGCCCGATTCATATAAGCACCTTCACATTATATTGGAGGATTTGGTATGCATTGGAGTGTACGTGGGGCCCATTTTATGTCTGTGTGAGTGAGACAACATTGTCTACATTGGTGTTTACTTCATGGGAAACCTGGAGGTTATAGGACTATGACCTTGTTAGTATCTGTGTTCTAATTATCCAATTAAGTAATTCAAAACTAATTTCAAATATACCGTGGTTGGTTCTCCGTATACAACTCCTTTTCTTCTTAACCCCCCTGGCGGTAATCCCGAGCGTGACTCGGGTGGATTTTTTAGTCCAGGATCGGTATCCCCGAGTCACGCTCGGGGTGGATGTGCAGAGAGCGCAGCGATGTCTCTTACCTTCTCCTGTCTATCCAGCGATGATCTCTCATTGCTGTGACCGCCAGCCGAGAGTCCCGCCGCTCGTCCCTCCTCTGTCGGTGTGATGACTTCCTAGTTCCGTTCCCTGCAGCAGCAATGCTGCATGGGACCGCAACTAGGGAGGGAAATTCAAAAAACGTTGCACAAAACACAAACACATAACACATTTTATATTATATATATATATATATATATATATATATATATATATATATATATATATATATATATATGCATATATATATATGTATATATATATATATATATATATATATATATATATATATATATATATATATATATACACACGTATATATATATATATATATAAAATTATATTTTTGATTTGATTATAATTATATATATATATATATATGTGTGTGTGTATATATATACATACATACATATATATATATATATATATATATATATATATATACTGTATACACACACACACACACATATATATATATATATATATATATATATATATATATATATATATATATATATATATATATATATATATATATATATATATATACATATATACAGGGAGTGCAGAATTATTAGGCAAATGAGTATTTTTGAGGATTCATTTTATTATTGAACAACAACCATGTTCTCAATGAACCCAAAAAACTCATTAATATCAAAGCTGACTATTTTTGGAAGTAGTTTTTAGTTTGTTTTTAGTTTTAGCTATTTTAGGGGGATATCTGTGTGTGCAGGTGACTATTACTGTGCATAATTATTAGGCAACTTAACAAAAATCAAATAAACAGTATACCCATTTCAATTATTTATTTTTACCAGTGAAACCAATATAACATCTCAACATTCACAAATATACATTTCTGACATTCAAAAACAAAACAAATCAGTGACCAATATAGCCACCTTTCTTTGCAAGGACACTCAAAAGCCTGCCATCCATGGATTCTGTCAGTGTTTTGATCTGTTCACCATCAACATTGCGTGCAGCAGCAACCACAGCCTCCCAGACACTGTTCAGAGAGGTGTACTGTTTTCCCTCCTTGTAAATCTCACACTTGATGATGGACCACAGGTTCTCAATGGGGTTCAGATCAGGTGAACAAGGAGGCCATGTCATTAGCTTTTCTTCTTTTATACCCTTTCTTGCCAGCCACGCTGTGGAGTACTTGGACGCTTGTGATGGAGCATTGTCCTGCATGAAAATCATGTTTTTCTTGAAGGATGCAGACTTCTTCCTGTACCACTGCTTGAAGAAGGTGTCTTCCAGAAACTGGCAGTAGGACTGGGAGTTGAGCTTGACTCCATCCTCAACCCGAAAAGGCCCCATAAGCTCATCTTTGATGATACCAGCCCAAACCAGTACTCCACCTCCACCTCGCTGGCGTCTGAGTCGGACTGGAGCTCTCTGCCCTTTACCAATCCAGCCACGGGCCAATCCATCTGGCCCATCAAGACTCACTCTCATTTCATCAGTCCATAAAACCTTTGAAAAATCAGTCTTGAGATATTTCTTGGCCCAGTCTTGACGTTTCAGCTTGTGTGTCTTGTTCAGTGGTGGTCGTCTTTCAGCCTTTCTTACCTTGGCCATGTCTCTGAGTATTCCACACCTTGTGCTTTTGGGCACTCCAGTGATCTTGCAGCTCTGAAATATGGCCAAACTGGTGGCAAGTGGCTTCTTGGCAGCTGCACGCTTGACTTTTCTCAGTTCATGGGCTGTTATTTTGCGCCTTGGTTTTTCCACACGCTTCTTGCGACCCTGTTGACTATTTTGAATGAAATGCTTCAGAAGCTTTGCAATTTTAAGAGTGCTGCATCCCTCTGCAAGATATCTCCCTATTTTTGACTTTTCTGAGCCTGTCAAGTCCTTCTTTTGACCCATTTTGCCCAAGGAAAGGAAGTTGCCTAATAATTATGCACACCTGATATAGGGTGTTGATGTCATTAGACCACACCCCTTCTCATTACAGAGATGCACATCACCTAATATGCTTAATTGGAAGTAGGCTTTCGAGCCTATACAGCTTGGAGTAAGACAACATGCATAAAGAGGATGATGTGGTCAAAATACTCATTTGCCTAATAATTCTGCACTCCCTGTATACATATATATATATACCTATATACACACGTATATATATATATATATATATATATATATATATATATATATATATATAACATTATATTATTGATTCAATTATATATATATATATATATATATATACTGTATACACACACACACATATATATATATATATATATATATATATATATATACATATATACACACACGTATATATATATATATATATATATAATTATTATAATTATATATATATATATATATATATATGTGTGTGTGTGTGTGTGTGTGTGTATATATATATATAATATATAACGCATGAATGATAATCGAATCAATAATATAATTTTATTATATATATTATATAATAAAATTATATTATTGATTCGATTATAATTCATGCGTTTGTGTTTCAAATTTCTCACATCTGGGATGTCTACTAGACTCTTGTTTTGGTCAGGTTTAAGTCAGTAATTACTAAGAATTGTAGGTCTATAATACATAACGCCAAATTTCCATGAAAAAAATTGTACCGCTTTTGGTATGTAATTCCTGACATAATCATACCGCCAGGGAGGTTAAAGGTGACCATTTGGTTGTCCTTTTGCTTGCTTGTTCTGACTATTTACTACTTGTGGAGGTACCCCTTTCTACGGACAAAGATTCACCCTCTATATTTGTCCTGGTGACCAAGAGTGAAAGTTAAATAAAATCACAAATGTTAAGCAAAGTTACTAGAAACGGATGAGGGGAAATCTTCCAATGGAGGTACCAATTCTGATGACTGCCATGGTTTTCCTCTCACTTCCTGTTGTGGCTATAGGACAGGAAGTTAAGGGAAATCTGCCCAATGGGTCACAGATGGCCAAAGAAATCATGACAGCGCTCACTTACTCTACCCAAAATAAAAAAAAATAAAAATAAAATTTGCCTTCAGTTCTATTTTGGACTTTAAAATAAAGGAAGAGTTTGTATTTCCTTCTAGAACTTGGGACAATTAAATCAGTAATAAAAGAATAATCAACAACAACAATATTTGTATATTCTATATATTATACACCTCTATCATTTTCTAAATCTGTACGGATCTTGATTGTGTTAACCACTTTACCACCGGAGGATTTTGCTGTCTTCCGTCCAGGCCACTTTTTGCGATTCGGCGCTGTGCGAATTCAACTGACAATTGCGCGGTCGTGCGACGCCGTACCCAAACGAAATTTACGTCCTTTTTTTCCCACAAACAGAGCTTTCTTTTGGTGGTATTTGATCACCTGTGCGATTTTTACTTTTTGCGCTATAAACAAAAAAAGAGCGTTTATTTTGAAAAAATAACAATATTTTTAACATTTTTTTATATGAAATTCCCCCCAAAAAAGATGTAAAAACCAATTTTTTAAAAAATTTTTGGCCAATTTGTTTTCTGCTACCTATGTTTGGTAAAAAAAATCACAATAAGCGTATTTTGATTGGTTTGCGCAAAAGTTATTGCGTTTACTAACAAAGGGAAAGATTTCTGTCATTTTTGGTGTTTTTTTTGTTAACGCGTAATGGCGGCGATCTGCGATTTTTTTTGTGGGACTGCGACATTGCGGCGGACAGATCGGACCCTTGACTGACATTTTTGACACTTTTGGGGTTACCAGTGACATTACTGCAGTAATCAGTGCTATATATATGCACTGTAACTGTAAAAATTACACTGGCAGGGAAGGGGTTAATTTTATTGGAGAGGGAGGGGTTAATGTATGCCTGGTGCTTACTGACGTGTAGGGGGGGAGGTGACTGAGTGAGTCATGGACAGATCGGATGTCCAGCTATGCTGAACAGTCCGATCTGTCACTCCCTGTCACTATGGAGATCCGCCCGCTTGTGTTTACACAGGCGGGCGGATCTCCACACTAGATCCCCGGCGATCGGGGCAGAGCAGCGGCGATCGCCGCTGCTCCTCCCCTGGCCCGACTCCCGCTGTGAATGAAAACAGCGGGAGCGAGCCTCCGGCGGCGCGCAAGCGCCGCCCAGAAGGGGGAGTGTCTGACGACGTTAATACTACGTCGTCAGACGATAACGAACCACTTTGCCGCAGTACTATTACCGTACTCAGTCGGCAAGTGGTTAATGGCTAAGTTCACCTTTGGGGAAAAAAAATTAAATGCACATATTTTGCAGGAAAAAAATGTGCATTTATCCCCCCCCCCCCCCCCCAAAGAGACCGCAAGGCATTGCACCCGTTATCAGTGGATCATGGGTGCAAAGTCAGGAGCCTGCAGAAGCAGATTTCTAGCCGTACCTCTGTAGGGGCTGTCAGCATTCTTGCAGTTCATTGAGAACTACAAGCCATCTGCTGTGGTGGCAGGCAGGACTTCTATTTTTCTCATTTAGAGAATGCACAGCCCTGCTGATTTTGAAATGTGACAGCAGGTGCAGGGAGAGGTGACCCTATAAAACAATATACTTTATTCAACTGCAGTTATAACTTTAACCACATGGTGGCGACCTAATATTTATATGCTTATGTACTGGTTAGATTTACACCTTTATTTTAAAAATTCTTTGATACCTATTTTACTGTCACTTTTTTTCAGCAACTAAGCACTAATATAAATGTAAAATACATTAAAAAATTAAGTTTCGTTTGAGTTGATGTGATGTTGTAAATAAATGCCGCTTGAACCAGCAAATGCAGAGTGATTTGTACATTTTATTGATGGTATTTCCTTGGCTATTTAAAGGTTATGAGCCCAGCTGAGATTTGGACTGTTCTGTTAACTCATACCAATTTCCAGCTAACTTTTTTTTACTGGAGACCACAAAGTATAGGTATAGTATACCTTGCATTCTTGTTTTCCAAAACTGATTCTTTTTTTTTTTTTTTTTCAGAACAGTGTACTCACCACCTTTGTATGCCCCAGCATCTTTTGTTGCATTCTCTACAATAGAAAATCATTTAAAAAGTAACAAGGGGATTTCAAACCCTTCTGTAGCACTACCCCCTCAGGAGCCACTGAGTAATATGGGTACCCTGTTCACTATTGAGCCCTGAGCAGAATGTTGCCCCTGCTGACACCACCAAAATACCTTGGCTAGGTCATTCCCTGGCTGTCACACAATGGATAAATACATTCACACTGATGGGATAAATGTTTAACTTGTATTGAAGTCACAGGAGTGGCAAAACAGGCATAAGAAACAATTGGTTGAGTGTTTTTTAAAGCGGTTGTATTCCCAAAAAAAAACCTGCAGGACAATAGCATAATGTGCACATGAAGAGCTCTTCGGCCAGCTAGTTATTACTATTATTATTATACAGGATTTATAGTAAATAGGACCAACAGCATGTGCAGGACTTTACATTGTAGTGGGGGGGACAGTACAATTACAATACAGTTCAATACAGAAGGGATGGGAGGGCCCTGCTCGTGGAGCATAGCTGGGGCTCTTGTGTTGGTACACGATAGCGATATAGTCTCTTTTGAAGAAAAACTGAGTTGCCCAAAGGATGGGAAACTGGCAAACAGAGTTCCCCTTTATTAAGCACTGGTAAGGTGAAGAGTCACTTTAAGGAAATCGGGTTAAGAGGAAGTATCACTTTAAGAATGTCAGATTGAGGTGAAGTATCAGTTTAAGGATGTCAGATTATAATAGAAATTAAAGGAGTGAAAGGGAAACAGATTCCAGCTGGAGTAAATCCCTTAAAATGGAAACCAGTTCATTTCTTCCTTGGATGGTATAAAATGTTACTAAACCCAGGACCCTGCATTCACTATATCGATTGTCCCACAGTACACAGAACATGGAAATGTACATAGGTTAGTAAATACATAACAGCTAAACACCTTTTCTCATCAGCAGTATATAGCAGTCTTGTGACTTCTATCGGTGTCTGGTTAAAGCTTGTAGGAGGAGTTTTTATTCTCCCCTGGTTGCCCAATGAGGCTACAGGACCTGTGACCCTCTGTCTGGACAATGCTGATTGGCCCTGTGCTGATCACATGCGCCCTCTCAACAAAAAAAAAACAAAAAAAAAAAAACTCTCAAGCAATACACACCAAACTGAGCATGTGACGAGTGACTCACTCCAAAGGCTCAGGAGATGGACAGTGAAAGAAGGGGAGGATCAGAGAAGACAGGATCAAACAGCCTGTTTACACAATGCAGAGGATAAACCCCTTAGGTTCCACAGTGAGTATAACAAGTATGCTTTACTGCATATACACACTGATTTTACTGTTGTGGAATTAGTAACACTTTAAGTCTAAAGAAGGGGGTGTGTAGAATTACTGACTAGTGGGGAACAAAGAGGTGAATTCTGGTAACCTGCAGGCAGTGTTGATAAAAGCAGCAAGGTGGTAAGACTGCAGCACTGGGTGAGTTATAATGTCTCTGGCTAAAGATATGGGCCTGTAGTGTGTGACTCTAGCAACTGGATGCAAACAACAGGCTTGAGTGCAATGGTAGCCTTCGTGGGTTAAGAACCCTCTCACCCAGTTCCACAACGCAGTAGGCAAAGCGCTGACCTTCCGTGTGGAAGGGACCCCCTTCCTCCTCTGGGATGGCCGTGAAAGTGGTGATGACCCAATCTGTCTGCCCTCAGATTCCCCCTACCTGCCTCCTCAGGATGATTAGCTTCTCTGACGGCTTTTGCGACTTCCTGACTCGGCCAAATCCGGCCTTAGTCCGCGTGGATCCACTCTTTCTCACATCCGACCGCCAACACAGTCTCTCCCTCAACCCCATGTTCCCAAACTTTTGTCTTTTTAAAGGCTCCCACTCCTTTGCCAGTCCTTATGGGCAGTAGTTCAGCTTAAGCTTATTCTGGATGAAAGAATGCTGCTTACAATATATAAGTCCCATAGTTCCCAGCATTTCTGAATGAGTTGTGTGATAACATGATGCATGACAGTAACATTCATAATGGCTACATCAGCTGTGCAGACGCAGGAACTCAAGCACAGAGAATTCCAATAGTCTGCAAGGGAAACAAGAAATTGTTGGGTGGAAAAACTCTTCAACATTTACCAAAGGTGTAAATCTCAACTGTGTGTGGTCTAAGTGTTTTTATTTGTATTTTTCTAATAATGCAAGTAGTCTATCACTGTCAGGCTACAGAGAATTTAACATGAAATCTAAGTTTAGTCCAAAAAAAAATAGCACAAGGAAAACGTCAACGTGAAGTGTCCCTTGTGCTGCTGGCAATTGTGTTCCTTGAACTGTGACAGGAACTCTTAAAGAGTGCCAATGATGTTAACCCTTTCCAACCCCCATCTTATTCATAGTTTCTAGATTGTAAACTCTAATTCTAGATTGTAAGCTCTAACGAGCAGGGCCCTCTAGTTCCTCCTGTTTTGAATTGTATTGTAACTGTATGGTCTTCCCTCACATTGTAAAGTGCTGTGCAAACTGTTGGAGCTATATAAATCCTGTATAATAATAATAATAATAGAAGTTGTACTACAGCTTCCATTTGAAACACTATCGAATGTGTAGCAAAAAGGATGCAGCCCTTTAAATTTGAATGAAGTGCTCAACTATTAAGTGAAGGTACTCGTAATCCACAAAGGCCAGAATATCTTTGCAAAGTGTCTAAAAAATAAACAGTAAAAGGATGTGTTCCTCTTTAACCACTTGCCGACTGCCGCACGACTATTTACGTCGGCCGTCAGCCCCTCACAGGCAGTGACGTAGATCTACGTCGCCAGCCTGTGAGGGTCTAGGGACCGAGCGCGCGCCCCCGGAGGCGCGTTTCCGCGTGGTCACGGACCCCCGGCGCGTGTGACCGGCGGACCCGATGTCCGCCAGTCAATTGGCGATCGTCGGTGCAGAGGGAGAAAGGCAGGCGGCTAATGTAAACAAGCCGCCTGTCATTCTCCCCTGTGTAGAAACAGTGATCATACGGTTCTACTATGTAGGACCATTGATCACTGTTCCTACACCTCAAGCCACAGCCAATCACAGTTAGAATCACGCCCCTAGGGACACACATAACCCCTCCCTCTCAAAAGTTAACCCCTTCACTGCCAGTATAATTTTACAGTAACATGTGTATAGCACTGATTACTGTAGAAATGTCACTGGTAACCCCAAAAGTGTCACAAATGTCAGTCAAGGGTCCGATCTGTCCGCCGCAATGTCGCAGTCCCGCAAAAAAAATCGCAGATCACCGCCATTACGTGTTAAAAAAAAAACAACAAAAATGACAAAAATCTTTCCCTTTGTTAGTAAACGCGATAACTTTTGCGCAAACCAATCAAAATACGCCTTTTGCGATTTTTTTTACCAAACATATGTAGCATAAAACAAATTGGCCGAAAATGTTAAAAAATTTAGATTTTTACATTTTTTTGGGGGGAATTTCATATAAAAAAATGTGAAAAATATTGTTATTTTTGCAAAATTAACGCTATTTTTTTGTTTATAGCGCATGATCAAAAAATCGCACAGGTGATCAAATACCACCAGAAGAAAGCTCTGTTTGTGGGGAAAAAAGGACGTCACATTTGTTTAGGTACAGCATCGCACGACCGCGCAATTGTCCGTTAAAATCACGAAGTGGCGAATCGCAAAATAGGCCCTGGTCAGGAAGGGGGTAAAATCTTCCGGGGCTTAAGTGGTTAAATAAAGCAGTAGTATCCCAACAAGTATAAGCAAAGTTCAATGAACAAGAAGGTGGCCAGAAAGACCGCTCACCGCTTCAACCAAAGTATGTCCTCAAGATGAAGTTCATCCTCTGATGACTGCTCTTGCTGGCTAGATTAAGGCGGTTGAGATGTAGGCCACACTTTCCTAGTTGGAATATGAAAGGTAGGCTGCACTTCTTCCTGTGCTTCACTCATGTCCTGAGGTTTATGGTTATCCATTTCTGGTGTCTAATGGCTACCTGGAGGTCTTCCTCTTCTCACATGTAGACCACACTGTACTCTCCTTAGCTTCCCTGCGCTCTACTTTATTTGCCTGCCAGCTACAGGTTCTGGTTACAGATGAGGGCAATCAAATTCCTCTTTTTTCATATGGGTGGGACTTAAGTCCAAGGCCATCAATGTGTCCAGTCACATTCTTCCCTTCATCTCCGTTCACTCCGGCAGACCTGTCCATCATTCGTGAAGAGAAGGAGATTAACCACAGCTCCCAACTGTCCCTTATTTTGGAGGGATTTTCCCTCTTTTGAGCAAAATCCTGCTGCCCTCCATGCAGCCTCTTTATGGTCGGATGTGTACATCTCTATATAAAATGTACTATTTTACTACCAAAAGTTTTATGCTGCACTACATATCTTATTCATCCTCTATATTAATTAACTTATTATTTTGAAAAGCCAACATAAAGAAAAAATTTAGATAAAGAAATGTGTTATTTAGCCAATCATTCTTTGCACATTAGATTTTTGTGGTTTGTGCAACCGTGCTGTCCTCTTTGTTAGGTTTCTGCTTTATTAAAGACACCAGGGACCAGGCAAAGATAGTGGGGACAGTTTTATTTGGATGTATGTGTGTGTATATATATATATATATATATATATATATATATATGTATATATATATATATATATATATATATATGTATATATAGATGTAGCACCCTCCTAGGTAGGTAAAGCCTAGTGTCTCCATCTGCTTATCAGGGGAGCCTGATTAATAGTTATGCCTGTTGCATGTGTCCAGATTCATCTGAGCTGAGGGAGTGTCCCCACTGTATCCAATGACACACAGGCTTTTGTAACTGTCCCAGTGGGTTGGCACAAACAGTGGTGCATCCTGTGGTATGCTATAAAAGCCAAGGGCACATGTGACAGGGGGTCCCAGAAGGAGGATGATATTTGTCTCTCCTGCTGCTGTGGATGGTGGTCACAGGCGGTCGGCCTTGTGAGCAGAGCCAGAAGGTCCAGAAAACCTGACTGGTGGAGTTGGAGGCAGAGCAACCCAGGGAAAAACAGTGTCCATGAGTATTGGGAAGCTTGCCGGGGGTCTGCCCAGGAAGGGGAGCAGGTGTGTTAAAATTAGTGTTATCTCTCTCACTGGAAGTTCAACATGACACCTCATGGCAAAGAACTCTCTGAGGATCTGAAAAAAAGAATTGTTGCTCTACATAAAGATGGCCTAGGCTATAAGAAGACTGCCAAGACCCTGAAACTGAGCTGCAGCATGGTGGCCAAGACCATACAGCTGTTATACAGGACAGGTTCCACTCAGAACAGGCCTCGCCATGGTCGACCATAGAAGTTGATTGCACATGCTCAGCGTCATATAAAGAGATTGTCTTTGGGAAATAGACATATGAGTGCTGCCAGCATTGCTGCAGAGGTTGAAGGGGTGGGGGGTCAGTGCTCAGACCATACGCCGCACACTGCGTCAAATTGGTCTGCATGGCTGTCGTCCCAGAAGGAAGCCTCTTCTAAAGATGATGCACAAGAAAGCCTACAAACAGTTTGCTGAAGACAAGCAGACTAAGGACATGGATTACTGGAACCATGCCCTGTTGTCTGTTAAGACCAAGATAAACTTAATTGGTTCAGATGGTGTCAAGCGTGTGTGGTGGCAACAAGGTGAGGAGTACAAAGACAAGTGTGTCTTGCCTACAGTCAAGCATGGTGGTGGGAGTGTCATGGTCTGGGGCTGCATGAGTGCTGTCGGCACTGGGGAGCTACAGTTCACTGAGGGAAACATGAATGCCAACGTGTTCTGTGACATACTGAAGCAGAGCATGATCCCCTCCCTTCGGAGACTGACCCGCAGGGCAGTATTCCAACATGATAACGACCCCAACACACACCTCCAAGACAACCACTGCCTTGCTAAAGTAGCTGAGGGTAAAGGTGATGGACTGGCCAAGCATGTCTCCAGACCTAAACCCTATTGAGCATCTGTGGGGCATCCTCAAACGGAAGGTGGAGGAGCGCAAGGTCTTTAATATCCACCTTAGGGATATTAATTAATATTAGGGGTGTACTCACTTTTGTTGCCAGCAGTTTAGACATTAATGGCTGTGTCTTGAGTTATTTTGAGGGGACAGCAAATTTACACTGTTAAAAAAGCTGTACACTCTCTACTTTACATTGTAGCAAAGTGTCATTTCTTTAGTGATGTCACATGATTTACAAAATGTGAGGGGTGTACTCACTTTTGTGAGATACTGTAGATATATACTGTATATAGAGAGAGCAAAAACATTTTTTTTAAATGTATAAACTTTAAAATAAATACACTTAAACTGGCTTTACTAGTGACTCTACTACTAACCACTGACCCTGACCCCACTGATGGAAAACTATTAGTTTCCTTTTACAGTGAAGTGTTAAAACCACACTGAACTGTTTCTATCTGCTTCCACAAACGTACCAGATATTTACATAAGTACTATATAAGTAAAATATTTATTGTTAATTATTCCTAAATCCACGTTATTTTGAAAGTATGCAATTGCCATGCTATGAAGTGTTAAGGAAAAATACAGATTTTCTAAAACGGACATCTGTTCTGATTTACTGACTACAGTATGTGCTACTCCCATCTTGCAGGGTTCAGCCCTGTACACATGGGCATAAAGAAAAAACAAATTGGCTGATGAAAGCTGCATTCAGCAATCATTTACGATGACCATAGATGGATCAAATCTCATCAAAGATGGTTATAATATTGACAGATGACTAACAGGTGGGTAAATTATAAATATATGCATTTATTAATTAATTATGGAATAAATTCATCAAAATAGCAAAATAATTTACACCAAAATGTGCTTATTCATAATTTGGTCCAAAATGGACCTGGATAGTATATGACCTCACTAAAAAAACAACAGATGTAAGGATGACCCTACCAAGGAAACAAGACACGACAGAAAATGAAAACACAAAACATAAAACATACAACCATATAGTCTGGACCCCAATATACTTCTACACAGGGGGACTCCAAACAGCAAAAGCCGTATCAAGACAAAATGTGCAAAAATGGATTAGCCCTGTGTGGACCCCTGGGGAGCTCCCTTACATCTGTTGTTTTTTTAGTGGATTTCAAAAATGGATTTCAAAATGTACCAGCAAGTACATAAATGGATAAAAAATAAATATGCATCTTTTGATAGACATTTAATGGTAGAACTTGACAGACTGACCTGATGTCAGTAAGCAGGGCTTTCTTTCTCAGAGAATAGGTGCAGGGACTCCCCCCTTATGAGTCACCCCTTGTCTCTGTCACCTACCCACTTCTGAGCACTGTCCCTTGGATCCACCTCCTACCTACTGCCCAATACGGCCTCTTTTAGAGATTACAGAACCAAGTATCTCATATCTAGGAGGTGGTGTAGCGTTAAATTTCCAAATCGATAATTTCCTTCAAATATAAAATATATCCACTTGAAATAAATAATATAAAAATAAAAATCCAATGCAGTGAATTTAAGTCTTTTTTTAAACGCCAACAATTTGAGCAAGTTTGGGGTGGAGGAACTTGACTGGCCTGCACCTCAACCCGAATTTATCTTTAGGATGAATTAGAGTGGAGACTGCAAGCCAGGCCTTCTTGTCCGACTGCAGTGCTCGACCTCACAAATGTATTTCTGGAAGAATGGTCAAACATTCCCATAGACACTACTAAACCTTGTGGATAGCCTTCCCAGAAGAGTTGAAACCCAATATTGAACTCTACGGACTAAGACTGAAATGCCATTAACCGCTTGCCGACCGCCGCACGACTATTTACGGCGGCGGTCAGCCCCTCACAGGCAAAGTGACTTAGAACTACATCGCTAGCCTGTAAGCCTCTAGAGGGCGAGCGCGTGCCGCCGGAGGCGCGCTCCCGCCCCCGCTTGTTCCCTAAGCAGTCCGCGCATGTGACCGGCGGACCCAATGTCCACCGGTCACTTGCGATCTCGCCGTGGAGAGTGAGAAAGGCAGGCGGCTAATGTAAACAAAGCCCCCTGTCATTCTCCCCTGTGTAAGAACAGAGATCATACGGTCCTGCTATGTAGGATCGTATGTCTCTGTTGTTACACCACTAGCCACACCCCTTTACAGTTAGAAGCACGCCCCTAGGGACACACTTAACCAATAAAGTTAACCCCTTCCCTGCCAGTGTAATTTTTACAGTAACAGTGCATATGTATAGCACTGATTACTGTAGTAATGTCACTGGTAACCCCAAAAGTGTAGAAAATGTCAGTCAAGGGTCCGATCTGTCCGCCGCAATGTCGCAGTCCCGCAAAAAAATCTCAGATCGCCGCCATTACTCGTTAAAAAAAAAAACACCAAAAATGATAGAAATCTTTCCCTTAGTTAGTAAACGCAATAACTTTTGCGCAAACCAATCAAAATACGCTTATTGCGATTTTTTTTACCAAACATATGTAGCAGAAAACAAATTAGCCAAAAATGTTAAAAAAATTAGATTTTTACATTTTTTGGGGGGAATTTCATATAAAAAAATGTGAAAAATATTGTTATTAATTTACGCTCTTTTTTTGTTTATAGCGCAAATAGTAAAAATGGCACAGGTGATCAAATACCACCAAAAGAAAGCTCTGTTTGTGGGGAAAAAAGGATGTCAATTTCATTTGGGTACAGAGTCGCACGACCGCGCAATTGTCCGTTAAAGTCACACAGTGCCTTTATCTTCCTGGGCTTAAGTGGTTAAAGTTCATGGACGTGTAAAGGCAAGTGTACCAATACTTTAGACAATATAGTGTAGGTGCCACTCAATACCAATTCTTGGGTGGACATTCCTACAGACACATGAGTATTTTATAATTTTACTGGCGCAGGGGCATTTTTTGTTTATAAACTACAGCTTTTATTGAAGATTTTTAATACAAGAAACAGGAAACATATATATATAGCTTGCATATAGCAAAGCTTAGAGAGAGAAAACAATAAACATGCAAATGAGAATCAACAGTTATTCATTGACAAATTAGGCTATGGGGACGCATAAGCCCCAATGACCATTTACATAGTTACATAGTCTGATTGAAAAAAAAGTCCATCTAGTTCAACCAATAACACAAATGATCTGTGCAGATAATAAGCTACAGCAGGATTCAAAATCTCAAGTCCTGAGCTACTAGCCAGGCCTTCAGAGTTACTGGCCACCAGTTGCCCCACCCAACCCCTGCCCTGCCCTGCCCCACCCCTAATTCCGCCCCCGTAAATTATCTCATAAAATGACACTGTTGAATGTTTTATGCAGAATTAAATATTAAAATAAAGCATATTTCATTGGTCTGACTGATAAATAAATAAGGAATAAAATATGATAGGCTACTATAGGCACTGTACATATCATAACTGCCTTGTTAATTAAATATGCGCTACCTACAGAATGAAGGGTTGAGAGGTGCGCTACATACAGACTGCAGTGTTGAGAGGCAAACTACAAATCAAGTGCAGGGTTGAGAGGTGCACTATATACCGAGTGTATTGTTCGCTACCTACAGAGTGCAGGGTTAAGAGGTGCGCTATGTACCAAGTGCAGGGTTGAGAGGTGCGCTATGTACCGAGTGCAGGGTTGAGAGGTGCGCTATGTACCAAGTGCAGGGTTGAGAGGTGCGCTATGTACCAAGTGCAGGGTTGAGAGGTGTGCTATGTACCGAGTGCAGGGTTGAGAGGTGCGCTATGTACCGAGTGCAGGGTTAAGAGGGGCGCTATATACCGAGTGCAGGGTTGAGAGGTGCGCTATGTACCAAGTGCAGGGTTGAGAGGTGCGCTATGTACCAAGTGCAGGGTTGAGAGGTGCGCTATGTACCGAGTGCAGGGTTGAGAGGTGCGCTATGTACCAAGTGCAGGGTTGAGAGGTGCGCTATGTACCGAGTGCAGGGTTGAGAGGTGCGCTATGTACCGAGTGCAGGGTTAAGAGGTGCGCTATATACCGAGTGCAGGGTTGAGGGTGCGCTGCGTACAGGGTGCAGAGTTGAGAGGTGCACTATGTATCAAGTGCATGGTTGAGAGGTGCGCTATGTACTGAATGCAGGGTTGAGAGGTGCGCTATCACATATCATTTTATTTGTGCTTTTTCCAGCAAGGATCCAAATACAGGTGAAACAAGAGCTCTCCATAACATATTTAGATCTGCCCAATCCATGTTTTAATCAATAGGCCTTAACCTCTTAACGAACGGCCGCCGCAGTTTTACTGTGTCAGGTCGACTCTGTCCTGCGAAACGATGTAACTGTACATCGCTTCGCGGGACCGCTAGCAGGCGCACGCCCAATCGCCACAGGGAAAGCCGATTAGCAGGTCCGGCGGACGCAGTTGGGACCGAGCACCAGCGATTGCTCCTTGTGGAGACAGAACAGTGGTCTGCCGTTGTAAACACGCAGACTGCTGTTCTGTCAGTTATGAACACAGGAATCCTGTGTTCCTCTTATCTAGGAACACAGGTCTCTGTGTTCATGCAGAAAGCCCATCCCCCCATAGGTAGAAAGCACCCCCTAGGGACACATTTAACCCTTTGATTGCCCCCGATGTTAACCCCTTCCCTGTCAGTGTCATTAGTACAGTAACAGTGCATGTTTTTAGCACTGATTACTGTAGTAATGTCACTAGTCCCCCCAAAAGTGTCAAAAATGTCAGTTAGGGGTCCGATCTGTTTGCCACAATGTCGCAGCCCCGCTAAAAATCGCTGATCACCGCCATTACTAGTAAAAAAATAAAAATGACATAAATCTTTCCCCTAGTTTGTAGACAAGATAACTTTTGTGCAAAAAAAATCAATATACACTTATTGGGATTTTTTTTTTACCAAAAATATGTAGCAGAATACAAATTGGCTGAAAATGATGAAAAAATTAGATTTGTACATTTTTATTGGGAATGTTATATAGCAGAAAGTGAAAAATATTTATTTTTTTTTTTTCAGAATTGTTGCTCTTTTTTTGTTTATAGCGCAAAAAATAAAAATCACAGAGGTAATAAAATTTTACCAAAAGAAAGCTTTATTAATGGGAAAAAAAAGGACAGCAAAGTTATTTAGGTACTGCCTCGCACGACCGCAGTTAAAGTAATGCAGTGCCGTAACGCAAAAAATGGCCTGGTCATTAAGGGGGTAAATCCTTTCCGGTCCAGAAGTGGTTAAGAAAATATATACCTAATTCAAACACCTAAACAGAACCCAAAATGTGTTTACCACATACTAAATTAAGTTATTTGCATTTTACTTACCACATTTGTATTATTAGTTACACTGCTTACGCTGCTTGTTGACTGAGCTGCTTGTTGCCAATCAGCTTCTAACTTCAGTTTATTCAACTAGGCTTTGACAAAAAACCTGGAAGCTGATTGGTTTCTATGCAGAACTGTTCCAGATTTTGCACTCTCAAGTTTTAGTAAATCAACTCCACTATGCAGCTCAGAAAATACCTTGGGGTGTTTGCTTTCCAAAGTGGGGTCATTTTTGGGTGTTTCTCCATTCTTGTCACTTCAGGGACTCAAGAAATATAAAAAAAACCCTTGAAGCTGATTGGTTTTTATGTAGAACTGCACCAGATTTTGCACTCTCCAGTTTTAGTAAATCAACCCCATGGTGTACTTTAATGTCAGAGCATAGCCATGCATAGCATTCCATGGCAAAATCACTGCTCCTTGCTATCCAATGTCCATCTTGAAGACAATCTAACTACTAACTAGTGACACTGGAGTATTCTGAGTTATATGAATCTAATTAATGGCCTTAAAGATGGTCTAAAATGGCTGTATTTGCATTTTAGATTCAATTTAATACCCCTAAAGTGATTGTAAAGTCTTGCTTTTTTAAAAATAACAAACATGTTACACTTATCTGCCCTGTGCAGTGATTTTGCATAGGTCAGCCCAAATCCTCCCCTTCTCGGGTCCTTGTTTGCTGTTCCTGTCCCCTCCCTCCTGTTGAGTGCTCCCCACAGCAAGCGGCCTGCTATGAGGGCACCCGAGCCAAGCTGCATCTCCATGTGTCCAATCAGACACAGAGCTGCGGTCCAGCCCCACCCCCTTCCTCTCCCGATTGGCTAACTAGCTTTGATTGACAGCCGCGGGAGCCAAGGGTGCCGTGGCTGTTTCTCAGCCAATCAGGGCAGAGAGTCTCGGATGGCCGAGGGACTCGTGGACATCGCTGGACAGAAATGGGGCTCAGGTAAGTATTAGGGGGTGCTGGGAAGGCTGCTTCACACAGAAGGCTTTTTATCTTAATGCATAAAATGCATTAAGATAAAAAAAACTTCTGCCTTTACAACTCCTTTAAACCCTAATTTTAGTATTTTTTAGTTAAATCAGCACAAGGAATGGTACTTACATTGAATGAGAAGTGTCCCTTGTTCTGGTGGCTGCTTAACCTTTATGTTGCCTATAGAAAGGTCATAAATAATATTCTTTTTTGCAATGTATGCTCCAAATTTGCAACAATTTGGCCTTGGTGACCTACCTAGGGGGCAGTAAAGAGCATCTCCAGTTAGGAGTAGTGTTATAACCCATGGGTAATAATTTGGCACTTGGTGACCTACCTAGAGGGCAGTAAAGAGCATCTCCAGTTAGGAGTAGTGTTATAACCCATGGGTAATAATTTGGCCCTTGGTGACCTACCTAGAGGGCAGTAAAGAGCATCTCCAGTTAGGAGTAGTGTTATAACCCATTGGTAATAATTTGGCACTTGGTGACCTACCTAGGGGGCAGTAAAGAGCATCTCCAGTTACGAGTAGTGTTATAACCCATGGGTAATAATTTGGCCCTTGGTGACCTACTTAGGGGGCAGTAAAGAGCATCTCAAGTTAGGAGTAGTGTTATAACCCATGGGTAATAATTTGGCACTTGGTGACCTACCTAGGGAGCAGTAAAGAGCATCTCCAGTTAGGAGTACTGTTATAACCCATGGGTAATAATTTGGCCCTTGGTGACCTACCTAGGGGGCAGTAAAGAGCATCTCCAGTTAGGAGTAGTGTTATAACCCATGGGTAATTATTTAAGCCCTTAATGACCTACATAGGGGGCAGTAAAGAGCATCTCAGTTAGGAGTAGTGTTATAACCCATGGGTAATAATTTGGCCCTTGGTGACCTACCTAGGGGGCAGTAAAGAGCATCTCCAGTTAGGAGTAGTGTTATAACCCATGGGTAATAATATCACCCCATAACCTTTGGAGACTGGAGGTGCTCTTCATTGCCCCTGTTGACAACTCATACATTTTTTTTAATAAATGGATTTGCACTTTTTATGTAAAATATTTTAACTGACATCACAAGTTTAAAACAGATAAATAGGTCACACTGCATATCATATACTGGTAAGCAATCCAACACCACTAACTATTCCTGATTGTACACTAAATATGGCATACAATATCTAAAAGCTCTTTCTAACGTGTCCAAAAACAATTGTCATTATATTAGCTCTCGTATGACCTGGAACAAGCTAATCATTTTAAATGGCCTTCTGTTTTAAGTATTTATTTCAGTACTTTTTCTAACTTAGAAAGTGTTGTCATTTGCTATATATTTATCTGAAACAATGCCTGTAGATGACTGCGGGATTGTTCATGTTTCCCATGGGAGGTCGAGAGAGAAGCGGGTGAAAGAGGTTCAGAAAGAGCATGAGAGTGTGACTGTACCAGCCTCCCCTCCTCCTACCCCCTTTTGACTTTCTATCTGCAGGAAACACCTTTGCAGGAAGCTAGTGTGTACAATTAGCCTGGACTGCTAGGACATGAGTACATGATGGCTTTGCAAGCCTAGCCAATCAGAAGGGACATATTTTAGGAGAGGGTATATAAGCTGTTCACAGCAGATTTTGGCTGCGTCATTCAGACACGAAGGGCTCCGGAGGCATATGATTAATACTGGAATCAGTTCGTCAACTTAGTTTAAATGCACGTGTTCTTGTAAATATATGTACAGTATATAATAATGCAACTGCTGCAATTATCTATTTAATTAGGCTGTATATTCTGCATACAGAAATTATTATTAGGGTGGAGATCCAGGCTGCTACTATGACACTTGCTATGCTATCTGCTATGAGGACTATCACATTTTCATGAAATAACTATTATTATTATATGTTATTACTATATATATTTATATATATTTATTTATTTATTTATTATTATTATCATATGTTATTACTATATATATATATATATATATATATATATATATATATATATATATATATATATATTTATTTATTATTATTATCATATGTTATTACTATATATATATATATATATATATATATATATATTTTTTTTTTTTATTTATTTATTATTTTTATTATTATATGTTATTGTTTTAACTATTCATATGCTTAGTAAATTACAACACTTTTTTTTTGCTCGTTTGCTGCCTTAGTGGATATGAAAAGCATATTCCATTTTTAAAGTATGTCAGTGTTATTGAACTATACAGTATATGTGTTCAGAGTTATATCATTCCCCCTGGGAAGCTGTTGCAGGTGTATACAGACGATTTTTCTGTAATGCGGCACAAGGTAAAAAAGTCACTTTGTAGAAGTACTAACTGTTCACGCAGAGAGAGCCACCTCTAACAAAATTTCTCTTATTTGCTCCCTTTTTGTAATGCTAAATAATATACAATTGAAAGCATTTTAGGCCTCATGCCCACAGCGTGTTGGAAAAAACGAAATGCAAAGCCACTACCGACGCCAGGAAAAAGCAGTTGTAAAAACGCGCTTTTAGTAGCTTTTGCTTTGGCATTAATGCGCGTTTAGCCGCGTTAGCTTTTAGCAGCGTTTCTCTGCCTCTATTTAAAATCAATGGTTCCCTATGAAAGCCATCTTAACTGATCCGACTTTCAGCCAATTGTTTTGAATAAAAGTGGCATCCAAGTCGGATCATTGTGATCCGACTTGTGGTGTGACTTGTGCTCTGAGGATCTTAAAGGGGAACCCCACGCCACAATTTAAAAAAAAATGCGTAGGATCCCCCCCAAGATCTATATCAGGCCCTTTTAGTCTGGTATGGATCTTGAAAGGGAACCCCCTGCCAAAATGTAAAAAAAAAAAAAAAACGCGTACCACCCCCCCTCCCCTTCTTAAAGCTGGTATAGATTTTGAGGGGACATGGACATGACTTTAACCTTAAACAATTTAAATGGACCACTGTAGGATATAGCCAACTGGACAACCAATGTATACATTTGAGCCTTGCTGCCCTCCTATATTCAGGGAAAACCAGAACTGAAAGCAAGCAAAGGAAGAAGGCGCACCAGCCTAGTGCATTACTGTATAACTTCTTTAATGAATATTAAAATGCAAACATTATACTCACAAAAAAAGAAATGCCACAGGTGTTATAAACAAAAAGTCCCCACCAGATGCACAACCATCGGGTAGGGTGCAGCTGACACCTTTCAAAGGGACATGCCCTCTTGTAATGCATAGGGGATGTGTAATGCAAGGAATACGTAATGCACAGAGCGCAAGGGTCAGGTGTAAATAACATACAGAGCACAGAGGTAGGCATGTGTAACACACAGAGTCCAGGGGTCAGAGGTTTGTAAAGCACACAGCTCAGGATTCAGGAGTATGTAACAGTGCAGGCATCAGAATTATATAATGCACAGAGGGCAGGGAACAGAGGTGTGTAATGCACAGAGTGCATAGGTCAGTTTTACAGGCCAGGCGTATGTATAGTACAGAGCACAGGGGTCAGGAGTGCATAAGACACAGTGTCCAGGGGTCAGGAGTTCAAAACATACTGAGCACAGGGAAAGGAGTGTGTGACACATACAATTCAGAGGTCAGGGGTCAGGCAAATGTAACGCACAGAGTGCAAGGGTCAGGTGTATGTAATGCACAGAATGCAGAGGTCAATATTGCAAAACACACAGAATGCAGGGGTCAGGCATGCAAATCACACAGAGAACAGAGGTCAGGAGTGCATAACAAATAGAATGCAGGGGTCATGAGTGCATAATGAACAGAGTGCAGGGGTCAGGACAGCAAAATGCACAAGTCAGACAGAGCACAACAAAAAAATTACCCCCAATACTGAGCTGTCCCTCTCCCATTAGTACACATTACCCCCCCCCCCCCCTCCAGTACAGATCTCTCCCCTAGTACAAGTATTCTCACCATCACTTTTTACCCCCCAGTACTTCTCTTCCTCCCCTGCCCCAGTACTTCTCTGCTTCTTCTATACAGATCTCCTTCCTCCCAGTACAGATCTCCCCTCTCCTCCGCTCATTAAAACCCACTCCCCAAACCAGGCAGTTTAGAGTAGGCGGAAGTTCTTCCTTGGTTGTGCCATGTAGCTAGAGTTGAGGATGAACTACGAAGAACCTCCTTCACTCTGAAATGTTACCGCTTGCCTCTGACTTCTGACAGGCAGCAGGGACGTGGCTGCAGTGCATCAGTACGTGGTGGTTGCAAGTACTACCTGCTGCACCTTGGATGCTCTGGGGGGGGGAGGGTTTGACCCCCTTATCCCTCCCCCCCTTTATCTACTCCCCTAAGTGAAGAAATATACCTGTTGATCTGCAAATAAATTAATTTAGTTTCTAAGTACTGTTGTGGGCTGACAACACGCTTTTTTTTTGGACTGAGAATTGTCTGCCCTGCCCAGTGTCTTTTTCTAAACTACTCAACCAGTCCTACTTTCAGATCTCCACAACATAAAGAGTAATCATTCTGTAGTTCAAGTTAAGAAATGTGAGGGTATGTGAGATAACACTGGAAGTCTGCCAAGGACACAGGACATCTCTGAATTTCTGACGGGGTCAACAGCTTTTTCCTGACACAAGCATGACAGCATACACATATGGGTATAGGCTCCATCTCTCGCCCAATCAGGACTGATTATACTATATAAATGAGTCGCCTCCCCCAAGGCGACTCATTGCCTTGGGGGAGGCACTTTCTCCCCAAATGCTCAACCGGTTATTACTATGGGAAGAAGTTTTTTTTTTTGCCTTCATTTTGCTGGATTTATCTGGACAGCTGCACAGGTTCAGCCTCTACTGTGTCGAAATTCCCTCTGTTCGGGTGTAAACCGCCTATATGAGTGAAGCTTCCCCAAGGTCCAGGCACTGGGGGTAGGATACTGGTCTCTGGGGACAGATAAGTCACTCCTCCAGTGACATGGGTTGCTCTCTCCTTCTTCCTGGCTCTCCATGGCTGCAAGGTTCCCTCAGGCTGCTGGGGACGTGGATGTGCTTTTTGGGGGGTGAAATACCAGGAAGATAGCAGAGAAACGATCGACAAATGGTGTCCAGTGACTTCTGGCGGCCGTGCTGCAAACTGCCCTATCCAAAATGGCACCCAGCGGACTTCCGGTTGGTGGAGGTGCACCAAGATGGCACCGGGTGAGTTCTGGTTTGGTGGCCGGGAAGCTCTGGGAGACGCTCAGGCAGCAACTGGGGGACACCTGGAGAGTGGACAAGCGTCCTTCTGCCCCCCTTTGCCACCAACTCAACCCACTAACACCAGTAGTGATCACATTGGATGCATCAGAGGTAGGCTGGGGAGCACATTGCAATGGGCATCTAGCCCAGGGCCGTTGGAGAAGCAAATGGAAGGAAGTCTCCAATGTATTTGAACTGAAGGCAGTCTTCCAAGCTCTAAAAGCATTCCACAACCAAGTCAGAGGGACCAGTGTAATACTCCAGATGGACAACAGGGCAGCCGCCAAGGAGGAACGAGGAGTCATGCACTCCTAGCGAAGGTTGCGCCCATTATCAACTGGGCTCAACAGAATGTGTCAAGTCTATCAGCCACTTACATCCCAGCTCAACAGAATAACTTGGCGGATGCACTGAGCCAAAAAACGTTGGACAAAAATGAATGGGCACTGAACCAGTCAGTCTTCCAGTGGATTTGCAGTCGGTGGGGTCATCCAGACCTCGACTTAATGGCATCCCCGACCAACAGGAAATGCAGATGTTACTTGGCAATGGCAAAATTCCTACAGGCGGTTGACACTCAGCTCCGAATGGATCTGTACCCTAGCATATGTATTCCCACCAATACCTATAATTCCCAGGTTACTCAACAGTATACTCAAACACCCAGGGATAGTGATAGCAATCATTCTCTGTTGGCCCTGCAGGCCGTGGTTCCCACTACTACAGGCTTTGGCATTGGAACCCCCAATCCTACTACCGGGGATACCAGATCTCCTCCAGCTTGTTGTCATGGGAATCCTACCAGGCTTCATCTTGCGGCATGGAGATTGAGAGGAGAAGGCTAGGGAGGCAGGTTCTCGGCCTCAGTTATCGAAAACTTGCTGAAAGCAAGAGCGTCAACGACGAACAGTACCTACTCGAGGATATGGGAAAAGTTTGCCACCTTCGCCGAGTCCAGAGGATTCAACCCACTAGTGCCACAGGAATCACAGGTGCTAGAATTCCTTCAAACAGGTCTTAAAATAGGCCTAAAGGCAAACACGCCCAGAGTCCAAGTCTCAGCCCTTTCGGCCTTGTCAGGGGTAAGATGGGCTACCCAGTAGTTAGTACGCCAATTCTTGAAAGCTTGCAGTAGAGTTCGTCCTCAAAGAAGGTCGTTTGTTCCTCCATGGAACTTACAGGTGGTATTACAGATGTTGTCCCCACCTCCTTTTTCAGGTGACCAAGCAACCTCGTTGTGGAATATAACGACAAAAGCAGCTTTCCTCACTGCCATTACATTAGGAAGTAGAATATCAAATAATCAGGCCTTAGGATACAAACCTTCTTATCGTTGCCACTTACCGGATAGAGTGATATCAAGAACTCTGCCACAACATCTGCCAAAGGTAAACAAACCATCTCATCGGAAACAAGACATTGTTCTCCCAACAATGCAGAGAGACACATCTAATCAGACGCATGAGTTAGATGTCGGGTCTGGGAAGTATACATAGAGAGAACAGCCTCTTTCAGAAGAACAGAAAACCTATTTGTCAACCCAGTTGGGACAAGAAAAGGGCTAGCAACAATCTACCAGAACACTGGCATCGTGACTGGTCAAGACCATCAAGAGGGCTTATGAGGAAAGAAGTTTAGAACCTCCAACCAGTGTGAGAGCTCACTCGACAAGAAGTCTGGCGGCATCCTGGGCAGAATTCAAGGGTGTATCCCCAGAAATAGTATGTAGAGCCGCAACATGGTCTACATATAGCACATTTTTGACTCACTGTAAAGTAGATCCAGGAGCCTTAACTACTGTAGAAGTTGGTCATTTTGTACTGGTCGGATTTAACAATAAATAAAATACTTTAGCATACCCTCCCTTGTGGTTTTTTGGACGTGCTACATCCCATACGTGTATGCTGTCATGCTTATGCCAGAAAAACTGAAAGTTTTATAGTTACCTGACGGTAATTTTCCTTTCCTGATGCATAAGCATGACAGCATACAGGTCCCTCCCTTGGGAGCTTCGCATTTGAGTCTAGTTGCGAGAATGCCGTCTTAGGGGAGGCGACCCATGTATATAGTATAACCATCCCTGATTTAGGCATGGGGCGGAGCCTATACCCATACGTGTATGCTGTCATGCTTATGCATTAGGAAAGGAAAATTACCGTCAAGTAAGTTTAACATTTTCTTTTTTTTTGCACTTATACTGTATACTGTATATACTGGGATTATTTATTTTTGTGTGAGATCACTAAAAAATACAACAGTACTTTTGATCCTGCTTATGATGCAATAATTTTAGGTAGAATTCCAGACCTTTTTTTTAGATAGAGTGGAGAAGGGTTGTTGTTGGCTGCATTCCCATTGAGATATTCCATTTATATCTTGTCTTGGAGACATGAAAGAATGGGAAAGGAAATCTCTCCAAAGTTATGGGAAATTCCTTTCTGTGAAAGGTATCCCCACTGGGAGATTTCCCCTAGCTGGCTGTTCCAGTGACAACTATAAAGTTTTGTACCATTTAACCCAAGTTGGCTTAGCACAAATACAGCATTGACTTAATTTCTCCATATATAAAACTAGGCAATCATTCTAAATCTATATTGCAATGTATTAGTTTGTGTTTCTGAATCAAATTTTTTTCACTTGGCAAAACACAACATATAGAATTTAAATCTGTATTTGAAAAGCACACACGTATAATCCATTTTATTTTAAATAATACTTACTAAAAATAGATAAAAGATCTTTCGCTACTAGATGCACCATTTTTCACACGACTATCTTAAAGTGCTGTCAAGCAGAGCCAATGACGAGGGAGTCGGGTGCGAGGTCGAGGCCCGCTCTGTGTGTTTTACGACACACAGAGTAGGGCTCAGGAGTGATCATGCACAAGTGCCCCCATAGCAAGCAGCTTGCTATAGGGACACTAGGAGGGGGAGCTGCTCTGTGCAAAACCATTACGCAGAGCAGGTAAGTATTCTGTAATATGTTTGGTATTTTAACCACTTCCCACAAAATTACGTTCCTGTTGAGGAAGTGGTTGTACACAAGTGATGCCTGTAGCTAGAGGCATCACCCCAGTACCGATTTTTGGAGCGGATGGTCACATTTTCATGTGCTAACAACTGATGCGGCTAAGCAGCCACTCTGCCATTATCACAAGCAGCGTGAGGGAGCGTACCCCCCCTCCCTCACCTTCCCCTGCTCCATCCGGGTCCCCCGTCCCACCAGGAGACCTGAGCAACCAACCGGCAGTCCCAAACAAAGCTCGATTTGGCTTTGATCGGGTCTCCGATGTAAAAACCCCAGAAGAGATATCACTTCCGGTTTACTCGGCAGCCAACGGTTTTAAAAAATCCAAAGTATTCAAAAACGCTGATATTGGCATATTGAATACTTTACAGTGCAGAGGAGAGGTTTGGGGTCTTTTAGATGCCAGATCCCTCCATAAAGATTACCTGTCAAAAATGGGAGGGGTGTACTCACTTTTGTGAGATACTATATATATATATATATATATATATATATATAATGTTTGGAGATTCTAAGTGATTTTCTAGCAAAAAATGCTGATTTCGCTTGTAAGCAACAAATGTCAGCGATAGGCCTGGTCTTTAAGTGGTTAAAGCAAAAAACCTTAACCTTTATGTAGCACTGTCCCCGTAGAGCTTGCTGTATGATGACTTGTTGGGCCTCCTCCAATTACCAACACACAGTCCTTTAGAGTACAGTTTACACATTCATCCTTACTCCCGATGGCTCGTCACTCAATAAACAGTCCAGGGGTATTGGTTTTTAGTGTTTATTTTGGAACTTGAATGGGAGAAGGGAATAGTGGGATACTCTACCTGTAACTAATGGATAAGGACAACTCTCACTTGGCCTCACCAGGTTGATTGTGGAAGCAGCTGCCCTGCTTCATCCATACTGCCACATGTAGGGAAAGGGCTAAGTCTCATTCCTCTTTCTCTCCAGCAATAGACTTGGTGAATTATATTCTCTTCAGGACACTCACTAGCACCCACTTTACTAACACCTGTCCACTGACTGTCCTAGCTGCAGGGGTGGCCCCCCTCAGGTCAGGCCCTTGACACAGATCTGTACTCACTGTACTGCAGAATCAGATGCTCCAGTGTCTCTCCTCTCAGTCAGCTTCACAGGACCTCCAGGTTCAGTGTCTCTCTAGCACTCCTTAGGCCCTCAGGTCGACCACATGAGACCGCATGGCACCTCTACAGAGGAGGAGGCAGCAGCCCCTTCTCTCCAGGACTCTGCTTTCCAGCCGAATGACGCCGAGCACATGTTCTTCTGGCATTTATACAGTACCCTAACATGCAACGAGGCATTTTCCTCTGCCAAATCACCAGGGCTGTATCAAACACCTGTGCACTCATTTGTCAGGTTTTCTCCCACTGTCCAACATGCCTCCCTATTGGACCAATGTGAAACACACTGTAAACAGAATGAGTTGCACCTGAGCACATTGAGCAGACCTCACTAACAGATCCTGCGTTCTGGTAGGCAGAGAACCTATAGATTTACCTGCAATTCCTCTGGTAAGCAGACAGGATTCAAAGCTATACTTTCTCTCTCTAGCACCTACCTAGGAGGGTGCTACATCTAATATTACTTTAATGGCCACATAAATGTATACATTTATCACAAACCTGTCAGGACATTCCAAATTCGGTGTACACGTTTCGTACTTTAAATCATACTAAATCAATACTAAATATATTTAAATCAAAACTCCTAAATCATATTTCCAACATTTAATTAAGGGGTTGTGACAGCAACAACAACACCAAAAGAACGAGCAACCACTGTTTTAGTTATGTAATTCTCCGCTGTGGTTATATATCATTTTAGATGAAGAAAGAGGCAAATAGTTAGTGCTGCAATAATAGAGATCCTTTTACTATAAAATACTTGTACTAGGGTGATTATTCATTTACAGCATATACTATTTGTGGCCAAGTCGTTAAGGATTGTATACTCCAAGCAATCAGTTAAAAAATACAAGGCTGTATATAAACATGCTCTGCCGTTACTGTTATGACATTATAGAGTGGCATCCGCAGTGCATGACAGTCCCTTAGAACAAAAAGACTGCCAGGAAGTGACTGCTTAAAGTATATATATATACTTGTACAATGTTTCCAAATCAGAATTACCTCTCTGGCATGGCAGCATGAAAACACAGCCGTCAGGAAATGGAAGGAGGTTTCTAGTTGAGAAGTTAAAAACAATCTCTTTACATTAGCTGAACTCCAGGATCAGCAAACATTGTCCAAGTATAAGAATCATGTGTATTCTTCCTTGAATCTTGGAGTGCTATTTCTTCCAGGCCTGTGCAGTAATACAGTGTGAAGCTTTTGCCTCTATGCTTCCTGTGATAAAGACTGGTGACTGATGCTCTCTCTCCTTGTGCTGGGTGACTGGTCTGGTCTCCGCCCCTCCTTTAGTTTTCTGCAGGCAGCCTGTAGTCAGTAGAGCATGCTGGGCCCCTCCCACGGCTCTGCTCTCTGCACAGTTTATGTACAGCACACTTAAGATGTCACCACCAGTGGTGGCTGGTGCTCAAAATACCTGGGAGGGGGGGGCGCAAACAGAAAAATTTAATAGGAATTGCTTTGCGGCAAAAAACGCTGTAAAAAATTGCGTGACGTTGAGGTCGCAAAAGTGTGAAAGGGGCCTTCAGTAATTAAGGTATAGTGTGCCCCCTTTCAATGCAGAGAGACCAGCATGCCCCCTTTCAATGCAGAGAGACCAGCGTGCCCCCTTTCAATGCACAGTGACCAGCGTGCCCCCTATTAATGCACAGTGACCAGCGTGCCCCCTTTCAATGCACAGTGACCAGCGTGCCCCCTTTCAATGCAGTGACCAGTGTACATGCCCCCTTCAATGCAGTGACCAGTGTACATGCCCCCTTCAATGCAGAGATCAGCGTACATGCCCCCTTCAATGCAGAGATCAGTGTACATGCCCCCAATGCAGTGACCAGCGTACATGCCCCCAATGCAGTGACCAGCATACATGCCCCCAATGCAGTGACCAGCGTACATTCCCTCAATGCAGTGACCAGCGTACATGCCCCCAATGCAGTGACCAACATACATGCCCCCAATGCAGTGACCAACATACATGCCCCCAATGCAGTGACCAGCGTATATGCCCCCAATGCAGTGACCAGCATACATGCCCCCAATATAGTGACCTGCATACATGCCCCTAATGTTGTGACCAGCATACATGCCCCCAATGTAGTGACCAGCATACATGCCCCCAATGCAGTGACCAGCATAAATGTCCCCAATGTAGTGACCAGCATACATGCCCCCAATGCAGTGACCAGCATACATGCCCCCAATGCAGTGACCAGCATACATGCCCCCAATGTTGTGACCAGCATACATGCCCTCAATGCAGAGATCAGCGTGCGTGCCCCCAATGTAGTGACCAGCATACATTCCCCCAATGCAGAGATCAGCGTGCGTGCCCCCTTACTTACCTGGAGCAGCAGCGGCGGCGATCGGCTTCTCCTCAGTCCCCCGAACGGCGGCTTCTCCTCGGTCCCGGCGGCGTGTCTCCTCCAGTCCTTCTGCTCCCGCCTCCTCCTCGGCCAAAGGCATGGGGTTTGCCTTGCAGCCAATCAGGAAGCGTGTATCGAACGCACTTCCTGATTGGCCAGGAGGAGGATCGGTGTGACAATAGCAAATTTTCATTCGCTATTGTCACACAATGGGTGGGATCAGGACGCACTGCTCTGCGCCCCGGGTCCAGCCTTTGCATCGCCCTATTAGAGCCTCTGGCTCTAATCAGGTGATGCAAAAAAAAACCCCCATTGAACTCCATGCATCCGGCGCCCCTGCATGCAGATTAGGGGGACGGACGCATGGATGGGGAGGGCGGCGCCCCTGCACCCCTAACAAACCGGCCGCCACTCGTCACCACTACTTTCTATCTGGGTTTGCAAAGACATTTGGTGCACATAAAGTGGATATACAACATATAACCTTTGTGGTTATTGAGGAATAGTGAAAATATTTGCGCCCTGAGTTCAGCTTTGAACATTTTTATTTCCCTTTGTTTTCTGCTCTGCTGACCAGGAAAGAAAAAGTAAAACCCAGAGAAGAATTAAACGTCATCAACAAAACCTCTAACCTAGGGGTAGGCAACCTTTCAGAGGTTGAAATCTACCTGGACAACATGGAGGAAATCAAAGATCCCTGGAGAGTGCAGCGCCATTAAAAAAAAAAAAAAAAACAAGTCCCCAATAAAAAAGATGGCATGAAGAACACATAGTGTGTCCCAGTAGTATCCTTTGCTCCTTTCAACCCCCCCCCCCCCTTACAGTAGTATCCTTTGCTCCCTTTCACCTCACCCCCCCCCCCCCCTTACAGTAGTATCCTCTGCCCCCTTCACACCACCCTCCCCCATAGTAGTGTCTTCTGCCCCCCTTCACATAACCCCCCCACAGTAGTATCTGCCCCCCTTTAGGTCACACCCCCCAGTAGTGTGTCTTTTGCCCCCCTTCTTCAATTCACACCCCCCAGTAGTGTCTTCTGCCCCCCCCCCCCCTTTACATTACACCCCCCTTACAGTAGTGCCTCTGCCCCCCTTCTCATTACCCTCCCCAGGTAATGTACTCTGCTTCTGCCCCAAAAGCAGTGTCCACCTCCCAAGCAGTGTCCTCTGACCCCCCCACGGTAGTGTCCTCTGCTCCCTCAAAGCAGTGTTTTTTGCTTTTTTTCACATCATTCCCTTTACACAATGCAATGTAGGTAGCACTGTCCTACCCACAAGGGTGGTACAGCAGAGCAGAGAGTGAGAGGCAGGACAGTATTTTAGGAGGGTGGGAGCAGGAGTTGCCATAGTTAACTTTTCATATTACCCAGCTGGTAATTGGTTGCTAGGACTGCCTAGCAACCAATCACCTGCTGGTTAACTTGGAAGGTTAAAGTAGAACTATAGGCAAAACTTTTTTTTTTTTTCATTTTTGGATAGGGCAGGGGAGGGTTATAACCCCGACAGATTTTTGTTCACCATCTGTGTCCCATAGCTGACATTTCCCTTCACTTCCTGTCTCATAGCCAAACAGGAAGTGGGCGGAAATCCCTGCAAATTAAGGGAATTCCTTGGGGACCCCCAGGTCACCAAAACTGGTGTCCCCATTGGAAGATTTCCCCTCTATTACTTTTCTGGGGACAACCCAAAATTTAGGATTTTCATTTACTTCCACTTTCATTGAGAATGGTGAACAGGACAAATAGAGAGGTTGAATCTACTTAACAGGGGCACAGGCAGTAATAAAACTGACAGGGGTTCTAACCCCTCTCCCTTCCATCCAAAACTAAAAAAAAAAGTTTTGCCTTATACTTTAGTTATACTTTAACTGAAGCAGCTCCCGCCCTCCATCCAGTGCTGTTTGCCTCCCTCTCTCGACCCTCTGCTGTTAAGATGAGAGCGGTGGCGGCGGCGACTGGGGGGAAGGATCAGCAATCCATGTTCACGATCTACCTGTTGGCTGACCGCTGTCGACCATGATGTTGGCTGTCGCGGTCAAGGGGTTGCCGACCCCAGCCTAACCCTTTCTCACTTTATTCAAAACAAAAAAAAAGGCTTTGCTGGCATTCCATTCTAACCATTACTGTTATCATTGTAGATTTCACTGGACGTATAGATATAAGAACACAAATAACATTAAGAAATAATTAATTAAATGTTAATATAAAAGAGCATTTCTTTAAAAGCTGAACACATTGTATAATAGTGCTAAAGTATTATTACAATATTGCACGTTTTCTTCTTTAGGAGTAAGATAATTAGAAATACTTGTGTTTTCTAGTGAATGCTGAAATAGTTCACAGTAAGGGAAGTGACATAAGTCAGCTAGGGGACAAGGATTAGGTAAAATAAATGAGCAAACACATATTGTGTAACAGCAAAGCCTAAACAGAATATACTGTAGCTGCTAAAAAAGCATCTATATAATTATAAGGTTCAAAGTCATTCAAATGCCTTTAAAAATATTTTTTTTAGCGGGTTCATTACTTCAATTATAAACTGGCTGTTTTGATTGGGTGGAATGCAATGCCTTCACAGCTTCCTATAAAATGCAATGAGATGTACTAAAAAGAAACATGCTGAGAGAAACACAGAGGCTTCCACTGCTGACAACCTTTTTAAATTCTAACTGCCTGGCCACTAGGCTGATCTTTAGTACATTCTAGAACTGGTGTGTTGTGGGACGCTGCAGAGCCAGGGCATTGGCCATTATTGCAACAATGTGTTGGGGAGAATATCAAAATATCTTACAAGCATCCTATGCAGTATGGTAGAAAAAACCTTCTGTGTTCTGCTCTTCCTCCAACCCCACCTTGTACTTACCTGAGCTCTATCTTGATCCAGCGTTGTGCAGGAGAGCAGAGGCTCTCTCCCTTCTTAGAGGCTCAGAGACAGCAGTGGAAGCCATTGGCTTCTGCTGCTGTCAATCACAGCCTGTAAGGTGAGAGCAGGGGGGAAGGGCTGAGCCGTGCTCTGGAAGTCATTAGACATCCAGAGCATGGCTCAGGAGCGAGCCTGCACGAGTGCCCTCATAGCAGGTGGCTTGCCATGGGGGCACTCAACAGAGGGGAGGAGCCAGGAAAAGCCAGGAGCACTGGTGGTGGGGGAGGTTCGAGCTGCTCTGTACAAAACCATTTCACAGAGTAGATAAGTATGGAATGTTTGTTATTTAAAAAAAAAAATACAAAATTGTAGGTTTACAATCCTATAAAAGAGCCCTGAATGGCTTTGGGTTGCATATTGCGTAGGTATGGTAAACTAAGGGCTTGTGTCAATAGCATCACTTTGGTATCAGATTAATACAAAGCACATACAAAGATTTAATGCAAAGCACATAGTGTGATTTCTTTCTGCTTTCTCTTCCCTCTGCGGACACCACAGAACCCCAGGAGAGCCCCCCCTCCCCCCAAGCACACAGAAGGTAAATGACAGCCTCAGCTGTGCATGTTTCCCTATGAGACTGTGTAGAAGGAGTGTGTCTGTTTCCTATCTACTCAGGTCTCAGATTACACTCAGCTCTGTGCTTTATACTGTGTAGGGTGTGACACTAGATCCCACCCCCTGCCTTCTGGAGCTCAGAAATAGCCTTTGTTCTTTGAACAGCTGTAGAGGAGAGAGGGCTGAAAATAAACAGGTACAAGTAATGTAAGAGTATTTGTTTCATCTCTGTCCACCTGAAGCTAGTCACTTCACTGGGTTTATGGAAGGGTTAACAACCACTTTAGGGACTTCTGAGAAAGCTTCAAGCAGATTTTGCATTTGCATTTTGGAATGCATCTGATGTGAATAAAAGACTGTGGGCACTAAAGTTGTTTATACAGAGATTGTGCAATCAAATTGTAACATAAATGGTAAAGCATCTTGGTCTGTCAGCCTTTGTTGCCATGGCAGTACAACTGTCAAAGTCACAGCCTTTAGTCAAAATGTCCTTAGAAACTCAAAGTTCCCATCTTCTGGTCATGGGCATGGATAAAAATGAAGCACTAACCTAGGTATACAGCAGCTTTGAGTCCTGTTGAACCACTTTTCACACTCAAAGCAAAAAAGAAAAAGGTTAAATGGTACAACATAACTGTGAAAAAAAAATGCAAGCAGGAACATTTTTATTGCAGAAGACACGCTTGGAGTGCAAGGTCTACTCTAAAGTGCTGATTGCTGAAGAACCAAACAGAAATTGCTAACTGAGCCCTAGGTCACAATAAATAAACTATGAAATAAAAAAAAAGCAGGGAAAAATCAGCATTTAGGAATTTCAAGCCATTATAAGTTGGTTTATTCAAAACTATGGAGTTCCATTTTAAAAGCAAGCCCTCACTGACATCTGTAGCTGCAGATTGTGTGGGCCAAATCATCCCCGAAGTTCTTAGCTGAAGCGTTGAGGTTGTTAAACTGACTCTCCCAACAGCTCAGCTCACCGTGCTCCTGGAGAGTCTACATAAGGGGCCTGGTAAGGACTTTATGCAGGAACAGTATTATTTGTATTAATTGTATAGAAAAAGAGTTCTAGGGGAGCTGATCCCAACCATCGAGCTTTGCCAGTTGTTCTCGCGGGCTTCTCTGTAAAAATCAGAAAAATAAATAGTTTTCATTTACTATTTACCATTTCATTTTTAAGCTTCCGAAGACGTCACTTCCAATGACGAAACGCGTCAAGCTGTAACGCACGTAGCCTCGCTGTGGTACTCACATTGGAATGCACACCGCACCAGGCAGTCCTGTTGTGTTGGGTGAGCAATCCACCCGATATTCCTCTGCAAAGTATTCCTTGCGATTCTTACACTGTACCACCAACATTTTTATTTTATGCAAACTTTTTAAATAAAACATTGGGATTTTGAATTTACTACACCATGAGGAGTTCCATCTCTTGTGTCCCCACACATCACCTCTTAGGACCATCCAGGACCACCCAGGTACGGATGGCTGGCATATAGACCTGGGCGACCTTTCTAAGCTATTTTTGACCTTTCTTGCCATACGGCATTGAAGGTCAACAACTTCTGGTGAGTGTGCATTCTTCTCATATCCCACGTGCATGGAGGGTGTCACCATCATTGTTCTGACTGGGTGTATAGCACTCCACATTTATTGCACCACTAAAAAGGATCCACGTATTGTAGCAACTTGATGAGACTATAAATTACCAGCAATCATCTTTTATGCACTTTATATGGACACACTGTTTGCACTTTATATTGTTTATCATTGCACTTTATATGGACATTATTTGCACTATTATTTGCTCATTGATGCACTTTATAAGGTCTTTGTTTGCACATTTAGTCGTTATATTTTATCTGCATTTGGATATTTGATTGCACTTTATATATACAGTATATTTATATGGTGTATTTACACACTACCAGTGTTGGGGTAGTTACTCAAAAAATGTAACTAGTTACTAGTTACTTCTGTAAATTGTAACAAGATTACTTTACTAGTTACTGCATTTGAAAAGTAACTTCACTACTTATTACTTTACTCCTCTCTTTCTTAATTGACCGTGTAGAAGAAGATACATGACCCTCTTTCTGCATAGAGTTTATTGTATAAACACAGGCTTTGGGAAACATGAGAACAAAACCTGAAAAAACAGAATAAAACATAAAGTGCAACAAAAAGTCATAAACTTCATCCCTCTTTATTCTTCGAAATAACGATTGTATCGCACGGCTTGGGTAACGCAGGAAAGCGCGTTCCTATAGCCTAGTAAAATAGTGTAGTTACCAATATTAGTATTGTAACTAGTTACATTACTTAGTTACCAAAAAAAGTAATGTAGTTACTGTAATCTGTTACTTTGTAACTCGTTACCCCCAACACTGCACACTACACACCAGCTTTTTGTTGTTAGAAAACTAGGTTTGCATTATCACACTGGAGAGTTCTGGGTGTGATATTGCTACACAGTTCACTACTTGTTCACAGAGGAATTGCGCTGCTAGTAATTTAGTATTACATTTTTATCATTTACCGCTTTTCATCCTATCTTGATGCTAAATTTGTCTTCAAATACTCAAATAAAAATATAATAAAAAAAAGGTGATATATGGAACTATCTGGCAACCCTTCTGATAGATTATGGCGATTATCCAGATATTGGATCTCTGATCCTGACATAAACCCTCTAGTGGCGCCTCAAATAGCCGCCTTTTGGGAGATAAACCCGGGTACGGCATCAGTGGCTATGGTCTGGGATGCCTTTAAAGTTTGCACCCGGGGGTATTACCAGACAGCTATTGGGAAGATCCAACGATACAGGCGAATAAATTTACTGCAAAAAGAAAAAGAGGCTAGAGATATGGAAAATTTGTATATTCAAACTAGAGACCCCACTCATTATACACAATTTCAAACTTTGACTAGGGAGGTAATGGGAATACGTACAGTTATCACACAGAAAAAACTCCTTTCTCAATCCCAACGTATTTTCGTACAAGGAGAGTATAATGGTAAAATGCTTGCGCAAATTTCTAGGGAACAGACAACTGGGTATAGTATAGCACACATTCAAGATCAATCAGGCATTCTTCATTCTAATCAAGAAGCCATCAATTACAATTTTACTAATTATTATCAGGCCCTATATAATACTAGGGTTAACTATTCAGGAGATGAATTAGATCACTATTTGCAGGAAGTGGACTTCCCGGTCTTAACCGATAAATATAGGGCCAAATTAGATGCCCCTATTACTCTTTTGGAGATCCAGGAAGTGGTGGCTTCCTTACAACCGGACAAAACACCAGGACCGGATGGAATTCCTGTCGAATTCTATAAGGCCCATATGGACCTTCTGGGCCCGCATTTATTAGCCACTCTTGTAGGATCTCTAAACGAGGGGGAACTCCCTAAAACAATGAGCGAAGCAATTATTGTCGTTATCCCTAAATTAGGGAAGGATCCATCATTATGTTCATCATATAGACCTATTTCTTTATTAAATGTAGATGGGAAGATTCTTTCAAAGATTTTGGCTACTCGACTTAATAGTGTTATTACAGATTTGATTCATCCGGATCAAACTGGATTCATACCTGAACGGGGCACGGATATCAATATCCGGAGATTGTTTACACATATGGCCTTGGCGTCGGGGGGGGGGGGGGGGAGCAGGTGTGGTCGCCTCCCTCGACGCCGAGAAAGCATTTGATTCTGTTGAGTGGCCATTTCTTTGGAAGATCTTAGCCAGTTTCGGGTTTGGCCCTAACTTTGTGTCATGGATTAAGCTTCTTTATGGGAACCCCACGGCTAGGGTCCGCACTAACTCATCGCTGTCGGGTAAATTCCCTCTATTGAGGGGTACCCGGCAGGGATGTCCGTTGTCTCCGGCTTTGTTTGCCTTGGCTCTGAAGCCGCTCGCGATTATGTTACGGGCGGACCCACAAATCCGAGGCATTAAAGTCGGGGTCATCGAAGAGAAGTTGTCCTTGTATGCAGACGATACTCTGATCTATTTGGCTGATGCTTCCACTTCATTACATAGGGCCCTACAATTATTCGACATTTTTGGTCGTTTTTCAGGTATACGTATTAATTGGTCTAAGTCTGTTCTCTTTCCACTTCATCCATCGGTACCTTTAATTGATACTCAGACACCGTTGAAATGGGTACAGGACATGGTGTATCTGGGTATCAAAGTGGGTCCAACATTGGATGTGTACCAACAAAATAACATCGACCCTTTAGTTTTACAATTAAATAAAAGGTGTGCGTCATGGCGCATGCTTCCCCTATCCCCGGTTGGTAGAATCAATTTATTAAAAATGAGTTATCTTCCAAAATTTTTGTATTTTTTTCGTAACTCCCCTATCGATATGACTAAAAACTTTTTTTCGAGATTAGACAGTTTGGTAACAACCTTTGTATGGGCCGGGCGTATTCCACGAGTCGCAAAACGTACGTTATATCTTCCACTTGCAAAAGGGGGCTTAGCGCTTCCTAACTTTAAGCTGTACTTTTGGGCGGCTGTACTGGTGACGGTCCGGTGGTGGTTTTCCCAACCCAAAACTAACTCCGCAGTTACACTAGAAGCAGCATTGCTGGGTTCCTATGCGGCCCTTAGTAATCTGGTTTTCCGGGGTGAACGGGCACATCCTCAAATAACCAGTCTGATGAAGACGGTGCTGCAGATATGGACGCGGGCGCGGGTGATATATAATACACCTCTACAAATATCCCCCCACACTCCGTTGTGGGGTAATCCTAATCTATTACATTTGTACCAACTTCCTGAACCCCAGGTATGGGCTGCCAGAGGGATTGTCACTATGAAACATGTTATTAAAGATGGAAGACTTCTAGGGTTTGACGCACTCCAGTATACCTACTCATTGCCTCCCACTATGGTTTTTCGTTACCACCAGCTTAGTCATGCTATGCGGGCTCAGTTTCAAGGCCCTGTTATCTTGGAATCAGACCCTTTGGAGAAAGGGTTAACGTTCAAGGTAATAGGGAAAACTCTCTCTGCTATATACTCTATCCTTTCAACAGATCATGATCGGTCTCTTGAGAAAATCTATAATAAATGGAAGGACGATATCCCTGACCTGACGGTTGAAGATTGGGAGGACTCGGTTAATAATTATATCCCCTCAATGATAGCGGCTAGGGATAGATTTATACAACTTAAATTTTTACACAGAGCATACTATACGCCACAACGTCTTGCTAGGATATATCCTATGAAAGATCCCTCCTGTGCCAGATGTGGGCATGGAATTGGTACTTTTATACATGTAGTTTGGTCATGTCCGGAGCTGGCAACCTTTTGGAAGGCCGTGACAGATACTATTGGGGAAATTTTTGACATTACGATTCCCTTGGACCCAAAGGTAACTCTACTGAGTAACCTTACACAAGTGGGAGGGGATAGATACGATAAAATGTGCATTATGTATACCTTGTTTTACGCTAGGAGAGAAATCCTTTTGCGATGGAAGCTACCCGAACCTCCCACCCGATCAACTTGGATAGCTGCCGTTACTAAGACACTTCCATTCTACCGTTTCACATACGGTAGTAGGAATTGCCCAAAAAAATTTGATAAAGTGTGGTGAGCTTGGATTGATGCTGTAGGCGTGCCAATCTCACCTGTTCCATAATGACAGAAGTAGGAACTTATTAAAAATAATTTTTTTTTTGTTTTTTTTTTTTGTTGTTGTTTTGTTTTGTTTTCTTCTTGTGCAGAGTAATGTAATGTAGTTGTAATTACTTGTTCTGTTTATATGTTTAATAAAAGAAAAATCTATTTGTAAAAAAAAAAAAAAAGGTGAAGAATAGACCAATGAGCTGCAAAGTGAGAAAGCAAGATAGGAAAAAATGAAGGCAAATTTTTTTTTTTCGAGCTTGATATATAAATATAATGGGTTTTTAAATAATAGACTTGTTTTAAGACAGTGGTTCTTAACCTTGTTGGAGGTACTGAACCCCACCAGTTTCATATGCGCATTCACCGAACCCTTCTTAATTGGAAAAATAAAATCTGATTTTTTCAAATTCAAAACATAGGTATATATTTGGGTATATATTTATACATAGGTGCACAAAATGAACAAAACCATTAAAGAACAAAACCATGATTAAAACATGATTTTCACACAAAAACATAATGAATATTTACTGCAAATCAGTGTGACTGGGGGGGGGGGGGTGTTAGGCCATACCATGGGGTGTCAGGAGGGCACACACTGGGGTGGGGTTGGGAGGGCATATCATGAGGCGTCAGGAGGGCACACACTGGGGTGGGGGGGGGGTTGGGAGAGCATACCATGGGGTGTCAGGAGGGCACACACTGGGGGGAGGTGTTCGGAGGGCATACCATGGGGTATCAGGAGGGTACACACTGGGGGGGTTGGGAGGACATACCACGGGGTGTCAGGAGGGAACACACTGGGGTGGGGTTGGGAGGGCACACACTGGGGTGGGGTTGGGAGGGCATACCATGGGGTGTCAGGGGGGCACACACTTGGGGGGGTTGGGAGGGCATACCATGGGGTGTCAGGAGGGCACACACTTGGGGGGTAGGGTTGGGAGGGCATACCATGGGGTATCAGGAGGGCACACACTGGGGGGGTTGGGAGGACATACCATGGGGTGTCAGGAGGGTTGTGTCTTGACCTCCACCGAACCCGCGAGACTGACTCAGCGAACCCCTGGGGTTCGATCGAACCCAGGTTAAGAACCACTGTTTTAAGATATTGTTTAATTTAGCCAGGAGATAGGCTTTAGGACATCATGCTGCCCTTGGCACACTTGAATGATGAGGCAGTTTCGTATACGCTCTGCCCCTTGTCATGTGATAATTTAGTAAAAACTAGTATTAGGTTTGAAAACAGCATAAAGTGTTCTTTATAGACAGAACTGCTGTTTAACTGTACAGAACAACAAAACGAAAGAGAGAAGACATGGTTTAGTATTTTCTGAACTATGAATAACCTTCTGACTCTCTTCAGTATCCTGTGCTCCCCCCCCCCCCTTTCCCTTATTAGTCAAGTCAAAGTTCTGTCTGCGATTTTTCATTGCTGGTTTTTAGCAACGATGTCATTATTGCTGACTTCAGGCTTAGTCTTGAATAAAATGTTAAAAATGTTTGAAATCTTCTCTCTAATAGAAAGGCAGGCTAGCAATCATGGAAAATGAATATAAAGAAGCAGAAATTGCATATTTAAAAATAAAGTTTCCAGACACAGAAACAGGTGTGTAATATACAGGCCAGAATGCTTAGGACTTGATGTTTTTCAGTAAAGTGTAATTTCAACAAATATGGCCTAAAGCTGATCTTCACCCTTAAATATAACTTTCCTCCTCTCCATTCCACCCCCTGTCCACTACATAAATATAAGAGAGCCAGGACCCTCTATTACAGAAGGTCATACAGGCTATAATGAATCCTCCAGCACTGATTTCAGATAAGAGACTGGGGGAGTTGTTCCAATCCTTTTGTCTTCAGGCCGTCCACTTCTTGCTGCAGTGCTTTCTCTACCCTGATTCCTTTCACATGTGAGGTTTGGCTATGCCCACCTTCTTGGTGGCGGTGAACACACACAGTGGAGGGAGTTTTGGATTGAGATATGGAATCTTTTTCACTGAATATTATAAAGCTGCAATGTCCAGACTCATTTCATACCGTCACATTTTGGTTTTGTCAATGGACTTTTTTTCCATTGACTATCATTTAGCCCAACACCTTTTTTTTATTATCATTTATTGTGTCAATATCTCACGATTGTGGTGCAGCTTTGTTTAACCACTTGCCTACAGTGCACTTTCACCCCCTTCCTGCCCAGACCGATTTTCAGCTTTCAGCGCTCTCACACTTTGACTGAGAATTACTCAGTCATGCAACACTGTACCCATACAAAAATTGTGTCCTTTTTTTCACACAAATAGAGCTTTCTTTTGATGGTATTTGATCAATACTGGGTTTTTTATTTTTTGTGCTATAAATAAAAAAAGACTGAAAATATCGTGAAAAAAACGCATTTTTCTTTGTTTCTGTCATAAAATTTTGCAAATTAGTCATTTTTCTTCACAAATTTTGGCCAAAATTTATACTGCTACTTATCTTTGGTAAAAAAAAACCCAAATAAGTGTATATTATTTGGTCTTTGTGAAAGTTATAGAGTCCACAAGTTATGGTGCTATTCATTGAAAATTGATCACACTTGATCACACCTGATGTACTGAAGGCCTATCTCATTTCTTGAGACACTAAAAGGTCAGGAAAGTACAAATACCCCCCAAATGATCCCTTTTTGGAAAGTAGACATTCCAAGGTATTTAATAAGGGGCATGATGAGTTTTTTGAAGTTGTAATTTTTTCCCACAATGCTTTGCAAAATGAAGATTTATTTTTTTTTATTTTTTATTTTTTACAAATTGCCGTATTAACAGGTTATTTCTCTCACACAGCACATGTATACTTGCAACTACACCCCAAAACACATTCTACTACTCCTCCTGAGTATGGCGATACCACATGTGTGAGACTTTTTCACAGCCTGGCCACATACAGAGGCCTAACATCCGAGTAGCAGCGTCCGGCATTCTAGGAGCACAAATTACACATATCATTTCCTAACAACCTATCGCACTTTTGAAGGCCCTGGAGCACCAGGACAATGGAAACCCACATAAAATGACCCCATTTTGGAAAGCAAACAGCCCAACGTATAATTTTTGAGGCATAATGAGTCTTTTGAATATGTCATTTTTTTCCACAAGTTTTTGGAAAATGTGGAAAGAAAATGAAAACACATTTTTTTTACACAAAGCTGTCCATTTATGCAATATTTCTAACACATCGCATGTACATAGCAAAACTTGCACCCCAAAATACATTCTGCTATTCCTCCTGAGTATGGCGATACCACATGTGTAACACTTTTTCACAGCCTGGCCACATACATAGGCCTAACATCCAAGTAGCGCTTTACACAAAGTTGTCCATTTATCCACTTTAAGACTGGGCCTATTTTTGACACTTGGTGTTTACAAGCTAAAATCATTTTTTTTGCTAGAAAACTACTTTGAACCCCCAAACATTATATATTTTCTTTTAGCAGAGACCCTAGAGAATAAAATGGAGATCGTTGCAATATTTTTTATCACACCATATTTGCGCAGCAGTCTTCCAAATGCGATTTTTTTGAAAAAAATTCACTTTTTTTAACTAAAAAATAAGAAAACAGTAAATTTAGCCCAATCTTTTTCCATAATGTGAAAGATAATGTTACGCTGAGTAATTAGATACCCAACATGTCATGCTTCAAAATTGCGCATGCTCACAGAATGGCGCCAAACATTGGTACTTAAAAATCCCCATAGGCAACATTTTAAACATTTCTGCAGGTTACTAGCTTAGAGTTACAGAGGAGGTCTAGGGCTCAAATTATTGCACTCGCTCTAACGATCGCGGTGATACCTCACATGTATGGTTTGAACACCGTTTACATATGTGGGCGGGACTTGCGTATGCGTTTGCTTCTGCGCGCGAGCTAACGGGGACAGGGCGCTTTAATTTTTTTTTTTCCTATTTATTTTATTTATTATTTTTTTATTTTTACACAGTTTAAAAAAAAAATGTTTTGATCATTTTTATTCCTATTACAAGGAATGTAAACATCCCTTGTAATAGAAATAGGCATGACAGGTCCTCTTTATTGTGAGATCTGGGGTCAAAAAGACCTCACACCTCACAACTACACTAAAAAAGGAAAAAAAAAAAAAAATTGTTGAAAGAGGAAAAAAAAAAAAGCAAAAAAAAAAAAGCGGCCCTTTAAACCGGTTGCTAGGCAACGTCTTTTGACGTAGCTCCGGTCCTCCAAGACCATAGAGTTGAGTGAGGGCCATCTTGCCCTCACTCGACTTCCTGTCTCTGAGGATCCGGGACCGGATAGTTTTCCCCGCTGCCGGCGGGTCCGGTAAGCTGGGAAAACGTCTGGGACGCGGCAGGAGGGGGGGGCACCTCTTCCCCTGCACCGTAAGGGTAATTCCGCGGCGAATCCGCCACTGGGACCACCCTTATCTGAAAGCCGACCGCCCGCCGTTTCAAAAAATACCGGGGTTATGGGGGCTATCTGCTGCCATAACCCCAGTATTTAGCTTTTAATGGCCGACGCATATAGTCGTTAGGCGGTCAGTAAGTGATTGCATGTATATGGCAAACAGGTGACGATGACTGACGGGGTGACAGGTGACGATGACTGATGGGGTGACAGGTGACGATGACTGATGGGGTGACAGGTGACGATGACTGATGGGGTGACAGGTGACGATGATTGATGAGGTGACAGGTGATGATGATTGATGAGGTGACAGGTGACGATGATTGATGGGGTGACAGGTGACGATGATTGATGGGGTGACAGATGACAGTCACTGACGGGGTGACATATGACGATGATTGATGGGGTGACAAGTGACGATCACTGATGGGGTGTCAAGTGACGATGACTGATGGGGTGACAGGTGACGATGACTGATGGGGTGACAGGTGACGGTGATTGATGGGGTGACAGGTGATGGGCGATGGTCACTGATGGGTGACAGGTGACGGGCGATGGTCACTGATGGGTGACAGGTGACGGCGATGGTGCACGGCGGTACTGATGGCAGTCTCTGGTGACCGGTGAACTTTAGGCTATGTTCACATGTGAGCGTAGCGATCGCGGGCAGAATCACTGCGATTCTGCCCGTGATCCAGAAATCATTGCAAATTGCGGGGCGCCTGTGCGTTGCCCGTGATTTGCAATAGCACCCCAAATGCTGTGCGATGTTGCTGCGATTTCCGCCTGCCGAATCGCGGTAACATCGCACAAACAACGCATGACGCTCCAAATAAAAACTCTTGTACCTTTTTTGGGCATCATGCGATGTTTGCGCGATGTTACCGCGATTCGGCAGGCGGAAATGGCGGCAACATCGCACAGCGTTTGGGGTGCTATTGCAAATCAGGGGCAACGCACAGGCGTCCCGCGATTTGCAATGATTTCCGGATCGCGGGCAGAATCGCAGTGATTCTGCCCGCGATCGCTGCGCTCACATGTGAACGTTATGGGTGTCACTGATGAGGCACTGATGAGGTGACTGTTGGGTGACAGGTGACATTGGGGGGGGCTGAGGACTGTGTGGGGACCTTTATTAGTGTGATTTTACTTTTTGCAGGTACACAGAGCAGTAACTCACTATTTCTAGCTCTTCTCCCCTCATACTGGAAACTGTATGAGGAGAGAAGAGCTAGTAACAGTGAGTTACTGCTCTTTGTTTACATTTTGTGATCGGCTGTGAATGGATTCACAGCCGATCACATAGTAAACAGTCACTGTCAAGTGACTGTTTACTACCGCCGGTGACAGCTGTGTTCCTACGGAACACAGTGCCACCGACATGACCGCGCTGCGCGCTCCCGATCGCGCATGCGCGGTCATCTGGTGGGCGCCTTCATTGTGATCGGCTGTGTCATTGGAACACAGCCGATCACGTGGGAAACAGCCACGCCCATTGGCTGTTTCCCCCCTGCCGGTGACGGGGGGTGTCCCGGGGACACCCCGACATCGGCAGTGCAGGGCGGCGCGCACGCGATCGCGCGCCTGCCCTGCTTAAAGTGCCGCCGTCATATGACGGCGGCCCAGGATAATTGGTTTTTTTTTTGTTTTGTTTTTATAATACTTAAAGCGGAGTTCCAGCCACGGGGTTGAAATTTAGCTAAAAATACCCCCGGGACAGCCAGGGCTACTATATTCCACAATGGATAGCCTCTGTACTGTCCCGGGTCGCACTTACCTTTTAGAAGAAATACTTACCTTAAAAATGTATTCTCCAGCGCTGCCATCTCGGATGTGGGCAGCTGAAGCCAGGGAGTCCTCGTCTGTGTCCTCTTCTCCCAGAATGCGCCTGCACTGGCCCCGCTCGTCACTTCTGGTGGGGGCGCGTCATCCCTCCACAGCTTCTGGGCATGCCCAGAAGCTGTTTAGCAGGGAATGAGGCGCCCGCACCGGAAGTGATGAGCGGGGCCAGTGCAGGCGCATGGATTCCTGGGAGCGATGACGTTCAGCTCCCAGGAATCAATGCAAAGAGGAAGTGACGACGCGGGCCGCGGCCGCAGAGGGAGGAAGTGGAAGAAAGTTGAGTATATTTTCTTCAATAACAAGGTAAGTAAACAAGAAAAAATAAATCGTAACTATCCATTTCTTTTTCAGGTGACCAAGAGCAAGCAGATGGCCCAAAATCGATAATGTTTGCTTGTACACCTACTTCTTTTTTTTTAAGTGGTTTTGGCCTGCCCTCCATCCCCCCTCCTTGCCTAGGCGAATGACATCAGTGCCCCCGGCACCTCCTGGGATATGCATGTCACATATCCCAGGAGGCACCGGAAGCACTGTAGACATTCCATTCACTAAAAGAGGAGGGGTGGGCCTAGCGGCACGTTATAACGTCCTAGGAGAACATGGAGGTGCAGGACCCAAGCTGCAGCTGCGGAGAAGAGGATCTCAGCAAGATAATGCTGGATTTGCTGGGTGGGTGAATATCTTTGCTGTGCAAAACATAGCATTAGGTAAGTAGAAGAAAAAATAATAGGGGGGAGGGTGAAGTTTTTCCTAAGTAAAGCATCACCTAGTTATGGTATTCAGCAGTGGCGCACCCAAAGTGTATGTTACCCCAACATTTCACATTCCTGAAATGTGTCTGTGGTACTGTGTACTTGTATCAAAAGGTATCCTGCCACTCCCCTTGTTTCATATTTCAAACTGTCCATGCTAGGTATGGAGGCTCACCCTTCCCAGTATGGTCAGTTTTTTTGTTAAGATTCTACTTGGGAGCCCAGCCTGCCTAAACTCCAGTCCTCAGACATGTCGCCCTGCGCAGCTAATCACTGTTAAGATCAGTGTCCTGTTGTTTCTCTGCCTCTGCTGAAACCCCTCCCCCTGCAGTCTCTACTCCCAGCTTTCTAAGCTCCTTTTGCTGCTGAGAACAGAGGACATGTGATCATATTTAAACAGGAAAAAAATATACACTATAGTCTCTGCTCGGTTGAGGTCAGGACTCTGTGCAGGCCAGTCAAGTTCCTCCACCCCAAACTCGCTTATTCATGTCTTTTTTGGACCTTGCTTTGTGCACTGGTGCGCAGTCATGTTGGAACAGGAAGGGGTCATCCCCAAACTGTTCCCACAAAGCTGGAAGCATGAAAGTGTCCAAAATGTCTAGGTATGCTGACACCTTAAGAGTTCCCTTCACTGGAACTAAGGGACCAAGCCCAACCCCTGAACAATAACCCCACACCATAACCCCAACCCCCCCCCCCCCCCCCCACCACCACCACCAAATGATTTGGACCAGTGCACAAAGCAAAGTCCATAAAGACATGGAGTTTGGGGGTGGAGGAACTTCACTGGCCTGCACAGAGTCCTGACCTCAACCCGACAAAACACATTTGGGATGAATTAGTGCGGAGACTGTGAGCCAGGCCTTTCTGTCCAAAATCAGTGCCTGACCTCACAAATGCTTCTTGAAAAATGGTCAAATATTCCCATAGACACACTCCCAAACCTTGTGGACAGCCTTCCCAGAAGAGTTGAAACTGTTATAGCTGCAAAGGGTGGGCCAACTCAATATTGAACCCTACTGACTAAGACTGGGATGCCATTGAAGTTCATGTGTGTGTAAAGGCAGGCGTCCCAATACTTTTGACAATATAGTGTCTACTATAGCAGTGTTTCTCAACCTTTTTCAGTCGAGGCACACCCCCAAATTATGGACAGTCTCAAGGCACCCTTTAAAATTATGGACAGTTTTAAGACACCCCATTCTAAAATGTGAAAACTATTCTAATAGTTTTACATAATGCAGCAACATACACACACGTAGGACACCCAATGTTAGAGGTACAAGGTGGTACTGACTAGTATTCCAATGTTTCTCTTTTTCCTCAGTTTTTCTCCATTGCTCAGCTAATGTGACCCAAAAATATATGGAGAGGGGCAGGGGAGAGTCAAACAAGCATGCTACATAGGCAAGTGACATCCTCCTTATCAACAGATGATGTAATTCGTCATTAGCAGGTCGGCAGCTAGAGGGTCGTAACGGTGCACAATGAAAACCTGTGACCTTGTGTAACTGAAAGGCAGGCTTCATCCACCCGCTGCCTTGTATACAATTTTTGGGGCATTTTGCTGAGGCACCCCTGAAGAAACCTCAAGGCACACTAGTGTGCCTGGGTACCCTGGTTGAAAAAGGCTGTACTATAGAATGCAGAGAGCTTTCACCTCCAATCCACTGATGCTGAGTGCATGCAGCTAAGGAGCTTCACCCTCTGCTCCCATATGTAGAAAAAAAAGTCTACAATAGTAGTTCTAAAGCACCTCAAGTGATTTATTAAATTTCTTGGAAAACCCACACAATTTTACACCATACAACCTAAAGGATTAAACATTGATTTGGATTTGTTTCTATTTCTGTGAATTATATTAGTCATTTTCCCATGTGAATTCTTTACAGGTTACACTGTGGATGGAGAATAAAGTGAAGACATTGAGATAAAATGTTTCCAAATGTATTGCTATATTATATAAACATTTAGTGTTTGTTTCATTCATGTTGCTCAGTGTAAGCAGTCCTTTTATACAAATTGGTGGAAATATGTGTGCACAGTTGTTACATGTTACTGGTTGCAATTAGGCTAGGTTCACATGTTAGCGTAGCGGACTTTGGGCAGCAGCTCTTTTACCTTTTTTGGGCGTCATGCGACCCGCGATTTTGTTTGCGCGATGCGAGCGCGATTCGGCAGGCGGAAATTGCCCGCGGTCCGCTGCGCTAACATGTGAACATAGCCTTAACATTTAAGAATGTGAACGTAAGTTTCAGTCTAATGCATGCTTCCGGGCGGTCACAAGGGGACGGGGTCTCTGCATTAAATCACAAGATGGCCATGTCCCATGGCTATATAAGAAATGACACATGTCGGAGCTAACACAACAGCGGGAGCTAGCACTGGGAGAAGACTTCAGCGGAGGGAGAACAACCGGTAGAGGAAGAAGACAGCGGAGGTAGAAGAACTGGAGGAAGAACCAGAGGAAGAAGGCAGTGAAGAAAGAGGAACTAGAGGAAGAAGACAGTGGAGGGAGAAGAACTGGAGGGAGAAGACATCACTGGAGAAAGAAAACACAATGGAGCTACTTTAATAAAGGAATTTGTCAAAAACATGTGTATTGTTTTTATACATTTTTGACACTATTTTGGGTAAATTCACATATTCACATATTCACATATGAGCAGGATCTGGGGGTCCCCCTATTAGCCATAGCAGTCTGCTATGGCTAACAGAGGGGGAAATCAGGGAAAGACTGGATAAACTTAACACAAACAAATCACCAGGCCCGGATGGCATACATCCGAGAGTACTCAAAGAACTCAGTAAGGTTATTTCTAGACCACTGTTCCTGATCTTTGCTGATAGTATTATGACAGGAAATGTACCAGGGGATTGGAGGAAAGCTATCGTGATTCCGATATTCAAAAAGGGCCAGAGGCATATCCCGGGAAATTATAGGCCTGTCAGTTTGACATCGATAGTATGTAAACTTCTGGAGGGGATGATAAGGGACTATATTGTAGAGTATGCTAAAGACAACAACATCATCAGCAGTAATCAGCACGGGTTTACAAATGGGCGTTCTTGTCAAACCAATCTCTTAACATTCTACGAGGAGGTGAGCTGTGAGCTAGATAGGGGCAGACCAGTGGATGTGGTGTACTTGGATTTCGCTAAGGCGTTTGATACAGTTCCCCATAAGCGCTTAATTTATAAAATAAGGTCTGCAGGTATCGACAGCAGGGTTTGCTCTTGGATACGGAACTGGCTAAAAGGGCGTGTCCAAAGGGTGGTAATAAACAGCGCATACTCAGACTGGTCTGAGGTAGTAAGCGGGGTCCCCCAAGGCTCAGTCCTGGGACCAACCTTGTTCAATTTATTCATAAACATCATTGAGGTCGGGATCAGTAGTTCATTATCAGTTTTTGCAGATGACACAAAATTGGGCAGGGCAATAACTGCACAGCATGAAGCAGATATCCTACAGAATGACCTGGACAAAATAACGGAGTGGACAATGACATGGCAAATGAGGTTTAATGTGGAGAAGTGTAAGGTTTTGCACTTGGGGACTAAAAACATAAAAGCACAATACACGTTGGGAGGGGAACCCTTGGTGGAATCAAAAATGGAGAAAGATCTGGGAGACTTGGTTGATGATAGATTAGGCAACAGCATGCAATTTCAAGCGGCAGCTGCCAAAGCCAGCAGAATATTAGCATGCATAAAGAAAGGGATTTATTCCAGAGATAAAACTATAATCCTTCCACTTTATAAAACTCTGGTCTGACTGCATCTAGAGTATTCTGTCCAGTTCTGGTCGCCAGTCCTCAGGAAGGATGTGTTGGAGCTGGAGAGAGTCCAGAGAAGGGCAACTAAACTGATTAGGGGATTGGAGGACCTTAATTATGAAGAGCGTCTGCAATCGCTCGATTTATTCTCCCTGGAGAAGAGACGCCTGAGGGGGGACATGATAGCAATTTATAAATGTCTCAATGGGGATCTCAGCTTAGAAAAAAACCTGTTCAGTCGAAGGGATTGGATGAGGACAAGAGGGCATACAATGCGATTAGAGGAGAAGTGTTTTAACCTCAGGCAACGTGGGGGGTTCTTTACTGTTAGGGCTACAAGATTGTGGAATTCTCTACCACAAGAGGTGGTTTCTGCGGGAAGTATGGTGGCTTTCAAAAGACTCTTAGACGTACATCTCAAGGATCAGGACATTCAGGGCTATGTGAGATGATTACAGCCACACACACCTACACAGGTTGAACTTCTTATCCAACCTCACCTACTATGTAACTATGTAATATTAAGGGGGTTCCAGATTCTGACAAGCCCCCTGCCTGCAGACCCCCACAACCACTGCCCAGGGTTGTCGGAAAAAGGCCCTTGTCCCCATCAACATGGGGGCAAGGTGCTTTGCTGTGGGGGGTGCAGAGTTCCCCTGCCCCAAAATACCCACCCCCCTCATGTTGAGGGCATGTGGCCTGGTATGGTCCAGTAGGAAGGGGGAGGTGCTCGCTCGTCCCCCCCCCCCTTCTTAACCTGCTGGGCTGCATTCTTGGAAGAGGGTCTAGTATGGAGTTTGGGGGGACCCCATGACATTTTTTTAATTTTGGTGTGGGGGTTCCCCTTAAAATCCATACCAGACCAAAGTGTCTGGTATGGTCTTGAGGGAACCCCATACCATTTTTTATTTTTTTTTTATTTTGGCGTGGGGTTTCCCCCTTAAGGTCCATACCAGACTCAAAGGATCCCATTCCCGTCCATTGAAGTCGGATGGAAGACGTGAAGTCGTAGAGCAAAGCTGTATCGGTAGTCGTCTGACTTCCATGTCAGAGCAATGTGAACCCAGTCTTACTTGAGAAAGAGCTGTGAATGGTTTCGCAACTGAATATAATGCATGACTTGAATTTTGTCAATTTTGCCAAAAAGTTAAAATAATTAAACATTTTAATAAATTAATGTGAGAGTAGAATAACACCATAGGTCCCAAACTTTATGGAATTTAGTATAATAAGTTACTAATCCCGTATATATCTTTTCATATAAAGGATAATCCTATTAACACATGATTTCTTCTAGGCTACAGTGGGGGGGGGGGGGGTAAATTCATACATTAAATGTCTATGGTTATGCAAGCCATCAGCACAAATTTCTTGTGAGAATAGTATGTTGTGGCCAGTATTCTTAATCTAGTAAACCAAATAAACTAACCTTAGGTGTACAGGGAAGATTGACTTGGTAGTAAGCGCAGTAAACACTTGCTGCCATAACTTATGGTAACCTGACAACCCAAATGAGGTGCATGAAATCTACCTGAGGTACTGTACATTACTTTGTATACAGCTGGAAGTAGCCATACGTCCCAATTATTGGCAAACAGGAGATAGGTATGTTCAGTGTCTAATATACAATTCAATTAATCTATTATTAACCACTGGTGAGACCAACATAAGAGAGGCATCTATATCATTCTATTCTTATGTAGGCATAGCTGGTGGTAGCAGTCTGCTATTTAAATGTGATAGCCAGTGGATTTTTACCCAGTTTAGTTTGTATCAAATATGAAAGAGAGTGAAAGGCCATTGGGGGCCTTGCAACTTTGTGAAAAGCATGATTTTTGCCCATTTGCTATTTTGCCAGCAAATTACCTCTAATTATGTGTATCCCATGTGTGGGTGGCTGCTGCTTTAGTTGGAACTGGTCCATTCTATCATCCCCAACAGTACAGTAATGCCTCGTTTCCACTGAGCGGAACGGTTCAGTTCGGTACAGTTTGGAAGGGTTAGAATGGTCCGGTCTATTCAGGTGAGCGTTTCCACTGCAAGTCGGGCCACCAGGGACCATACGGGGTTTACACCAAATGAGGTGTTTGTTTTCTCTTTCATTTGACGTGAGCATTGAAGTTTTCCTGTCCTCCAATCAGTGGAATCTATCTATATGATGCCAGTAGCTCCGCCCTAACCGTACCGCACCATTTCCTATGGCCCTACATCTGAAGCAGGACCAGGAATGGTGCGGTATGGTTCGGTTGTATGGGCCACTTTCATAATGGAAACACTCAAATTAGCGTACCGTACCGAACCGACCCGCTCAGTGGAAACGAGGCATAAGCGTCAAACTTTGCAGTTCTGGCTCTAATGCAACACATACAGTGATGATAGTGGGTCACAGGCATTCCTCAACCATTCTTAAAACACTGTGTATTCTTTTTAACTGAATATCAACAACTGTCTAGTCCTGAGAATATGTGCCAAGTGTGCTTCCTAGGTAAACTACAGAGGGGAACCACGTGAACAAGTATTTTAGTTTTCCTGCCAAGTAATTCCAAAACACATCTGACAGGGCTATACCTGCTTCCTCTTTATTCCTTTGTAGTGTGGCTAGTTTTACACTACTAGTGTCACCCCGTATAAATGAAGAGAATAGAGAGTTACATTCCTTGAAGACAGATTTTGGTACTGTCACATGCTCATGAGTAGGTACAGTATATAGCTAAATTTCAGCTCTAGGCACATTACATATAGTACCTGTAATAAAGTGTATCCCATGTTGTGCAGGCAGCTGGAGATATCTTTACTGCAGGGATGCCTGTCCTCTTCCTGCCTTTGAACTGCTGGTGGTGCTGCAGTGGTTAATACACCCTCCACCATTGAGAAAAGTTATTGCATTGATTACAGTGCCTATAGCGGGATCTGTGAATTGGGGATAAAATACTGTGACTGATCAGACTCTCCCCAGTCACAGATCATGTGGATTAGAAGCAGTAATGCAAAATATGTTTTATGGCATAAAACATGCATACGCTGAAGAATAATGAAAGCTGCAGCAGACATATGAAACCTGCACAAACATGGATTCTTCACAGAAATGTCTCGGTCACTTATTCATTGTCATACAGTATGTGTCTACAAAGCATAGTCTCTATAAGACTTTATAACAGTGATGGTGAACCTTGGCACCCCAGATGTTTTCGAACTACATTTCCCATGAGGCTCAACTGCACTGCAGAGTGTATGAGCATCATGGGAAATCTAGTTCCGAAACATCAGGGGTGCAAAGGTTCACCATCACTTCTCTATAACAACAGAGAGTCTAGGTAAGAATCACTAATTCTGTAAAACAGTTAAAGTGGAGTTCCACCCTAAAATGATACTTACCTCCATCTTCTCGCTCTGGGTCACCTGAAAAACAAATGGATAATCCCATTTTTTTTTACTTACCTCGTAGAGAAGAAAATATACTTACCTTACTTCCTTCTTCCTCCCCTCGGCGGCCACGGCCCGTCATCACTTCCTGGCTTTGCAATGATTCCTGGGAGCTGAACGTCATCGCTACCAGGAATCATTGCGCCTGCACCGGCCCCGACGTCAGTTCCGGGGCGCGCGCGTCATTCCCTTCTAAACAGCTTCTGGGCATGCGCGCGCATCGGAAGTGACGGCGGGGCCGGTGCAGTGCATCGTGGGACCGAAGAAGACAGAAGAGGACGCAGAAGAGGATCGCGCTGGCTTCAAGCTGCCCACACCTGAGATGGCAGCGCTGGACAATACTTTTTCAAGGTAAGTATTTGTCCTAAAAGGTAAGTGCAACCCGGGACAGATCAGAGGCTATTCATTGTGCTTATTTTCAATAACAGCATCCCTCTACATGAAGTTCACGGTAGCTTTGGTAACATAGGTAACCCTAAAACACGGGTGCTTAACATCTGGCCCTCCAGCTGTTGCAAAACTTCAAGTTCCATCATGCCTCTGGCTTTGGGAGTCGTGCTTGTAACTGTCAGGCTTGCAATGCCTCATGGGACTTGTAGTTCCGCAACAGCTGGAGGGCCACAGGTTGAGCACCCATGACCTAGAGGGATCCAAAGACAAAGCATTACCCCAATGAAACTGGGGTACTCTGGTAGCTATGGGGGAGGGCCTCCCCTCAGTAGCTGGGTCTTCCAGAGAAGCTCCATACTATTAAAGTATAACTAAAGGCAAAACTTTTTTCTTTAGTTTTGGACAGCGTGCAGAAGGATTGGAATGCTTGTCTGTTTTTATTGCTGTCTGTGTCCCTGTTAGAGAGATTCAACCCTCTCTATTTGTCCTGTTTACCATTATCATTGAAAAGTGAAAGTAAAAGAAAATCCCAAATTTTGGGTTGTCCACAGAAATGTAATATAGGGTAAATCTTCCAATGGGGACACTAGTTGTGACCTGGGTGTCCCCAACAAAAACCCTTAATTTGTAGGGATTTCCTCTCACTTCCTGTTTGGCTAAATACAAAAAAGTAGAATGCCCAAGGGACTTTGTAAGACACAAACCACAAGGTATAAAATGTACAAAATGTATTACATTTTAAACACTTTGGTACATACAATTGAAATAATCATAGTAGACATAGGTACATAAATATATGCATGGGTTTCCAAAGTTACAAAAATCAAAATATAACTGACAATCCAAGGTGTAAATGTATATATGGTAAAATTTCTCTACGCGTTTCGCGAGACCATGCTCGCTTCCTCAGGAGATGCATATATAAATGCCTGAAATTAGAGACAATTGTTAGGCCTCAGAGCAGAAAGGGAGGATAAGAAAGGAAAAAGGGGGGGGGGCAGGCAAAAAAAAGGGAGAGGGAAGACCGAAACTTACAATTGTGAATATAATAGTCCTAACAAACTTCCAAACCAGGGTAAACAATCAAGTATATTCATGGTTCCCAAAGGACTCTCCTTTGGAGATGAAGACGTAGGAAAATAGAAAGAGATCCCCAAACGGTCCATGTAGTTCTCCCCGGGGGCTGTGGAGGGGAGGGTGCCAGTCAGACAGGCAAACATCCAAAAACGTTTCCTGTTTGGTTAGTGCAGTGTTTTTCCACTATGGTCCTCAGGGCCCACTAACAGGCCATATTTTAAGTATTACGTTGGGGAGATGCAAACTAGAATAATGCAATCACTGAGCAGCAAATGATATCACCTGCAATGTATTTCTGTTTTCTTGCAAACCTGGCCTGTTAGTGTGCCCTAAAGGACCGAAGTTGAAAAACATTGGGTTAGTGGACAAGAAATGAGGGGAAATCGCCGCAATGCGACATAGATGACGAAAAAAAATCTGATAGCAGTTATAGCCCTCCCTTGCTGGATCCAAAATAAAAAAAAAGTTTTGCATATAGTTCTACTTTAAGTTCCTGCCTGGATGCCTGCACACTGGTTCTAATAGTGGAGGACCTCTCACCTGGCTCCAGATTACTTGCCTAGCTGCCTCTGCATCATCAGGTGTGGGCTTTTTGAGCTGTCGAGGGTGGGAAGCAGAGAACCTTATGTTCTCCTGATGTGTCAAGGAGCCCAGGGAATTCTGGCATATGGCCTTAAAGGGGCCTGTGCCAGGATCTGAGCATGGTAATATTATAAATATCAAAAAACAGCTGTCATATGTAGAAGCGCACAATTAAAGTATCTTCTGGCACCTCCCAACGATAAAAAAAATATATAATCAGCACTACCACTTTTTTGTTTTTATAACACAAAATGCTGGATTAAACAGTATGATTGCTAATTAAGCATACTTCATATGTATTGTTTGTGTATAGACTTAATGTACAATTTAATGATGAAAATGCTACAATTCTTGCTACATATATCTGCAAACAGTGAGGCTGTCAAAAGAAGAAATTAAATTTAATCAATCAAATTTTAGGATAACACCAGATTAAAGCGAAGTTCCGGCCACAAAAAAAAATTCAATGAACATACCCCCAGGACAGTCAGGGCTAGTGCATTCCACAATGGCTAGCCTCTGATCTGTCCCGGTTCGCACTTACCTTTTAGAAGAAATACTCACTTTTAAAATTTCTTCTCCAGTGCTGCCATCTCAGGTGTGGGCAGCTGAAGCCAGCGCGATCCTCTTCCGCATCCTCTTTTGTCCTCTTCGGTCCCACGATGCACTGCACCGGCCCCGCCGTCACTTCCGGGTCTGCAGCATCATCCCTGCACAGCTGCTGGGCATGTCCAGAAGCTGTTTAGCAAGGTATGACACGCCTGCACCGGAACTGACGTCGGGCCGGTGCAGGCGCATTGATTCCTGGGAGCGATGACGTTCAGCTCCCAGGAATTATTGCAAAGTGGAAGTGACGGTGCGGGCCGTGCGGCCGAGGGAGAAAGTGGAAGAGAGGTGAGTATTTTCTTTCTGCAATTACAAGGTAAGTAAAAAAAATAAAAAATACTAACTATCCATTTCTTTTTCAGGTAAGCTAGAGCAAGCGGATGGCCCAAAAATCGACTATGTCGATTTTGTGGCCGGAACTCCGCTTTAAGATACCAAGTGCAGCTCTTTTCCTTCATCACATTTTTGTATGTTTTTTCTTGAATATAGCAAGCATTTGAGCTGAAGTTTCAAGGATCCAAACATTGAGGTTTTGTTCACTGTAGAATAAAAATCCTATGTACCATATAGTCCATAGCTTTACAGCCAATAAATGTGGTCATAGGTCGATCAGCAGATTGATTTGGATAAAAGATATTATATTTTCTTATCTTTGTTTACAGTTTTCAGTGGCAGTCTATTCTGCATTAAAAAAATGCTTTTGCAATTTCATTTCACAAATTCTGTAAGAAGGCAGAAAATGTTAAATTGTGTGTTGTGTCACAGATTATGTTTAAGCTGGATACACACTATACAATTTTCTTTTGATTTTTTTCCTTTAGATTTACCAAAACCATATAATATGAGGTCAAACCTAAACACTTTCAATTTGTTTGCAATCTGGCAGGCCTTTGCACTACATGGTTGAAGGTAAATCTAAAGGACATCCAACATAGGCTGCCAGTTCAGTAAGAACAAAGGTCATAAATAAACCAAGGGGCCCATAAACATTAGATCAGTGATGATCAACTTAACTTGATATGGGGTCCCTATCACCAAAGGGCCACACGTGATTTTCAATTAATGTAATGCCAAAGAAAGCTATCAGAGACTAATGCCTCGTACACACGTACCGATCGTCGGCCGACCGATCGGCCGTCTTTTGTCCGGGGCTGTCCTGTCCGCTGAAAAGTGCAAAAGACTGCACACGAATTTTGTCGGCCAACAACAGCCGACTGCAGAAGTGATGTCATGTGATGGTTAACTTTCCTTGTCTTTTTTCTTTTCTGAGCATGCCCAGTCTTGCAAATCTGCTGATTGTCGGCCGAATTCTGTACTGACTGGCGAACAATCGGCCGTTCTGGTGTTGGCCAACAAAAATTTTAATGCCTGTACAACAGATTCTGTTCGGCCGAAAATGCGCTGACGGCTGTCGGAAGCATCATACTAACAAGCCTACAATCGGCTGATCGGTCGTCGGCCGAATATTTACGGCCGACGATCGGTACGTGTGTACAAGGCATAAAGACATGGAACAGGCAATGGTCAAAGACTGCAAACATGCTAAATGAGTTGTTGGAGACCGCAGATATGCTTCTTTAGACAGGTATAGAGTTGATACACTTTACATGAGACTGATAGGGATTACATCCCCTTTAGAAGTAAATGATTCCACATTAGTGCTCCCTACAGCCCTCCTAAAAATGACTTGTGCCACATTTGATATTTATCTCAGAAAGATCCATTGTAAAAGATCAGAGGGAAGAAAACAAAACATAAATAGGGGATGGACAGCACAGAAAAAAAGTGAGATGGGGTGAAAATAAAACACTGATCAAATTTCGGCCAGTCTGGTAGGAACCATCCGAATTTTGATCAGTATGTGGCCTTCCTGCTCAATAAAAGTCAAATATTGAACCAATTCTTGACCGGGCTAAAGCAGAGAAAGAGTTACAGCATGGTTGTCCAGTTCTGGGACAACGTCCTCCCAGAACCATTCCCCCTGCACACCTTCTGCAGCGCGCATCAGGCACGATCTGTGACTGATCGGGGTAAGGGGACAATCACAGCGGTCCTTTACCATGTAATCAGTTGTGTCCAATCACAGCTGATCACATGTAAACAAACTTGCCAGTTATCGGCATTCCTTTTCTCATGCGTAGTCACAGCGTAATGAGAGGAGAGGCGGTAACCGACAAGTTTGACAGGGGATATTTACACTGATAATCAGGGCACTGATCATCAGTGTCCTGATGATCAGTGCAGCCTCAACAGTGCCCCATCAGTGCTGTCTAACAGTGCCCATCACTGCTGCCTATCAGTGCCGCCTATTAGTGCCCATCAGTGCTGTCTGATCAGTTCCTGCATATCAGTGCGGCCTCATCAGTGCCTCTTCATCAGTGCTGCCTCATCAGGGCCCATCAGTGCAGCCTATCAGTTCTCATCAGTGCAACCTCATCAGTGCACATCAGCGAAGAAGAAAAATTTCTTATTTGCAAATTTTTAAAAAAGAGACTAAGAAAAGCCTTTTTTTTTCTTTTTACAAAAGGAAAAAAAAAAACAGTGCTGATTAAATATCACCAAAATAAATCTCTATCTGTCTCAATAAAATGATAACAATTTGATATGGGTGAAGTGTTGCATGACTGCACAATTGTCATTGAAAGTGTGACAGCGCTGAAAGCTGAAAATCGGCCTGAGCAGGAAGGGGGTGAAATTGCCCGGTATTGAAGTGGTTAATCGACTTCTGTTGAAGAGACATGTTGAAAATGTTTTTTTCATTGATTAGCGGTTGCAGCTTCTGTTCAGTGTATTCTGACAGGTGCTGCTGTCAGAATACAATGGCCCACTGGGAGGTAGACTGAGGAATCTGTTCATTTTTTTTTTCTAAATAAAAAAAGTGCATGGCCAGTTTAAGCACAAAAACAGACCGCCTCTTGCAGGTTCACCTCAAACATTTAGAGAAATTGTGGATAGAGTAAGGGTAAGGGATCGGTTATAGCCCCTGTCCATGTTTTTGCCATCTGTGTCCCATTAAGCCTCGTACATACGCACCGATTGTTGGCTGTTAATTTTCGGCCAACGTCCGATCGGCCGATTTTTGGCTTGTCAGTATGATGCTTCCGACAACCGACTCTGACTTTTCGGCAGAAATAAATCTGGTGTGCATGCTATAAAATTTTTGTTGGCCGTCAACAGAACGGCCGATTGTTCGTCAGTCAGTACAGATTTCGGCAGACAAAAATCAGATGAGCAAGACTGGGCATGCTCAGAGAAGAAAAAACACACGAAAAGTAAACCAGAACATGACATCACTTCTGAAGTTGGTTGTTGTTGGCCGACAAAATTCATGTGCAGTCTAGAGCACATTTCAACCAACACAACAACACTGGACAAAAGTCGGCCGATCGGTCGGCCAACAATCGGTGCGTGTGTACGAGGCTTTAGGGAGATTTCCCTTCACATCCTGTCCTATAGCCACAACAGAAAGTAAGAGGAATCTCCTCCAAAGTGAGGAGTTCTCTGGTTGTCAACAGGGTCACCAGAACTAGTGTCCCCATTCAAACATTTCCCCTCTATTACTATTCTTGTGACCACCCAAAATGTGTTATTTTCTTTCACTTTATGTAAATAAAATAAAAATAATATAGGGGGCATAGACATCAATAAAAACTGACAAGTATTCTAATCCCTCTCTATGCTATCCAAAACTAAAAAGGTTTTGCTTTTATTTATAATTTAATCTACACCTTGATATTATAAGTTTTACAGTCAACTCTGGACCAGAACAATTATATAGTAATTGATAAATTATAATAATTAGCACATTAGGGACCAGTTGTCTCTGAGCCTTTAGCATTTTTACCCTTTTCATTTAAAAGCATACTTACCTAGGTGAATTCAGCATCGGTCTCTCACTGGCTTTAAGACTGAGAACCAAGCGATCAGAAACCGCAGATCGCTCTGTGCTCAGAGCTCCATAAGCAGAGAGCTGCTGACTGTCAGTCACCGCTGTCTGATCTGCCCCCATCCCCCCCCTGCTCACTGGAGCGCTGGGCTGTGGAGGGGTGGGGGCAGCTGTCGGCGACCAGCTCCTGCTGTAATTGGACAAAGCAGGAGCCAATCAGAGGGTCCGGCAGGTCCGTTGATTATTCTGAAGGCAAGAACGGTGGTCTGCCTATGAAAACAAGGCAGAGTGCCATTCTGTGACAGGAGAAGACAGAGATCATGTGTTTCTGCTAAGCATGAACATGCATCTCTGTCTTCTTACAGTACAATCACCCCCCCTCCCCTCCACAGTTAGTAAGCACTTACTAGGGACACATGTAACCCTTTGATTGCCCCTGATGTTAACCCCTTCCCTGCCAGTGTCATTAGTACAGTACAGTGCATATTATTTAGCACTGATCACAGTATTGATGTCACTGGTCCAAAAAAAAGGGTCAAAAGTCAATAAGTCACTGATCTCCGCCATTACTAGTAAAAAAAAAAAAAATTCCATAAAAATATCTGATAATTTTTAGACACAATAACTTTTGCGCAAACCAGTCAATATACGCTTATAGGGTTTTCTTTTTTTACCAAAAATATGTAGCAGAATACATATTGGCACAAATTGAAGGAAAAATTAGAATTTTTACATTTTATTTTTGAATGTGTTTTATAGCAGAAAGTAAAAAATATTGTTTTGTTTCTTCTCAAAATTGTCGGTCTTTTTTTAATCTATAGCGCAAAAAATAAAAACCGCAGAGGTAATCAAACATCACCAAAAGAAAGCTCTATTTGTGGAAAAAAAGGACATCCATTTATTTGTGTACAGCGTCGCATGTCCGCGCAATCGTCAGTTAGTGGTTAGTCAGAGCTGCACAGTTTCTTTTTATCTACATCCCTTACCTGCATAGGCAGGTTTTTTTGCAAAGGTGAACTATTCTTTTAACCACTTTACCACCGGAGGATTTTGCTGTCTTACGTCTGGGCAACTTTTTGCGATTCGGCACTGTGCGACTTTAACTGACAATTGCGTGGTCATGCAACGCCATACCCAAACTAAATTTACGTCATTTTTTCCCACAAACAGAGCTTTCTTTTGGTGGTATTTGATCACCTGTACGATTTTTACTTTTTGCGCTATAAACAAAAAAAGAGCGACAATTTTGAAAAAATAACAATATTTTTCAAATTTTTTTATATGAAATTACTAGGGCTGCGCATCTTCACTTACCTCACGATTCGATGCGATTACGATTATTAGGGTCGCGATTCGATACGATTCGATTCCGCGATGCATCACGATGCATCACGATTACTGCCCAATGCCCATGCCCAGCCCACTGCCCAATGGTTTTCAAAACTTTATAAAAAAAAACAAACAATCAAGCAGTCACAAATAAAAGAATCCTTTTTATTTTCATTTGCTTCAAAGGACACTTTCCTGGACCCTGTCATGGCCTGCAAGCCCTGCATACTTTAGTGCACTTGCACTGCAAACATATAGGAAGGTCTGAAAATGCAAACAGCATAGCAGAGACAGACAACAACACTAGTATTTTACTAGAAGTAACAGTAAAATTAGTTAAAAACTGTAGTAGTGCAGTTTACTGCTTCATAAAAAAAAATATTAATATAAGCCAGGCCTACCACCATTTAAAGTACAACTAAAGGCAAAACTTTTTGGATTTTGGATAAAGTTTTGCCTATAGTTGTACTTTAAAGGCAAGCCAAGATAGAAGAAGCCAGCCAGCCAAGCTAATATTCTTGTGAAAATGGTCATCATAAATTCCCACAAAACATTATATATAAATCCTTTTATGTGAATATGCATTGCAATAAATTCCAGGTGTGCCATAACCTGTCCTCTACAAAACAGAGCCCTTCCTGACTAGTAGCAAACATCAAGGGTGAACCTGGCAATAGTGCACTGCTGCATAACTTCCATGTTCACCGTGATGTTTGTTTCCCTCTGCAACTGCCAGTCAACTCAAGTGAGTTGATGGATTGGCTGCTTGAGGGGAGTTACAAATATAAGCTTTAAGCTTATCAATTCACTTATGTCACTTTTATGTCACTTACTTTACAAAAAACGTTACCTGTCCTGCAGACAGTCTCTGTCTCTACCACGATTAAACCCAACTGAAGCCAAGCCAAAGCCACCATTAGAGGAAGGAAAACCCTTGACAGAGTAAATCATCAACTGAAGCTTAAACCTTGAGTAAATCTTCATGGGATCACAGAAAAACACACAACACGATTGTCTGCATCAGAATCATGAGAACTGAAGAAAGGTTTGGCATTGGCACGCTGGTACAACTCAAGGCATATAGGTTAGGTCAGGTTTGTGTGTATTTGTGATCCAGTAAAGATTTAATCAAGGTTTTACGCTTCAATGTATGATTGATTTAATCTTTCAAGGATGTCCTTTCCTGTACCGTGGCTGCCTGGCTTGCCTTCAGTTGTCTAGATACACTTTTACCTTTAGTATTTGTTTGGTTGAGGAAACCCCCTGCACTTGCTATTGCTACAGAGTACAACAGACCAGCAGACAGACATGCGTTGCAATAAATTCCAGGTGTGTGCCATAACCTGTCCTCTACAAAACAGAGCACTTCCTGACTAGTAGCAAATATCAAAGGTGAACCTGGCAATAGTGCACTGCTGCATAACTTCCATGTTCACCGTGATGTTTGTTTCCCCCTGCAACTGCCAGTCAACTCAAGTGAAGTGAGTTGATGGCTGCTAGAGGGGAGTTATACAAATATAACCTTAAGCTTAAATAATTATCAATTCACTTATGTGAATGGACCATTTTTTAAAACAAGCCATTCTCCATCTCTCCAGTGCCAGAAAAGCTGTAAAAAATATAAAATGTTCCAGGTTCACTGCGATTGTGTTTGCCCCTGCCATTGCCAGTCAACTAAACACAGTGTGTGTATGTCGTGACTCGTGACAACTCAAAAGCTTATACGCAGCCTCAGCATCAACTCAACACACACACACACACACTGTGTGTGTGTGTTGAGTTAATGCTAGAGCTGCGTTATAAGCTCTTGAGTTGTCACGACAGTCAGTCAGTCAGTCACGTTACAGAAAGAAAACTTTACCTGCACTGCACTGAGCAGCACTCTACCATGTCGATTACATCTGTAACTGAAGCCAAGCTAGCCAACAAGCCACCATTAGAGGAAGGAAAATCCTTGAGAGAATAAATTGTAAACTGAAGCTTAACCTTGAGGAAATCCTATGGGGGTCACATTCACAAACTCACAAATATAGTATAATACACAAGAATCCACAATTGGTGTATTTATTTGTGATCCAATAAGATAAGATTTACTCGAGGTTAAGCTTCAAATGTACAAGTTATTTCTCTCAATGATTTTCCTTCCTATAATGCTGCACCGTGGCTGGCTTGGTGTCAGTCAGTTGTCTAGAAGAAAATACACTTTAATATTATTTATTTGGTTGAGGGTTAAATGAACCCCTGCCTACTTGCCTAGACACTTTTAGTGTGAAGCAACGGAACGGATTATGGATTGGAAATGGACACATTGGACAGGACAATCTTCAAAAACAAACCATCAGTGCTATAAAGCTATAAAACAAGACTGGTGATGTGACTGACTGGTGACTGGCGGCAGACTGAATTAGTAATTACTAATTCATTAAAAACATGAATTAGTAATTATTTCAGTGCTTAGCATTTGGGAACATGTAGGTTTTTCTGTAAGAACACTAGATGATCCACATGCTCAGGTTTAAGACTGCTTCTTTTCGCTGTTATAACATCTCTTGCAGTAGAGAAAACCCGCTCTGCAGATACACTTGTACCTGGGATACACAAGTAGTGCTTTGACAGCTGAGAGAGGAGGGGGAATATGACCTCATGCTCACGCCACCATTTTAAAGGGTCCTCAGTGAGAGGCAGAGGTGGGGCTTTACAATATTTTTCCATTTCGTCTTCTGCCTTGGCATAGGGGGTCTTAGGTTCTATTGCACCATCAGTGAAAGACTGCCCCAGCAAAGTCATGAGCAGCGATGTTGTGGCCTTTTTTTTGGAGGAGAATGGCTGTCCTCAATGGGTGTTGTTTCTTCTTCCACAGTTGCTTTTTCCCTAGGCACTTCATCCACATTTGTCCTTCTATTAGATGTAATCTGTGTGTTTGAACAAAAGATAATAGTATAAGAAGAGCTGAACTGACTAAGAGTGTGATTCATTGATGAGGTGTGGGAAACTGCACGGTAATCCATACCATACAGTTCCACTTCCCACACCGCATCAGTGAATCAGGGCATGTTATTACACAACACAATGTAGCTGAGCTTCTAGCTGTCTGGCAGGAAACATAATGAAATTCTAATTACCTCCAAAGATGCAGCCTCCTCAGTCACTCCTCTGTATATCTCCGATCTCTCCTCCTCTGTGAGAATAAAAGGCAGTCCTTTAAAGTGAGGATCCAGTGCAGAGGCTGTATGAAGGATCTTCTTCTCTGCCTCACTGCTGTACCTCTTCAGGAGATCTGTTTTGATGGCATTCTTGATCTCATGGGTCATGGCTGTGTCTCCCATGGTGTCTGTCATGCTCTGGAGCAGTTGTGCATTTAGAGGGGCAATGAGAGACACTGTTGGGTTGCGCTCTTCTGACATCAGCAAGGTTGCATCCTTCATTGGCTTTAATGCACTCACAGCGTCCTCTGCATTTGACACATCTGTTTCGTTGAGAGTGCAGAGATCAGACTCTCCTTTTCTGACTTCTGGAGACAGCAAGGTGGCACAAACTGCGGGTTGTTGTTCTAAGAACCTCTCGACCATGTCATATGCGCTGTTCCATCTTGTTGGCACATCAGTTATTAGCTTATGATTCTTCAGGCCCAGACATTTCTGTTTCTCTTTTAGACAGTGGCTTGCTCTAGTGCTGTGATGGAAGAATGTGGATATTCATCGCACTCTGGCGAGAAGCCTGGAGAGCGTGGCCCCTTTCAGTGCCCGCTGACATGCAAGATTGAGTGTATGGGCAAAACATTTAACATGAGGAAATTTACCAACTTGAGCTGCAACTATCATGTTCGCCGCGTTGTCGGTCACAAGCACTACAGATTTATCGGACAGCTGCCATTCTTCCATGACATGAGACAGTAGCTCTGCCAGATGAGCACCTGTGTGAGACTCATAAATGGCTCTTGTTTGCAACACAAGTGACAAGACCTGCCAGTCCTTAGTAACGTAATGTGCTGTTATTGTAACATAGGACTCCGTTGTGACTGAAGTCCATGAATCACACGTTATTGCGACTCGACTGGCTTGGTTCATTGACGCAAGTACCTGAGCTTTGGTGTCGTGGTAGAGTGCAGGTATAACGTTTTCTGTAAAGTGACTACGTGATGGGATCTTATAACGTGGCTCTAGCGTCTTCACAAGGTAGCGAAACCCAGCGTTGTCCACAACTGAGTAAGGCCGTAGGTCCTTGGCGATGAAAGCTGCCACAGCTTTGGTTAGTTTCTTCCCTTTTTCTGAGTTGGGCGGATAAGTTGACAGTATGGCATCAATTCTTGGCTGATCTTGGTCTAGCAGTCTTTCCTTGGCAGTGGTGGCACTGCTGGTGGCGACAGGTGTTACTAACTCAGAGTGAAAACGGCTAACATGGTTTCTCAAGTTCGTAGTATTCCCTAGGTATTTAATTTTTGTGTGACAGGCTTTACATACGGCGTGTGTCTTGTCCAACTCACGCTTCCCTGTGTGTTCGTAAAATCCGAAATGTGCCCAGATGTTTGCTCTTAAAACGCTAGATGCATTTTTTATCTCTCGATCTTTTTCACCTTCTGCCATTACCATACTACCACGTATGTGACGGAGACGGATGACGTAAGTTGCCAAACTCTGTCAGTGTTTAAAAAAAAATAAAAAAAAAAAACTTGTAAACTAAGCCGCAACAAGTCAACCAAGCAACATCTTTCATAAAATATGACTGTCTGTCTGTCAGACTCCCTTATGCATGCACTGAGCCAAAACCCCCGGGGCCCCCCCTTACCCCACAGCTGCCTGTGACAGTGACACTGACAGAGACCCCCCTCCCCCCACAGCTGAGCTGACACTGCAGCCTGACACACTGACAGAGACCTGGATGTCCCACACCTTCCCCAATCCCCCACAGCACTGACAAACACTGAGAGTGAGTCCCCCCCCTTGCCCAGACCCCCACAGCTGACACTGACGGAGACCTGGATGTCCCACACCTTCCCCAATCCCCCACAGCACTGACAAACACTGAGAGTGAGTCCCCCCCCTTGCCCAGACCCCCACAGCTGACACTGACAGAGACCTGGATGTCCCACACCTTCCCCAATCCCCCACAGCACTGACAAACACTGAGTGAGTCCCCCCTTGCCCAGACCCCCACAGCTGACACTGACAGAGACCCCTAGGCCCCCACTGACACTCAGAGAGAGCCCCCTGGCTGCCAGACTGCCACAGCAGAACAGTACCCCCGGGCCCCGACCGACCGTCCCCTGTCCCAGGCCCCCCCCCATCACAGACATCCCCAAGAGATACAGATGAGACCCCCATGAATGATTACACAATTATTTGTTCAGACTACATACCTGCTGTGTGACTGTGTGGCTTGTTGTGCACTGCATTGCAGAGGAGGACAGGTGCTGTGCTGCTCTCTGGGCTCTGTGGCGGGCGGCTGGCGTCACTGGCAGTGGCGTGGCGGCTGGGCCTGTCGGCTACGGTGAGGTGAGGCTGGCGGCGCTGGCTGGCTGCGATGGGGACGCACTTGGGGCTCCTGTGTGTGGAGTGTGGACTGGCTTGTGGCTTGGCTGGCTGGCTGGCTTCTTGGCTGCAAGGCCGCAGGTGGGACGCAGATACACACGGGGGATGTCTTGCTGCGCCTCGGCCCGGGTCAAAGAGACGGAAGGGGAGGGGCGGAGCCTTTTTATTAAGCTCCCGCCACTAACCCACCAATCAGCTGCCGATCTTGTGATTTTTTCTCCCTTGTGCGATAGGGCGTGGCCGCGGCTGATGACGTAATTTCCTAATCGATTATGCCGGCAACCCGCATCGATGCAGAATCTCGAAGGGTCGAATCGCGATGCATCGATCTTTCGATTATATTCCGCAGTCCTAGAAATTACCCCCCCAAATGTAAAAATCTAAATTTTTTATCATTCTAGGCCAATTTGTCTTCTGCTACATATTTTTGGTAAAAGAAATTGCAATAGGTGTATTTTGATTAGTTTGCGCAAAAGTTATTGCATTTACTAACTAAGGTAAAGATTTCTGCCATTTTTGGTGTTTTTTTTTTTAACGAGTAATGGCAGCGATCTGCGATTTTTTTTGTGGGACTGCGACATTGCGGCGGACAGATCGGACCCTTGACTGACATTTTTGACACTTTTTACCAGTGACATTACTACAGTAATCAGTGCTATAAATATGCCCTGTTATTGTAAACATGACACTGGCAGGGAAGGGGTTAATTTTTATTGGTGATCAAGGGGTTAATGTATGCCTGGTGCTTACTGACGGGTGTGGGGGGAGGTGACTGAGTGACACAGGGACAGATCGCAGGTTCAGCTATGCTGAACCCTGCAATCTGACCCTGCCTGTCACCTAAGAGATCCGCCCCCTTTGTTTACACAAGCGGGCGGATCTCCAAACTCGATACCCCGATGATCGGGGAAGAGCGGCGGTGATCACCCTGGCCTGATTCCCGCTGTGACTGAATACAGCGGGAGCGAGAGAGGGGAATGTCTGCCGACGTAGGTCTACGTCGTCAGACGTTATCGAGCCACTTTACCGCAGTAGCAGCTCAGTGAGCAGCGGTAAATTGGTTAAGGATTGTAAAGGTGAAGTATTCTTTTAAGGATATATTTTTTAAAGCATTGAGAGCCGGTTCACACATATGTAATGACAGACATTGCATTTGATTCGCAGCGCACTGCTCTGCAGATCACATGCGATGTCTGTGCAATGCGAATTTAGCCATACAGATTGTATAGCTGAATTTGCATCGCATTCGGACCAAACTCGCACAGGACCCTTTTTTGGGACTGTACCAGAATCGGATCGCATGAGTGTTCACACCAATGTTTTATATTCATGTAACAAAAGAGAGTTTGCACTGCGATATGCAAATTGATCTGGGGGTGCCGTTAACTCTGTATTGACACCCCCAGCGATTTGCATATGGCAGTGTAAAATGCCTGTGAGTTCACACCTACGCAATCCGATTCATGTCCGAACTGACAGTTCACACTGTGATATGCAAACTGATCTGGGGGCATCGTTAACTTTGTATTGACACCCCCATCGATTTTCATATGGCAGTGTGAACTGCCTGCGAGTTCACACCTATGTGATCCCTTTCATGTCCGAACTGACAGTTCACACTGTGATATGCGAACTGGTCTGGGGATTTGTTAACTTTGTATTGACACCCCCAGCGATTCGCATTTGGCAGTGTGAACTGCCTGTGAGTTGAGTTAGATGCAGAACCCGCAGTGCATTCGCAGGGTCCCCGCATCGCATATATGTGAACTGGCACTTAATCATCAATTCACAAATTGTTTGCCAGATAGTAGCATTTATAAAACACATTCAACAGTTGTTGGTTAGTGATCAAATCTTTTCTGTGTGTGCATTCATGCATAATTGTACCTGTCTGTTGCTAAGTACTTTATAAGGAATTTGCTTGTATGGACACAAACATGCTGAGGAAGAAGATTGTGCTAGGAGATATATAAAAGTTCTTTTCTGGTTCTCATGTTGCATGTAGGAAAAAAAAAATACACATAAACAAACAGCTGCAATTTTCAGTGGCGTTCATACTCGGTAAAAATCCAAAGAGCGCAGGAAGATAGAATGTACAAGACACGGCAGAAAAATAATATTTATTTAAAATTTCTGATGGGGAACATGTGGAGATATTTAGCAAACTGTATAAACCATTCATTAAATGCATTCCACTCACAACCTGGCTGCTCTAGCCACCACAGAATGAAAAGGCAGGAAATTTCTGCAATCCCTCAAACACTTGTACCTGGCCTGTAAGAGAGAGTATCAATGGGGCTGCTTCATGGAAAAGTATTGCAGAGAAGTGAAATAGCTGAGCAGCAGATGTCTGATATTACAATGCTGCGATACTGCACAGAATAACAAGCATGAGCAACAAGCCTGGAGCATACATCCGACTAGGCCCAAGTCCTACTAAGCAAAGAGTTCAGTTCTTCTGGGGAACAGGCTATGACCAACTGGGGATCAAAAATGGCCACATCAAGAGGGTGACTAGTATAGATCTATGCAGTAAGGACAGATACATTCATACTGCACAGAATAACAAGCAAGAGCAACAGGCCTGGAACATAGATCCGACTAGGCCCAAGTCCTACTAAGCAAAGAGTTCAGTTCTTCTGGGGAACAGGGTATGACCAACTGCAACTGGGGATCAAAAATGGCCGCATCAAGAGGGTGGCTAGTATAGATCTATGCAGTAAGGACAGATACATTCATACTGCACAGAATAACAAGCAAGAGCAACAAGCCTGGAACATAGATCCGACTAGGCCCAAGTCCTACTAAGCAAAGAGTTCAGTTCTTCTGGGGAACAGGCTATGACCAACTGCAACTGGGGATCAAAAATGGCCGCATCAAGAGGGTGGCTAGTATAGATCTATGCAGTAAGGACAGATACATTCATACTGCACAGAATAACAAGCAAGAGCAACAGGCCTGGAACATAGATCCGACTAGGCCCAAGTCCTACTAAGCAAAGAGTTCAGTTCTTCTGGGGAACAGGCTATGACCAACTGGGGATCAAAAATGGCCACATCAAGAGGGTGGCTAGTATAGATCTATGCAGTAAGGACAGATTCATTCATACTGCACAGAATAACAAGCAAGAGCAACAGGCCTGGAACATAGATCTGACTAGGCCCAAGTCCTACTAAGCAAAGAGTTCAGTTCTTCTGGGGAACAGGCTATGACCAACTGAAACTGGGGATCAAAAATGGCCACATCAAGAGGGTGGCTAGTATAGATCTATGCAGTAAGGACTGATATATTCATACTGCACAGAATAACAAGCAAGAGCATCAGGGCCGGAGCATACATCCGACTAGGCCCAAGTCCTACTAAGCAAAGAGTTTGGTTCTTCTGGGGAACAGGCTATGACCAACTGGAGATCAAAAATGGCCACATCAAGAGGGTGGCTAGTATAGATCTATGCAGTAAGGTCAGATACATTCATACTGCACAGAATAACAAGCAAGAGCAACAGGCCTGGAGCATACATCCGACTAGGCCCAAGTCCTACTAAGCAAAGATTCAAGGTCTTCTGGGGAACAGGCTATGACCAACTGGGAATCAAAAATGGCCACATCAAGAGGGTTGCTAGTATAGATATATGCAGTAAGGACAGATACATTCATACTGCACAGAATAACAAGCAAGAGCAACAGGCCTGGAGCATACATCCGACTAGGCCCAAGTCCTACTAAGCAAAGAGTCCAGTTCTTCTGAGGAACAGGCTGACCAACTGCAACTGGGGATCAAAAATGGCCGAAAATAGAGAAAATAATTAGTGCAGCGCTAATAATAATACAATGTATACAATATAATAAATAATAAAACAGAACGTGCTGTTAACAGTGAATAAGAATTCAATAATCCAAATTTAAAACAATTGTCCACATTCAAAGAGTGAGGTAGGTCATCCATGGTGTATACGGAGTGTCAGAACACTCACCAGACTGCAGAAAACGCAGTGACTATTAATACACTTCAAGTGAAAAGGGTGGATGTTTGCAGTGTGCTCTCCCTCCACCATTCAGATGCACTCACCAGAAGCCATATAATAGTATGCCTTGCATATAATCCAATCAAAGCTGGAAACCTGGCCAGTGGAGCCAATCTTCACAGTTGTAGTACCCTAGATATATTGCATATAATGCTCATCAAACTGAGCCAAAGAGTGCTTATATAGTGTAGTATTTATTAACCACTTGCCGACTGCCGCACGACTATGTACGTCGGCGGTCAGCCCCTCACAGGCAAAGTGACGTAGATCTACGTCGCTCGCCTGTAAGGCTCTAGGGGGCAAGCGCGCCGCTGGAGGCGCGCTCCCGCCCCCGCTCGCTCCCTAACAACTCCGCGCGTGTGACCGGCGGACCCGATGTCCGCCGGTCACTCGCGATCGTCGGGTGGAGAGGGAGAAAGGCAGGCGACTGATGTAAACAAAGCCGCCTGTCATTCTCCCCTGTGTAATGACAGAGATCATACGGTTCTGCTATGCAGAATCGTATTTCTCTGTTGTTACACGAAAAGCCACGCCCCTTTACAGTTAGAAACATGCCCCTAGGGACACACTTAACCCCCCCTTCTCAATAAAGTTAACCCCTTCCCTGCCAGTGTCATTTTTACAGTAACAGTACATGTGTATAGCATTGATTACTGTAGTAATGTCACTGGTAACCCCAAAAGTGTCAAAACTGTCAGTCAAGGGTCCGATCTGTCCACCGCAATGTCGCAGTCCCGCAAAAAAAATCGCAGATCGCTGCCATTACTCGTTAAAAAAAACACAACAAAAATGACAAAAATCTTTCCCTTAGTTAGTAAACGCAATAACTTTTGCGCAAACCAATCAAAATACGCTTTTTGCGATTTTTTCCATCAAACATAGGTAGCATAAAACAAATTAGCCTAAAATGTTAAAAAATTTAGATTTTTACATTTTTTGGGGGGGGATTTCATATAAAAAAATGTGAAAAATATTGTTATTTTTTCAAAATTTACGCTCTTTTTTTGCTTATAGCGCAAAAAGTAAAAATCGCACAGGTGTTCAAATACCACCAAAAGAAAGCTCTGTTTGTGGGAAAAAAAGGACGTCAATTTCATTTGGGTACAGCGTGGCACGACTGCGAAATTGTCCGTTAAAATCACGCAGTGCCGAATCGCAAAATAGAGCCTGGTCAGGAAGGGGGTAAAATCTCCCGGGGCTTAAGTAGTTAAAAGATTTTTATAAATGTACATGTACTTAAAACAAAATTAGGCCATAAAAACTCACATGGAAAGACCGCTGTTCCTAGTGCAGGAATACAACGGTCAAGACCCCAGCATGTAGGCCACTCCCCTGTATTGTATACATTGTATTATTATTAGCGCTGCACACATTCTTTACATAGAAGAAGGTTACGAGAAGGTTATATATTCCCCTTTTGTGCTAGCGGCTGTTGTCATATATTCATAGCGCTCACTATGCATGTGATTTTGATAGAAAAGAATTACCCCCCTTTAAAATAATCCCATTTTGTTGCTTTGCAGCTTGAAATGAAGACAGACAGGGTTTTATCCAGCTTTATTTACTTGTAACATCCAAGTGAAAGATATAACACCAACATGTCAGAAAAAATAAAAAAACTTCAAAAACAGAATCACTAAGTTCAAAAAAGGATTACCTCCCCTTACGTATGTCAATATTTTGTAGGACCACATTTTGTTTTAATTACAACCCTTATTCTGTTGGAATATGTCTCTACTAAGTCCCAGTTCACACTTCTGCTATGCGGGAAGGCTGCGAATATACAGCGTGTTCCCGCATGGCATCCGCACCCCTGGCAGTTCACACTGCAATATGCGATATGCAGGGGGTGTCAATTAAAAGTTAACAACACCCCCAGTTGAGATCGCATATTGCAAGTTCGCACAGAATCGGATTGCACTAGTGTGAACCACCATGCAATCCGATTCTGCTGCGGATAAAAAAAGGGTCATGTGCGTGTTTAGTGCGATTGCAGTGCAAATTCAGCCATACAAAGTGTATGTCTGAAATTTGCACCGCACAGAGATCGCATGTTATTTAGGAGCAGTGCACTTCAAATTACATGCAATCTCTGTGATCGCACCAATGTGAGCCGGCCCTTACTTTGCACATCTAGAATTTGCAATATTTGCCCAATCTTTTTTGCAGAACTGCTCAAGTTCAGTTAAATTTGATGGTGATGGCTTGTGGACTGCAGTATAGGCAAATGATGGCGGCGTGGTGGTTCTGCTGTTCTGGGATGACATTATATGATGGCGCCCCACTCTCGCCGTGCTTGCAAGACAGAGCGCATTCCTGATCTCGGTGAAGAGCAAATGAAGCGGCTCATTACCTATGTGATAAGCTGTGTCTAATTACAGCTAATCACATGTAAACAAGGAAATGCCAGTTATCAGCTCTCCTCTTCTCAAACTGACAGTGTGTGAGGTGAGGAGAGCCGATCTGTGGCATTTCCTTATTTCCTGATTATCAGTGCAGCCCCAACAGTGTCCATCAGTGATGTCAGTCAGTGCCCATCAGTGATGCCAATTAGTGCTGTCTTTCAGTGCCCATCAGTGCCTGCTCATCATTGCCCAAAAGTGCCACCTATCAGTGCTGCATATTAGTGCCTTCTTATCAGTCCCACCTCATCAGTGCCCTTCAGTGCTGTCTAATCAGTGCCACCTCATCAGTGCCCTTCAGTCCCGTTTAATCAGTGCCAACTCATCAGTGCCCATCAGTGTAGCCTCAACAGCGCACATCAGTGAAGGAGAAAAATTGCCTTTAAAGGTAAATGAGAGATCTGGGATCTTTTTGACCCCCAGATCTCTCCATAAAGAGGACCTGTAATCCTTATTTCTATTACAAGGGATGTTTACATTCCTTGTATTAGGAATAAAAGTGATAAAAGAAAAAATGAAAGGGACAGTGTAAAAATAAAAAGTAAAATAAATTAGAAAAAAAATCCCTCCATGCTCGTGCGCAGAAGCAAAGGCATAAGTAAGTCACGCACGCATATAAAAATTTTGTTTGCACCACACATGTGGGGCATCACTGCGAATGTAAAGCCCCGTACACACGTACCGATCGTCGGCCGAACGATCGGCCGTCTTTTGTCCAGGGCTGTCGTGTCTGTTGAAAACTGCAAAAGACTGCACACGAATTTTGTCGGCCAACAACAGCCGACTGCAGAAGTGATGTCATGTGATGGCTAACTTTCCTTGTCTTTTTTCTTTTCTGAGCATGCCCAGTCTTGCTAATCGGCTGTCTGTCGGCCGAATTCTGTACTGACTGGCGAACAATCGGCCGTTCTGGTGACGGCCATCAAAAATTTTAATGCCTGCACGACAGATTCTGTTCGGCCGAAAATGCGCTGTCGGCTGTCGGAAGCATCATACTAACAAGCCTACAAACGGCCGAATATTTACGGCCGACAATCGGTACGTGTGTACGGGGCTTTAGAGCAAGAGAAATAATTCTACCACTAGACCTCCTCTGAAACTCCAAACTGGTAACCTGTAAAAGAGTTTAAAGTGTCACCTGTGGAGATTTTTCAGTACTGTAGTTTGTCACTATTCCACGAGCATGTGCAATTTAAAGCATGACATGTTAGATATCTATTTACTCGGTGTAACATTATCTTTCACATTATACAAAAAATTGAGGTAGGTATTGTGTTTTATTTTCAATTCATTATTATTTTATTTATTTATTTATTTATTTTTAATTGAGCTTGAAAAACCGCTGCGCAAATAAAAAATTGCAACGATTTTTATTCATCCATTTATTCCCTAGGGTCTCTGCTAAAAAACTGGTTGGCAAGTGGTTAAACGCTGACCTGCCGTCCTACCCATGTCCTATCTATGCCTTCTGAAAAGTGTGTAAAATGTCAAAGTGTAACTGCATGTTTTGTATAGTCTTAAAGTGGTTGTAAAGCTTTAAAGTTTTTCACATTACTGCATTCTATGCATTAAGGTGAAAAACTATCTGTGCTCCAGCCCACCCCCCCCCAGACCCCATACCCCCTTTTTCTTACCTGAGCCTGATCCAATCCAGAGATGTGCTCGAGCGCAGCTGCTCCAGCCGCTGTCTCTCTCCTCATTGGACAGATTGATAGCAGCGGGAGCCATTGGCTCCTGCTGCTGTTATTCAAATCCTGTGACACGGGATGAAGAGGAAGGGCCTGGAGCGCCAGTGGGGGACCCCAGAAGAGGAGGATTGGGGCTGCTCTGTGCAAAACCATTGCACAGAGCAGGTAAGTATAGACATGTTTGTTATTTTAATTTAAAAAAAAAAAAAAAAGGTTTAAACCCACTTTAACCTCTCAATACCATCATGTTTCTACCCTTCCAAAAAGTTATGTAAAAAAATGAGACTTACTATTTTTAAAAAAGTAGTTTTACGGGCTTTTGTACTTTCCTGACATTTTAATTTTTTATATTTTATTTTTTCAATATGTTTTATAGCATAAAGTAATAGTGAATATGTGCATTTTTTTGGTCTTTTTCCTTTAAATAGTACCAAATAAAAAAACATTTCTTGTTAAATACCACCAAAAGAGCTCAATCTGTTCAAAAACGTATCTAAATGATATAAAATTCAAATGTGTACAGTTTTGCATGACCGAGTAATTGTCAGTCAAAAAATCACAACACTAAAAACTGCAACATGGCCTGGCAATGAAGGGGTACAATATATAATGGCTAGTACTCAAGTGGTTAACGTGTCTCATTTAGGGCAGTTGCTCTTAATTGGCTTCCCCTGCCAACCAGTGTTAATTTTGTCGACTAAAACCGACTAATAGGTTTTCGTCGACTAAATTAACACAATTTTAGTCGACTAAAATACGACTAAAACTAAAACAATTCAGATGACTAAAATACGACTAAAACTAAAATGGCATTTTAGTCAAAAGACTATAACTAAAACTAAATCGAAATGTGCTGCCAAAATTAACACTGGTGCATGCTCAAAGCTTAATACCATAAATAATATTAGATTTTTCACTCCAGGACCAGCAGTAGTATATAATGAGTTTGGAAATTGTAGAGAAATGCTTAAATAATGCATCGCAAATTACAACTACACCCATTCGATTATAGATGACTAAAATGAGTTTTAGTCGACTAAAATGTACTGGAGTTTTAGTTGACTAAATACGACTAAAACTAAAACACTTGCAGAAGACTAAAATGGGACTAAAACTAAAATGCCATTTTAGTCCTAAGACTAAAACTAAATTGAAATTTGCTGCCAAAATTAACACTGCTGCCAACCTTATAATCACCTGTCCCTGATACCGCATGATTACTGTGCGGCCTGGTTGACACCTAGGGAATTACCATTGTCAATAAAAATGTAGCTACACTTTAACATATGGTTTATTATGACACATCTATTTCCATATACAGTATATTCTAAAAAAAGAGGATTGTAAAAAATGAAATACTGTTGTACCCTGTAGTCTGGGAGGAATGCTATATTGTATATTCAGTGCTTCAATAAAGCGGAATTCCAGTTCACACCCAAAAAACTGTCCTCTCTCCATCCTTACACCTATGCTAACTAACCTGTGTAAGAAAGATGTAAAAACGTACCTATTTTCAGGCCGCTTCGTTCTGGTCACTTAATTTCCCCTGTGTCAGCCAGCTGAGGAGAGAAGAGAATGCTCCGATAATGGCTAGTAAAGCCCAGAGTGGTGACATCATCAATATGATTCAATAGCCCATCCATTGTCAGCACTCCCTCTTCTCCCTCCCTGGCTGACACAGGGGAGCTGGATCATGTGAATAGACATGTGCAGAATGAAAAAATGTGTTTAGTTTAGTTTCGATTCATTTTTTACATGAATTTGTTTAGTTAAATTTGTTTAATTCATCGAATTTGTAATCTGAATTTGTTTCCTTTTTTCAAATTTGAATCGATTTGAATTCGAATTGCATTCAAATTCAAATCGAATTCTATTTGAATTACATTTTAATCGAATTCCATTCGAAATTGAATTCATTCTATTCGAAATTCATATTTTGGAAGATGGTTATATTCTTTCTATTGCATTCTATTTTATTGTTTTTTTCTATTCTATTATTTTATTTTCTATTCTAGTCTTTTATTTTCTGTTATATCCTGTTCTTTTTTTTATGTCTTTCTATTCAAATTCAAATTTATTCTATACCAAATTTGAATTTCGGAAAACGGTTATATTGTTATATTTTTTCTATTCAACTGTTTATTCTTTTCTATTTGTTTCCATTAATTTATTTTCTATACTATTCACTTCCATTATATTCTATTATATTCTTTTCTATTTAAATTTGAATTTGTTCTTTTTGAAACTTGAACTTTGGAAGATGGTTATATACTTTCTATTCTTGTCTATTGTTTTTTTCTATTCTATTCGATTCTATTATTTTCTATTCCCGTCGATTCTGTTCTTTTATTTTCGATTCTAATCTTTTCTTTTTAATTCTATTAGAATTTGAATTTATTCTGTTTGAATTTTGGGAAATGGTTATATTCATTTTATTCTATTATTTTCCATTGTTTTTTTCTATTCTATTCGATTCTATTATTTTCTATTCCCGTCGATTCTGTTCTTTTATTTTCGATTCTAATCTTTTCTTTTTAATTCTATTAGAATTTGAATTTATTCTGTTTGAATTTTGGGAAATGGTTATATTAATTTTATTCTATTATATTCCATTGTTTTTTAAATTCTATTCCATTATTTTCTATAATATTGTTTTCTATTGCATTCAAATTCATTTTATTTGAAATTTCAGAAGATGGTTATAATCTTTCTATTTTATTATATTCTATTCTTTTCTATTCTATTTAAATTTAAATGTATTCTATTTAAAATTCAAATTTCAGAAGATTATTATATTCTTTGTATTTTATTCTATTCTATTTTTTTATTCTATTCTATTATTTTATTTACTATTCTATTTTAGTCTGTTCTTTTTATTTTCTATTGTATGTTGTTCTGTTTTACTTAAATTTTTTATTTGCTTTTCTATCCCTTTATTTTATACTTTATTGTTTTATATTATTTCATTTTCTATCCTGTTCTGTTTCACTCTATTATATTCTATTCTTTTATTTTATATTTTATTCTATACTATTGTATTCTATTCTTTTCTGTTCTATTCTTTTCTATTCTATTCCTTTATTTTCTATTGTATTTTATTCTCTTCTAAAATTTTTCGGGAAAATGATTTGAATTAAATTAAAAACATATTTGAATATGAATTTCGTCCCAAATGTTGTTTTATTATTTTGTAATCATTTAAATTTTTTACTATTGTAATTTGGAAATTCGGATACATCCAAGTTTCCGAATAACAAAAAATGTGTCCAAATTATATTTCGGAACGAAACAAACTGCACATGTCTACATGTGACTGGACTTGGGCAGGCTGAAAAAAGGTAAGCATATACTGTACATCTTTCTTACACAGGTTAGTGAGCATAGGTGTTAGGAGGGATAGACGACAGTTTTAGGCTAGTTATTTGTAAGCTTGATTTCCACATTAACAGGTTCAGACTTCCATAAGGCTCCATGCATACTGGACATTTAGCCCTGGTGTTTAGGTGAGGGCGGAAGGTACAGGTAAATCATCCAGCCCCGCTGCTAGAAGCTTGGTAAAATCTATGAGAGGCTGAAAGCTGCTGTGGCTGAACAGGACTAAACAGTTCACCGTTATTTAAGGCAGCATGTAGTATGCGGAATGACCAGGATGCAAGAAGTCTGCCAACTGGGCATTTGTCGCTGGATGCATACTGCCCTGTACATTAGTGCACCATCCAGCCCCATCCAGCTGCAGCAGCTGTCAGATTCTTGTAGGGTTTAACAGGCTGCTACATATTGCCCTTAAAGTACAAAAGAATTCCTCAATATTGAAAATATACAGACATCAATAATGTAAAGAATTTTATCACAAAACAGTACTATGCATTTTATTTTATAACCTAGACTATAACTAATAACTGATGTGGAACCTCTTCATTTGTTGCTGCTGCGTTATCCTTCTGCAGTTTGGACAAGGTTAAACTGAATATTCATTAATGCAGAAGTGCAGTGGTCATCTTTAAAGGGTAACTCCACTTTCATGGGAAAAATAAAAAAGCACATAAAAATAAATATATAGCATATTTAATTTCAACACAAGTCATATTGTAATTGAATGTTATTAAAAATGGCCTTTCCTAGACCTTCAGGGGCGTGCACCGGAAGCGGTAATGTGAGTGCCGCTGGGTGATGAGCGCCGCCGTGATCTGCATCTCCACGAGCAAACCCGGAGAGAGAAGGGAGAGCTAGACCTGCCGAAGCCGCAGCCACAGCTACAGCCGAAGCCGAAGCCGTGGCTGACACGAGCGGAGCAGCCCCACACGGTGTGGAGACGATCTGGAGGAGCGGAGGTGACTGAGCACCCGCCGAGACACCAGCACCGACCCTGGACAAAGCGGTGAGCAAAGCCATCTATTGATTGTACACTCAATCCGAGTCTGATATACATCCCAGGCAGGAAGCATAGCGATACACCAGGGGCTGGCTCAGTCACCCGCTCAGGCTGCTCTGAAGCTCAAGGCATATAACTCGTGCGGGAGACGCGGCAAATAGTAAAGAAGTGCAATTTTCCTTGGGGCCACGGCGCTATGGGAATATCAGTACAGACTTAACCTGCTGTCTGGACCCCGCTGTTTCAACCCTGGACATTACTATGCAAAACCTCTAAATATTACAAACCCCCACTGGGCACCCCTACCTGTATACTTATAGGGGACTCGGTACCTCCACCCCCACAGACTCTATACATCTGTAGATAGGTATAGAGACTCTGTGTCCCTCTGTACCTATAGACAGGGACTCTGCACCCTTGGCTTCCTTTGAACTGGGACTTGGCACCCTAGCTCTGCCTGATGGGTATCTTATAATACCAGCATTATAGATAAAGACCCTACATCTCTACCCCCATTTTTGGGGAACATATATCTCGATTCCGGACTATAGGGACTGTTGCGCCTCTCCCTCCACCGGAATATTCCTGCTTCCCGCTCCCTATAAAGTCTGAAAATATCAGACCTTACATAAAAAGAGAAAGAGGGTCTGAGGAAGGTGATAACTACATCAGGATCTGTGAGTATCACAAGGTATTTGAGACGTATGGAGTGACGCTGAGTACGAAACAAGATACCCTATTTTAAAGCTGGGTGGCGGAGGTGCGGGACCCTACTCTCAATATTCTCAAATATCCCTAAAAATTATACAAGCGTTGAAGGGTAAGAGAATTTAACTTACCAAAATACACCTCTAAAGTAAGGTTATTGAGGAGATAAAAGAGAAGGATGACACTGGCTAAAAGGCGGAGAGGAAGAAAGAGTATAGGAAAGACGCAAGCAAGCAAAACGGAGGGAGAAATCGAGCGTTTTTTCTCTAATAGCCAAAAAGCTTCCAAAGGTAAAAAAACTGCACCCACAAGCCCAGAGGCTAGTGATATACCAAATTCTTTAGAGACCTCTCTCTCGGCTACAGGGGAACCTAATAGCTCAATGAGCAGCCATAGAGAGACGCCGATACCCTGTTTGCTTACACAGACCGCTACACAAAACTCGGAACTGATAAGCTTACTACAAGCACTACCGACTAAGGCGGATATAGAAACAATGATCAATAGAATAGAGGAGAAGCACCAGGAAGAGATCCAGGAAGTTAAAAAAGATATACAAACTATTGCAACCCGCTTAGAAAATGAAGAGGCCTCAATTAATTCGATAAAGGAGAGACTGTCAGCTTTAGAACTAAAATGTGAAGCACAGAGGGAGACAGAGGACGCAATACAACTACAGTTGGAGGATATGGAGAATAGGAGTAGACGTAGTAATCTTCGTCTGCGAGGCATCACTGAAGCTATTAGTAATGAAAATTTAGCAGAGGTAGCAAAGGAGATCTTTAAACAGATCTTGAAGGACAGATATCCAGAAAAATTGGAAATAGAGAGGATTCATAGAACTCTCGGCCCTAGAAGTAAGGAGGACAGGAGGCCTAGGGATGTGATCTGTAAAATACATTATTTTACGCACAAAGAAATGATTTTGAAGTCGGCATGGGAAGCCCAGGACATAACAGTGGAAGGAGAACCAGTAAAAGTATATGCAGACCTCTCCAGAGGGACACTAAGGAGAAGAGCGCTTCTAAGGCCATTACTGGAATTAGCTAAGAAAGCAGGGTGTACATATAGATGGGGCTTCCCATTTTCCATAACGTTCCGTAGAAATGACAGACACTACAAATTGAGGACGTATCAAGACCGAATGGCATTTTTCCGGTTTATAGAAACAGAACCTATACAGATCAGTAACTGGTTGAGTTCCCTACCTAGAGAGAGACCGCTTCAGTATCCCCAACAGCACGAGAAAGGGACAACTGCGAGAAGAGGAGAAGATGTAAGCAGAAGATGAGTAATTCACGAAGAACTAAAAAATAGGACTGAGACTCTCGTAATTTATAGTATATCCCATATAGAGTTTAGTGAGGGACAGGATTTTTTTTTTTTTTTTTTTTTTTTTTTTTTTTTTTACACAAAAAATAAGGGTGAGGGTTTTACTTTTGGAAATAACACCCCCTACAAGATAAACACACGAGATATGATTTTGGCATATCTCTTTTTTTTTTTTTTTTTTTTTTTCTTTCCCTCTCCCTCAACTGCTGGGGAGGATTGAGATAATACAAAATCTGTATTAAGCTGTATTAAGACAAGAACTATATAAGAAGAAAGGGATAGGAGAGGAATGTCTGTTTGAATAGAGGAACATACTGGGATATGGAGGTTGTGAGGGGGGAGGGGGAGGTGGGACAATGGTAGTTCTATTGTTCATTTTGTTCCTTGCCCTTCCTCCTCGCCCTTGTCTTCCACTTCCTCATGGACTCGGTCCACTTCTATGGGTAGAAGGGGAAACAGATCTAAAGAGGTATCAGATTGTGTTTTTTTTTTTTTTTTTTCTTTTCTCCCCCTTCTCTCCGGGTGTTTTATTTTAAAGAAGAAAGGGTAGGAGATGCTAGAAAGCGGCGGGAAGTCACACCGGGGCAAGCCCCTTATTTTAAGAAACTCACACAGGACGCACTTAGCAGTGCGGTGTGAGGAAAGGATAGGATTACTATCCGAGTCGACGAGGGACAGACCCGACCTCTTACGAGCTCGGATCTCTTCCTCTGCCGACAGGTGGGAAGAGGGCTGGGGTGGTTTGTGTGTTTTTTTTTTTTTTTTTTTTCTCTTACTCTTCTCTTCCTCTCTCTCTTTCTCTCTCCTCTGGTATCTCCTTTCTCAGTTCTCATTTCCTAGTGGGATAGGAACATTTGAAGATGGAAGACTTAAAAATTACTTCGTATAATGTCAAAGGACTAAATGTCCCAGAAAAAAGACGGATATTAATGAGGGAGATTAGGCAACATAATGTCAGTATAGCATTAATACAAGAGACGCACTTTAGGACAGATAAAATACCTTACCTCAAAAATAGGCTATACCCATATACATACCATTCTACAAACATACATGCAAAATCAAGAGGGGTCTCGATCCTCATAGCAAAAGATGTCCCTTGGACTTTACAGGATAGCAGACAAGATTCAGAGGGAAGATTTTTATTCCTGAAAGGATTAATAGGCGAAATACAGGTGACAGTAGCGACACTGTATGCTCCTAATAATAAACAGGATGTATTCTTATCGAAAATACTGAGTAGTCTTGTGAGCTTCTCAGAGGGTCAGTTGATCCTGGGGGGAGATTTTAACGCCCCATTAGCTCCAGCAGTAGACACCTCTTCGGGGACCTCAGCATTGTCGACTAGAATAAGTAGACGAATATTAAAGGCACTGTACAAAGCGCAGCTGATTGATGTTTGGCGGTTACAACATCCCACCGAAAAGGAATATTCATTTTATTCAAATCCACACAAGAACTACTCTAGAATAGACTACTTTATGATACCCCATGCCCAGTTACAGGCAGTTAAAAACTCAGTTATTGACAGCATTACCTGGTCAGATCACGCACCTATTACAATAATATATAGCCTGACAACGAATTCCCTACAGACAAGACAGTGTTGGAGATTGAATGAGAGTCTATTACAAAGAGAGGAAATTCTAAGAGAAGTAAATCAAGAGCTCAAAGCCTACTTTGAGACTAATGATCAAGCTGAGTGTCGAACTGGAATTCTCTGGGAGGCCCACAAGACAGTGATGAGAGGGATCCTAATTAAACATGGCGCCCACATAAAAAGGGAAAGAAATGAACAAATGAAACAGTTACTGGATAGACTTAGAGTATTAGAAACAAAACATAAATACTCACTATCAAACAACATACTGGTAGAGTTAACGTCTATTAGAAAACAGATCATTGATTTACTACAGTATAAAGCTAAGGCAGATATACAGAGATGTCGTAGGCTGAATTACGAGGCAGGAAATAAATGCGGGAAAACGTTGGCTAGGACTGTACGGGAGCAGAGGTTGAGGTCATACATACCACATATTGTAACAGCAGGAGGGATTAAGAAAACCCTACCAAGTCAAATAACAGAGGTGTTTAAGGAATACTATGCTACCCTATATGACCTAAAAAGAGATCCACCTACACACCGGGAGATTGGAAAATACTTAGATCAGTCACAACTACCCAAATTGGCGGAGGAAGATCGGGAGTCCCTAGAAACAGAAATAACTATAGAGGAGGTACAACAGGCAATAAAGGCAATGAAACCAGGGAAAGCCCCAGGACCAGATGGTTTAACAATGCAATATTACCATCTATTGTTCCCAACCCTGGGCCCATACCTGGTAAAATTGTATAATGCAACAGAGTCAGACGGGGAACTAAATAGAGACACCTTAGCGGCACACATTTCACTGATTTTAAAAGAAGGCAAAGATCCAGCTGCCTGTGGCAGCTATAGACCAATATCTCTACTAAATGTAGATTTAAAGATATTCACCAAAGTCTTAGCTGACAGGCTGGCAAAAGTACTACCAAAATTAGTACATTTGGACCAGGTGGGCTTTATGATAGCAAGAGAGGCAAAAGATAATACCACAAGGATACTCAATTTGATACAAATAGTAAATGAGGAAAAGAAGCCATGTGTAGTGCTGAGCGCAGACGCAGAGAAGGCATTCGACCGGGTTGGGTGGCCTTTCCTGTTCGCCGTGCTCAAATATATAGGTCTAGGAAAATCGATGGTAGATAAGATAATCAGAGTCTATACAAACCCATCAGCGCGGGTGAAAGCTAATGGGATTTTATCAGAGGCATTCCCAATAAAAAACGGCACACGGCAGGGGTGTCCGCTATCACCCCTCCTCTTTGCACTGACATTGGAACCATTCCTCTGTACAGTTAGGCGAAATCCAGACATAGAGGGAGTAAGAGTAAAAGGGAGGCAATATAAGATAGCCGCTTATGCGGACGACATGTTGTTTTCCCTTACCAACCCAGGTATCTCACTGCCGAACCTTATACAGGAGTTTAAAAGGTATGGGGCAATATCAAATTTAAAAATCAACTTTGGGAAATCGGAGGCAATGGGAGTGGGGATGTCCCCGACCCAAATACGAGCTTTGAAAAATAACTTTAATTTCAAATGGAATGAAACGGCAGTGAGATATCTGGGAACATTCATCCCGGCGAAACTAGAGCAGGTGTATGACCTCAACTTCGCTCCCTTGATAGCATTAACTAAAAGACTCCTAGAACAATGGCATGGAGGAATGCAGTCCTGGTTCGGTAAATGCAATCTGCTGAAAATGATCATAGTACCAAAATTTATATATCTATTTCGGGCGTTACCAGTGAAGATACCTAGTAAGTTTTTCCAGGTAATACATTCTTTATATGTAAAATATATATGGTCCAACAAAAAACCGCGTATAGCCAGGAAAACGTTGACTTTACCTAAAAAAATAGGAGGCTTAGCTATCCCAGATATGAAAGCATATTACCAGGCTACCCATGTGAGTAGAGTCCTGGATTGGTGGCACCACTCGGGCACTAAACTGTGGGTAGAATTGGAACAGGCCCAAACAGAGGTAAATTTGAAGAGAGCTATGTGGTGTTACCAAGATATACCTAAGAAATTGAAAGATCACTCAATAATTGGAAACACACTACGTATTTGTACAAGACCAGACATATACTCTAAACTGACAACGGACAGATCTCCCTTATTCCCAATATTAGGCAATCCTCGGTTTCTACCGGGAATGGACGATAGACAGTTTACAGTACTAAGGGAAAAAGGGCAGGAACAGGCCTCATCTTTTTTAATAAACAAAAAGTGGCCTTCAGTGGCCGGACTGATGGACAGGGAAGGACCATTTAATATGCCATTTTGGCAGGCAGTTAAATTACAACACTTTTTAGCATCACTGCCAACTCCAAATGATTTTGACAGACCATTAACAAAATTCGAACAAGTATGCGTAAAACCAGGAAATTTACAACGGGCCCTGTCAATCACTTATGGCCTACTGACAAACCCAGACAAACAACCAGAATTACCTTGGGTGAGAAAGTGGGAGGCAGACTTGAACTGTGAACTGTCAAACGACCAGATACAGAGGATACTGAGGCTGGCATTTGAACCAGTTAGATGCACTAGAATACAAGAGATGAACTATAAGCTTATAACGAGGTGGTATGTCACGCCTAGGAAGCTCCATAACTGGTTTCCAAATGAAACTAATTTATGTTGGAGGTGCGGGAGAGAAGTGGGCACATTATACCATATATTTTGGAGTTGCCCCAAGATAAAAACATACTGGACAGGAGTGAGAAATATAATCCAGAAGTTTACGGAATATGAAATAGAAGAAAACCCAGGCCTTTTCCTGTTAAATATATCTGATATACCAGTAAACAAATACGCGAGATCGATACTTCCTTTCTTAATAAATGTGGCAAAAACATGTATCCCAAGATTCTGGAAGAAAACACAACCACCCTTGGTCTCCGATTGGATACACAGGGTGGAAGACAATAGGAGGCTAGAAGAATTGGTTGCCACAGCACAGAGTAGGCAGGATAGACATAGGAAAACTTGGGAATTATGGAATCAATTCATAAATTCTGAAGAAGGGAGACAACATATGGCAAAATGAATAAAATAGGAGGAAAGGAAGGGAGGATGGGAAGGGCCCACCATCTCTTATAATTGCGGAGGACTCGAGACGGGAGGGGGAGAGGGGGAGAGGGGAGGGGGGGGAGAGAGACTATATTTACTTTCCTTTTCTTTTTTTTTTTTTTTTTTTTTTTTTTTTCTTTTGTCTTTTGGGGGGGGGGGGGGGTGGAGGGGGGGGGGGGAGGGGGAAGATAGAAGAAGAGGGGAAAAAAAAAAAGAAAGGGAGAATTTGAAGAAATAGCAAGAGGAAAAGTAGAGATAGTATAACATGTACTAAATTAGAAATGTTGGAGATATCTTAAATGTTATGTATAATGTATAATTGGATAAATTCTCAATAAAAACAAATAAATTGAAAAAAAAAAAAAAAAAATGGCCTTTCCTTTTCAATCTACAGCGCTGTTATGTTCTGTAAAATGCAATGCAATATGGCTACCTGGAGGTGTTCTGTACACAGATGGTACACAGAACACCCCACCGGTTATGTAATTTCCTGCCAGAGTGGTTGGCCTCCTTTTTTTCCAGAAGTCTGCACTAAGATGCAAATCAGATTTTGAGCATCCCCTGCAACACAAATTTAATTTTTGGTGAGATACTCCCAAAGGAAAATCACTTTAAAGGAATGCAGACCCTGCTTTTTTTCTTATTAGAGCCCTACAGGTGAAATTTCTGATGAATAATTATAAAAACCACTCCCATTAGATTCACTTCGCACATTGATATGGACAAACTAAAGGATGAATTCCCCTTGGGGTGGGACTTTATAGGCACGTATTGTAATAACTTGAAAAAACTTTATTCAAAATATTAAATTTATTGAAATTACATATACAAAAAGGATAAAAACATATGGCAAGCTGATAACAGATCATATGGTTATGTGGCAAAGAAATACCGCTGTATTTGAAGAAGAGTGCCCGACGCGTTTCAGAGTTCCTTCTTCAGGGGCAAACTTTTAAATAGCGGTCTGTAAGTGATTAATCACAAAGTAATCAATCGTTCAGTGTGTATTAAACAAAAGATACAATTTTAACAAAATATATAGACAGTGAATGAAATACACAGCATCAAAAATCACTAAAAACATTCATGTTATGTATTTGAACAAAAAATTGAAAAGATATAACACTTACAGGGTCTGCCGTATAACACTTTGAAGTGTATGCCTGCCAAGGTAAAAACAAGTAGCTGGATTGCTCTCAGTGCTGTCTAGAATGTCTTAGTATAGGAGACGATTGATATGAAGGCGGAGTCATATCATGTAAGCACGTTCCAAAAATGTATGCCCGTCAGCACAAAGCTGAATGGGGACAGCTGGAACCCAGAAAAATGGGAGATCTGCCAGGTGGGGAGAAAGGAATGATTACCACAACAATTGTGACAATGATTGCTTTGGTGGTAAAAATAAACTGGTTGTGCTATATTGGTGTGTGACTGCTCAGAAAATGCTGCATACGCTCACCAAAGTAACCATAGGCAAAATATCTTTATAATTAGGTTGCTGATCATAGCAATAATGAATTGATAAATAGGTTAAACACTCGGTTAAATCGCCTAGGCGGATGTGAGAGCAAAAAATTTTTTTCATATAAAGCGGTATTAGAGTAGAACTTATGAGCAATACAGATAGATAAGGACTGGTTGGCATTAACTGAGCAGATGCAGCATTGGTGGCAGGTAGGACAACACCATAAGCAGGACCAGTATAGAATTAGAGGAAAAAATCGATTACCTTAATAGTTGTCTGGGCTGGTTTGAAAGTAGTGCTTCAACCATCAGTCTTCCGGCAAGTGAGCAATGCTGATCACTGCCCGAAGGGAGGGTGTTTATATATGATAGTTTAATTAGAATTAGCTGTGTGTGATTACTCACCTTACACCTGAACGGCAGTCTCCTGGTGGGTTCCCTGGTGCGCAGCCGCCGGACAGACTCCCCACCACGCATGCGTGCGCATAGAGCGGCGGAAGTCCGTGCGGCCGATGCGCTCCACCGGCACGATCACTTCCGCCGACGTGGTACGCAAGCGGAGGTGAAATGGACGAAACCAAAGAGACTCGAGAGCCAATGGTAATCGTTCAAAAGGCGGACATCACATAGGGTGCCCGCCTACCGTGCCGGGCATGTCACCAAGGCATACTGAATGATTGGAAAGAAAAGTAAACAATTCTGGGTACGTTTAAAAAGGTGAATGGTAGAGAATTAATGAGAATGGGATATATTGGCTATGTGAATGACTGTTAATGTATTATTTAAAGAAATTATATATATAAAGTAGAAGGAAGCCACAGTAGGGCTATCATTCTAAACTGCAGTTAGAGAGCAGAGCAGCTAAATGCTAAGTGGACCAAACAAAGTCATTTCCCACATTACTAAATGGAATAAATAGTGACCTGGAGGGAAGGACATAGGAAACACATCTGATATAACACAATGATGTGAAGATTCAATATGACAGAATGGCATGAATGCCCAATAATCAAGAAATAAGGGACAAAAAAGAGAGAGGAAAGGTAACTCAATATTCATCAATAGAAAATCAAAATTCAATATGTTAGTATATAGGGGAGGTGTGTGATTATTGTTCCATGCCTCCTGATGTAAACCCTTCAAGGAAAGGTTTGAAGGAGACCATTTCATTCAGACCTGGCGGATCTGTCGCCTTCAAGGTATAGATCCATCGGAGTTCTAGCTGTAAGAGAGTTTTATTCCAGTCCCCTCCACGGGGACTGGGATGAACTCTGTCTAGAATCAAGAATTTTAATTTCGGAAATTTTCCTGCATGTACCAATCTAGTATGTCGTCCTAAAGGTAAATCTGGATTACAGACTTGCATGCTTTTGACATGTCTATTGGCCCTTTTGAAAAATGGCAGTTTAGTTTTGCCAACATAAAAACAGCCGCACCCACAGAGGAGTAAATAAACGACTCCGTGGGTGCGGCAGTTGGCAAAGTGTCTAGGAAAAAAGGTCTGACCATTGGGTAATGTAGGGTTTTTGGTGGTTAGCATGTATCTGCAATAATTGCAATTACCGCAAATAAATGTGCCCTTGAGTTTACAGGGATCTTTATTTTTATTTTTTCCGCCGCTCTATGCGCACGCATGCGTGGTGGGGAGTCTGTCCGGCGGCTGCGCACCAGGGAACCCACCAGGAGACTGCCGTTCAGGTGTAAGGTGAGTAATCACACACAGCTAATTCTAATTAAACTATCATACATAAACACCCTCCCTTCGGGCAGTGATCAGCATTGCTCACTTGCCGGAAGACTGATGGTTGAAGCACTACTTTCAAACCAGCCCAGACAACTATTAAGGTAATCGATTTTTTCCTCTAATTCTATACTGGTCCTGCTTATGGTGTTGTCCTACCTGCCACCAATGCTGCATCTGCTCAGTTAATGCCAACCAGTCCTTATCTATCTGTATTGCTCATAAGTTCTACTCTAATACCGCTTTATATGAAAAAAATTTTTTGCTCTCACATCCGCCTAGGCGATTTAACCGAGTGTTTAACCTATTTATCAATTCATTATTGCTATGATCAGCAACCTAATTATAAAGATATTTTGCCTATGGTTACTTTGGTGAGCGTATGCAGCATTTTCTGAGCAGTCACACACCAATATAGCACAACCAGTTTATTTTTACCACCAAAGCAATCATTGTCACAATTGTTGTGGTAATCATTCCTTTCTCCCCACCTGGCAGATCTCCCATTTTTCTGGGTTCCAGCTGTCCCCATTCAGCTTTGTGCTGACGGGCATACATTTTTGGAACGTGCTTACATGATATGACTCCGCCTTCATATCAATCGTCTCCTATACTAAGACATTCTAGACAGCACTGAGAGCAATCCAGCTACTTGTTTTTACCTTGGCAGGCATACACTTCAAAGTGTTATACGGCAGACCCTGTAAGTGTTATATCTTTTCAATTTTTTGTTCAAATACATAACATGAATGTTTTTAGTGATTTTTGATGCTGTGTATTTCATTCACTGTCTATATATTTTGTTAAAATTGTATCTTTTGTTTAATACACACTGAACGATTGATTACTTTGTGATTAATCACTTACAGACCGCTATTTAAAAGTTTGCCCCTGAAGAAGGAACTCTGAAACGCGTCGGGCACTCTTCTTCAAATACAGCGGTATTTCTTTGCCACATAACCATATGATCTGTTATCAGCTTGCCATATGTTTTTATCCTTTTTGTATATGTAATTTCAATAAATTTAATATTTTGAATAAAGTTTTTTCAAGTTATTACAATACGTGCCTATAAAGTCCCACCCCAAGGGGAATTCATCCTTTAGCTTTCCATTACGGGATGTGGCACACTTGGGATTGATCTCACATGAGCACACTATACGTATTTTACCAGGTAGCAAATACCAATCCCCGCTTTTTTCGCTCATGTGAAATCATCCCACTTTTTCTTTTTTCTTTTCTTTTTTCAACGATTTTGTCAAATGTATATTGTTCATTGATTATATACCAATCTGTCTAAACTTGTGGACCAACCCCTCCGTCCCCCTACATTTTACTGTGACCTTCCCCTTTTCCCTTCCCCTTTTCCCATCTGCATTTGCTCTATCCACCCTACACCACAATTTTGGTTGATTCTGAGAATCTTTCAAATCCAACATGGCCAAATTTACTGGCGATGATTGGACTACATTAATGTCAAAATACCTTGCTGATTATGAACAGAGGGATTTTATAGAAACTGACATCTTTTCACTATTTTTCCAACTATCTAAAAATCTTGAAAAGAAGTCAGCGCATTTCTGGCACGTTAAATCTTTTCGTGAATATATAGACAAGAAAATTAATCCTTTTGGACTTAGAGTCCAGGTTTTTCCTCTTCTTGAGGATTTAGACCGGGACTTTAAAGCCAAATGGGAAAAAACTCTCAATAAATGTTCAGCTTCTCTCATGACCCTTTTGATAGATGAACACACTGCACGGGCGGCTAAATTAGATGTTGAAATTGAGCTGATCTGTGAAAAGATCCAAAAATATAAAACTCACAAATTGTTTCAAGAAAAAGAAAAACAATTGAAGGAACATTTGGAGGTCTTTAATAGAAACATTCTAATTAAAAAACAAAAAAAGCTCAATCGAGACATTCATGCTTTTCAACAAAATAAAGCATATAAATGGAATTCCAATAAACCCACTTACCCCATGGCATCCAATCAACCTCCACATGACACTTCAACACACCCCTCATCTAGAAATGTTTCACACCCCCCGCCCAATATCACTAAACCCAAAACCTCGGATCGAGGTAAACGCACATACCAAGGTGACTCCACTAATCAACAATCCACAAAAAAATCAAACACACAACAGTTTCCCAAAACCAATCTCTCCTTATTTAAACCACAAAACCCTTCAACCAGACCACTTAATATGGATGAACCAATAGAAGGTTCTCATACTAACACCCATGCACCCATTTCCTCTCACCCTCCACCATCTCTTCTATCTACCTTGAATCTGCAGGATTCCATTTTTTTAGAGGCACTCCACCAACGAGCCCCAAGCTTCACTCCAACCCCTGCACCATCACCTTAACTAACACTGATACAAATATGTCCCCCATCATTTCCAATCCCTCAGAGCCCTCCGATTTGTCTATTGTTAATCTTTCAAATTATAAACTATCTACAGATGAAACTGAAGTGCTATCGAAAGGCCTCAGCTTTTGCCCCAATACCAAACTGGATAAGTTTGATTTCATAAAGGACTTGAACCTTTTTGCCCGTAAACTTAATCTTAAGGTGTTGTTTGACAAACAAGATTCCACACAAACGTCTGTAACCAAAAAAGATCCAGCTCTTGAAATCTTGATTTCCTTACTTGATGAAAATGAGGACTTGATAGACAGGATAGATCTAAAGGCACTATTAGCAGATGTAAACACTGATGAGCCTGCCCTCAACGCGCAAACATCTTTGCTGAAGAAAAAATCTGACAAGTATCCTAATACCTCTAATGCCAACATTGCCGCCTTTGTGAAGCTAGTCTCTAAAGAGGTGGAAAAAATTCGTATACACCCCTCTTCCAAACAAAATATTACATTTCAACAAAGACAGGCTATAAAAAAACTAGCGGACAATCACCTTATCACAATCAAACAGGCTGACAAAGGCGGCAATGTTGTCATTATGAACAGTGACCATTACATTCTGATGTGTCAAAACATTTTGAAAAATCACAATTGGTACCGTAAAATTCCTTCAGACCTTGTGGTCAAATACCAACAAACCTTTTATCAGCTCATAGACTCGGCATATCTTAATGGTATAATCCCCAAACAAACATGGGATTTTATTCGGATTACTTTTCCAGTTACCCCGACCCTCTACGCCCTTCCCAAGATTCATAAGCATGCCACTAATCCACCAGGGCGACCTATTATTTCGGGAAGAGGATCGATATCAGACAACGCGAGCAAACTAGTGGATACTTATTTAAAACCTTTTGTCACTGCGCTACCGTCACACGTACGTGATACTATTCATTTTTTGCAAAAAATTGATAACATCATTACCCCTGATGATTGTCTATTAGTCACCATAGACGTGGAAACTTTATATAGTTCAATCCCACACGATCGGGGTTTATCCGCCATCCGACACACACTAACAAAGAGTGGCAAATTCGATGCATATGGTGAATTTGTATTATCCATTTTACATTACATACTGCATCATAATGTATTTACTTTCAACGGTTCCCATTTCCTCCAGGTGCAGGGCGTAGCGATGGGCACATGCTGTGCCCCATCCTACGCCAACTTGTACCTGGGGGAATGGGAACAAGCCTTCTTGCATGATGAATCAACATCCATCTATACGGACCACATTATCATGTGGATCCGCTATATTGACGATGTTTTCATGCTATGGCAAGGCTCAATTGACTTGCTACAGAACTGTCTATCTAGAATGAATAAAAATGACTTTAACCTTACGTTTACAATGAATTTCCATGAAAATCACATTACCTTTTTGGATGTGGAGGTACACAGGGGCACGGATGGTGCTCTCCGCAGTGGTCTCCATCGTAAGCCCACTGCGGGGAACACCATCCTACATGCCTCGAGCTTCCACCCTGACACCCTTGTTCGCTCGATCCCCTTTGGTCAATACCTCAGGATCAGGCGTAATTGCAATGACCTACAAACTTTTCAGCTTGCAGCAAACGATCTTAGAGATAGACTCCGTTTGAGAGGTTATACTAAAACCACTCTTAAAAAAGCATACAAAAAAGTGCTTGCATGTGATAGAAAGACTTTACTAGTCCCCAAGGCTCCAAAAGAACCTGACCATGCCTTAAGAATTATCACTAAATACTCTGAACAACATGAAAACATCAGACATATTATCTCTAAATATTGGCATGTTTTGACCCTTGATCCCACGGTGGGCAAACATGTACCAGACCGTCCTCAATTTACCCTCAAAAAAGTACCAGCGTTGAGGGACAAGCTCACTCAAAGTGAATTTAAAATTTTTAAAAATAAAGATCCCTGTAAACTCAAGGGCACATTTATTTGCGGTAATTGCAATTATTGCAGATACATGCTAACCACCAAAAACCCTACATTACCCAATGGTCAGACCTTTTTTCCTAGACACTTTGCCAACTGCCGCACCCACGGAGTCGTTTATTTACTCCTCTGTGGGTGCGGCTGTTTTTATGTTGGCAAAACTAAACTGCCATTTTTCAAAAGGGCCAATAGACATGTCAAAAGCATGCAAGTCTGTAATCCAGATTTACCTTTAGGACGACATACTAGATTGGTACATGCAGGAAAATTTCCGAAATTAAAATTCTTGATTCTAGACAGAGTTCATCCCAGTCCCCGTGGAGGGGACTGGAATAAAACTCTCTTACAGCTAGAACTCCGATGGATCTATACCTTGAAGGCGACAGATCCGCCAGGTCTGAATGAAATGGTCTCCTTCAAACCTTTCCTTGAAGGGTTTACATCAGGAGGCATGGAACAATAATCACACACCTCCCCTATATACTAACATATTGAATTTTGATTTTCTATTGATGAATATTGAGTTACCTTTCCTCTCTCTTTTTTGTCCCTTATTTCTTGATTATTGGGCATTCATGCCATTCTGTCATATTGAATCTTCACATCATTGTGTTATATCAGATGTGTTTCCTATGTCCTTCCCTCCAGGTCACTATTTATTCCATTTAGTAATGTGGGAAATGACTTTGTTTGGTCCACTTAGCATTTAGCTGCTCTGCTCTCTAACTGCAGTTTAGAATGATAGCCCTACTGTGGCTTCCTTCTACTTTATATATATAATTTCTTTAAATAATACATTAACAGTCATTCACATAGCCAATATATCCCATTCTCATTAATTCTCTACCATTCACCTTTTTAAACGTACCCAGAATTGTTTACTTTTCTTTCCAATCATTCAGTATGCCTTGGTGACATGCCCGGCACGGTAGGCGGGCACCCTATGTGATGTCCGCCTTTTGAACGATTACCATTGGCTCTCGAGTCTCTTTGGTTTCGTCCATTTCACCTCCGCTTGCGTACCACGTCGGCGGAAGTGATCGTGCCGGTGGAGCGCATCGGCCGCACGGACTTCCGCCGCTCTATGCGCACGCATGCGTGGTGGGGAGTCTGTCCGGCGGCTGCGCACCAGGGAACCCACCAGGAGACTGCCGTTCAGGTGTAAGGTGAGTAATCACACACAGCTAATTCTAATTAAACTATCATATATAAACACCCTCCCTTCGGGCAGTGATCAGCATTGCTCACTTGCCGGAAGACTGATGGTTGAAGCACTACTTTCAAACCAGCCCAGACAACTATTAAGGTAATCGATTTTTTCCTCTAATTCTATACTGGTCCTGCTTATGGTGTTGTCCTACCTGCCACCAATGCTGCATCTGCTCAGTTAATGCCAACCAGTCCTTATCTATCTGTATTGCTCATAAGTTCTACTCTAATACCGCTTTATATGAAAAAAATTTTTTGCTCTCACATCCGCCTAGGCGATTTAACCGAGTGTTTAACCTATTTATCAATTCATTATTGCTATGATCAGCAACCTAATTATAAAGATATTTTGCCTATGGTTACTTTGGTGAGCGTATGCAGCATTTTCTGAGCAGTCACACACCAATATAGCACAACCAGTTTATTTTTACCACCAAAGCAATCATTGTCACAATTGTTGTGGTAATCATTCCTTTCTCCCCACCTGGCAGATCTCCCATTTTTCTGGGTTCCAGCTGTCCCCATTCAGCTTTGTGCTGACGGGCATACATTTTTGGAACGTGCTTACATGATATGACTCCGCCTTCATATCAATCGTCTCCTATACTAAGACATTCTAGACAGCACTGAGAGCAATCCAGCTACTTGTTTTTACCTTGGCAGGCATACACTTCAAAGTGTTATACGGCAGACCCTGTAAGTGTTATATCTTTTCAATTTTTTGTTCAAATACATAACATGAATGTTTTTAGTGATTTTTGATGCTGTGTATTTCATTCACTGTCTATATATTTTGTTAAAATTGTATCTTTTGTTTAATACACACTGAACGATTGATTACTTTGTGATTAATCACTTACAGACCGCTATTTAAAAGTTTGCCCCTGAAGAAGGAACTCTGAAACGCGTCGGGCACTCTTCTTCAAATACAGCGGTATTTCTTTGCCACATAACCATATGATCTGTTATCAGCTTGCCATATGTTTTTATCCTTTTTGTATATGTAATTTCAATAAATTTAATATTTTGAATAAAGTTTTTTCAAGTTATTACAATACGTGCCTATAAAGTCCCACCCCAAGGGGAATTCATCCTTTAGCTTTCCATTACGGGATGTGGCACACTTGGGATTGATCTCACATGAGCACACTATACGTATTGATATGGACAAACAAACATCTATTCCTTCAGAATAACAAAAGGTAGGAATCTCTGCAACAACGTTTGTTAAAATCCCTGCAATGTACACAAATCACCCTGAGGGGAATGTTTTTTTTTTCAACAAAAGTGGAGTTACTTTTTAAGGAGACCTTATGGAGTGTCTCCAGTGCCGGAGCAACCATCTTGGCTGAGTCTAGAAGACAGTGATTGGCTGATGAGCAGGGCAGGGGGGGAGTGAACTGGACAGCTGGAAAGGGATGTCTGTGTGTCACCAGCCACTGTGAGGACCATGTGCTGCTGCAATGATAACAGTAATAACGGTGTGTGTGGTCGGAGTTCGATGAAGCTATCTGATGCTGTGCAGCCCAGGAGAACAGAGTTGATCAGAGACTGCTGTTGCCATTAGACTCAATGCCACATGTGAGGGGACGGTCCTGGAAGCAAGCCGGTCTGTGAAAAAGAGACTGAGCTGCTGGTGGCTGTATTGATTTCTGCCATAGCTGAGGTCAGATGAGAACTTTTAGAAGCAAAGTGACTGAGAACCTTCTCCTTAGGAGGGTGTGATTTGCTTTCCTGGTAAAATCAGACTGTACTCCCACCATTTGTAAAGAAGGAAAAAGGGACTGTCTCAGCAGGATTGAAAGAGAGAGAGATCACCGGCAACTTCTATTCCTGTCTGACTTGAACTGCACTTTTACTGAATCAGAGCATGTGTCTGGAGACCCAAAAGAGGATGACCTGGACTGGTAAAAGACTAACATCATACAAGTTAATCTGTTGTCTTCTGAGAACTGTTGTGTTTTCTTCAAGGGCCCCAAATTTGCTGGGCAACTTTTTTTACTAGCCAGTGGGATAAAACTGTGACTGTTATTGTAAGTTAATACTGTCTTCATATACAATTGCTAGGTAAATTAAGTTCAGTTCTGTTAATTACTGTAAGTCAGAATACTGCAGGTGTTTAACCACGTCTCTCCAAGTAATGTTATTGTCTTATTGGTTGTTTGCATAAGTGCACCTGCTAATCTACTCATACTCTGTGCAGTGCTACATGTAAGGGAACAGGCCTAGAAGAAAGCAGGTGTTTGAAAGAGACTGAGCTTTTGCTGCTGGATGAGCGGATCCCTGCCATAGCTGACCACAATTGGGTGAGAACTCAGAAAAGCAAAGAAACTGAGAACCTTCTCCCTGGTAGGGTGAGATTTGGGTACCCATTAAGATCAGACTGTACTAAAGAGCACTCCTATCACTTTTAAGTAAGGAAAAGAGGGACTGTCTCAGCAGGTTTGAAAAATAGAGAGCCACTTTTATCCCTGTCTTGAATTTTACTGAATTAGAGCACATGTCCCGAGACCCAGAAGCGGGTGCCCTGGAGCTGGTAAGAGACTAACTTCATACAAGTGTAAGGCTCCATGCACACAGGGCGTCATAAAAACGAGCTCCAAAGCTGTTTCTTGACGCCGGGAAAAAGCAGCTGTAAAAACGTGCTTTCAGTAGCTTTTTCCATTAGCGTTATTGCACGTTTGGCCACGTAGCTTTTAGCAGCGTTTTTTCTGCCTCCATTCAAAATCAATGGTTCCCTATGGGAGCCTATTGATTTGAATGGAAGTCGCACCGCAAGTCGGATCAGGATGATCCGACTTGCGGCGCAACTTGCGCTGTGAGAATGTTGAGGGGGAAACTCCACGCCAAAATGGGGAAAAAAACGGCGTGGGGTCCCCCCCAAAATCCATACCAGACCCTTATCCGAGCATGCAGCCCGGCAGGCCAGGAAAGGGGAGGGGACGAGCGAGCGGCCCCACCCCCCTGGACCATACCAGGCCACACGCCCTCAACATGGGGGGGGGGGCGTGGGTGCTTTGGGGCAGGGGGGGCTCTGCACCCCCCACCTCAAAGCACCTTGCCCCCATGTTGATGAGGACAAGGGCCTCATCCCCACAACCCTGGCCGGTGGTTGTGGGGGTCTGCAGGCAGGGGGCTCATCGGAATCTGGAAGCCCCCTTTAACAAGGGGGCCCCCAGATCCCGGACCCCCTCCCTATGTGAATGGGTATGGGGTATATTGTACCCCTACCCATTCACCCCATAAAAGGCAGTGTGTGTAAATAACTAATCTACTCATACTCTGTGCAGTGCTACATGTAAGGGAACAGGCCTAGAAGAAAGCAGGTGTTTGAAAGAGACTGAGCTTTTGCTGCTGGATGAGCGGATCCCTGCCATAGCTGACCACAATTGGGTGAGAACTCAGAAAAGCAAAGAAACTGAGAACCTTCTCCCTGGTAGGGTGAGATTTGGGTACCCATTAAGATCAGACTGTACTAAAGAGCACTCCTATCACTTTTAAGTAAGGAAAAGAGGGACTGTCTCAGCAGGTTTGAAAAATAGAGAGCCACTTTTATCCCTGTCTTGAATTTTACTGAATTAGAGCACATGTCCCGAGACCCAGAAGCGGGTGCCCTGGAGCTGGTAAGAGACTAACTTCATACAAGTGTAAGGCTCCATGCACACAGGGCGTCATAAAAACGAGCTCCAAAGCTGTTTCTTGACGCCGGGAAAAAGCAGCTGTAAAAACGTGCTTTCAGTAGCTTTTTCCATTAGCGTTATTGCACGTTTGGCCACGTAGCTTTTAGCAGCGTTTTTTCTGCCTCCATTCAAAATCAATGGTTCCCTATGGGAGCCTATTGATTTGAATGGAAGTCGCACCGCAAGTCGGATCAGGATGATCCGACTTGCGGCGCAACTTGCGCTGTGAGAATGTTGAGGGGGAAACTCCACGCCAAAATGGGGAAAAAAACGGCGTGGGGTCCCCCCCAAAATCCATACCAGACCCTTATCCGAGCATGCAGCCCGGCAGGCCAGGAAAGGGGAGGGGACGAGCGAGCGGCCCCACCCCCCTGGACCATACCAGGCCACACGCCCTCAACATGGGGGGGGGCGTGGGTGCTTTGGGGCAGGGGGGGCTCTGCACCCCCCACCTCAAAGCACCTTGCCCCCATGTTGATGAGGACAAGGGCCTCATCCCCACAACCCTGGCCGGTGGTTGTGGGGGTCTGCAGGCAGGGGGCTCATCGGAATCTGGAAGCCCCCTTTAACAAGGGGGCCCCCAGATCCCAGACCCCCTCCCTATGTGAATGGGTATGGGGTATATTATACCCCTACCCATTCACCCCATAAAAGGCAGTGTGTGTAAATAACGACAGGAGACGTTTTGAAAAGTTTATTAAAAATCTTCATCCGGTCTTCTCCTCTCCGGACTTCTCCTCTCCGCTCTTCTGGTCTTGTCCTCTCCGCTCTTCTCCCCTCCGCTCCTCTGCTCTTTTTCTCTTCTGCTCTTTTGCCTCCTCTGGTCTTCTTCTTCCTCCGGTCCTCCTCCGACGCTGTCACCGGTGATTATGCCAGTCTCCGGTCTCTGCAGCTTGTTATATAGCCATTAGGGGCGTGGCCTCTTGGGGAGGCCCCGTCCCCTTATTTTACCGACAATGTACCCCATACCCATTCACATAGGGAGGGGGTCCGGGATCTGGGGGCCCTCTTGTTAAAAGGGACTTCCAGATTCCGATGAGCCCCCTGCCCGCAGACCCCCACAACCACCGGCCAGGGTTGTGGGGATGAGGCCCTTGTCCTCATCAACATGGGGGCAAGGTGCTTTGAGGTGGGGGGTGCAGAGCCCCCCCTGCCCCAAAGCACCCACACCCCCCCCCCATGTTGAGGGCATGTGGCCTGGTATGGTCCAGGGGGGGTGGGGCCGCTCGCTCGTCCCCTCCCCTTTCCTGGCCTGTCGGGCGGCATGCTCGGATAAGGGTCTGGTATGGATTTTGGGGGGGACCGACTTGCGGTGCGACTTCCATTCAAATCAATAGGCTCCCAAAGGGAACCATTGATTTTGAATGGAAGAAAAAAAATGTATAACGTGGCTTAACGCACGTTAAGCTACGTTATTCAGCCTTTAGCAGCGTCAGACGTTTTTACAGCTTGACGCTGCAGCTCCAGAACGCACTGGTCCTGGGTTTTTTTTTGGAGCTGTAAAACGCCTATGCCACTTGGAGCTCCTAAAAGCTCTATGTGTGCATGAGGCCATAGAATAACATGGATGGGCGTTCAACAGTAGCTCCAAAAACGTCCAGTGTGCATGAGGCCTAATAAAAGTACATTGTTACTGTGAATGCAGATTTGTATTTGCACAAGATGCCAGTCTTCAGCACTTTTCTTGTCACAGCTTTAATACTGTAAAGTGTTCAGAGACTTTTGGGAGTTGTAGGCTGAAAGCAGAACTTTCTTCACAGTTAATCTGAAGTTAAACGACTAGAACCTTTATTGCTACTAATACAACCTGATTCTTTATTTTATCACAGTTGGTGTGTATTTTTCTTATGTAACTTCCTGGTCAAGGTATTTTGGTGGTGTGATCAGGACTGGGGCTCCGTTTAGGGCCAAGAGAAGAGCACAGGACTCAAATCTACCAGCGGCTCATTCGGGGATAGCCCTACACAAGTTAATCTGTTGTCTGCTGGGAACTGTTGTGCTTTCTTTAACGGCCCCAACTTTGCCAGCCAATGTGTTTTTTTTTTCATGAATTACCATCCCAGGATTAAACTGGGGCCTGTTCAAGCAAGAGCTTTCTTTATATACTGTTGCTGGGTAAACACAGTTCAGTTCTGTTAATTACTGTTGGAATACTGCAGGTGTTTAACCATATCTCTCAAAATAATGTTATTGTCTTTTAGATTGTTTTCATAAGTCCACTTGCTAACCTTCTATTCTTTTAGGTTATGCTTGGCCTAATAAGTTCCTTGAAATGCCTCAAGGTGTGTCAGTGCTGGGTGAGAGAGGTGTGTCATTCTCAGGTGTGCAGAGAAATCACAAAACAATTTAGGGACTATTATAGGGGTAGAACTTTAATTTTATTACATAATCCTTGATTCATACAGGAGGCCATCTGATTCTTAGAATATTTCTAGGTGGTTTGGGTTCTTGGTCTCCAGTTTGGTTGTTATCAGCGGGAATAGGAAAACTTTTGTTGAAACTTCTGAAAAGTCCTGCTTTAACAGGGACAAGAAGATTGGCATTCCATATGCATCTATTACACAAGTCTAGATCAAGTGTAAGATCCTCAGCTTATATACCTCTCTCTCTCCACGTTTCCAATCAGCATATGCCTTACTTTTACATTGTTGATTTTTACCAGTCCTTGTAACTGATGATTTCAGAGGCTTTGAGGGATTTGCATTTCTGCAACATGTAGTTTTGTGTGTCTTTGCCTGCTATGTAGTAGCTCAGCTTGTGTATTTTCACATCTAGTCACACTGTAGTTATGTAAGAACTCTGTAGTAAACTTTCCAATTTTTTTGTTGTAAGATCTGCAGTTTGAAGAACCTTTTTATGGCTTCTGTTAAAACTCTCAATCTCTCCATTTGTTTGGAGGCAATAAACTGAGGATTTCATAAGCGCAATATTTATCTATTTCGGAAAGGATTCATATTCATATGAACCAATTGTCTTTTTTGGCCATTTTCAAACACTAGTTCCTTTGGGTTACCTTCCCCGGTTAAGGCTGTGAAAAGAAAAGTCATTTCAATAGCAAATATTATATTTGAGACAAGTGCTTTTTCTGACAATTTGCTAATCCAATGCCTTGCCATCCTAGGCTACAGGACTGTGTGTTTCTATTGATGCATACAGTGTAGGGAGACACAACTCCACAAAGGTGGATCCATAGAACGGTGCAAGAGAAAGGAGACATCCAGAAACAGGAAACTTGAGTCAGTGGTCATGGCACCAGCTTATACAGGAACAGCAAGGATAAAAAACAAAAACAAAAAAAAAAAAACAGTGCATACTTAGTAAGGGATTAAATCAGCTTCTGAAATTGCTTAAAAAACTAAGAGTTTAATACCACTTTAAGTGTTTAGTTTCAGTGCATTAATTCACATGCATTAATGCATGTTATGTCAGGCATTAAGGTGTGTTGCGTTAAGTCTGCCCATACTTTATGAATAAACCACATTGGATTAAAAAACATGCATGACCCTTTTTAAACCAAACAGCAGACCAGCAACGGTATATGTGTTGTGCTCCACTTTACAATGTATTGGGGTACCATTAACAATGAATGACACTAAAACACACAGCACATAGAGCAGGCGCATTGATATGCATTGTGACAATGTGCATTAATGAGCTAGTTTTAGCGGACATTGCCACAACACACAAGTAGAGGTGTACCGAACTGTTCGCCGGCGGACAGTTCCCGGCGAACTTAGCATGTTCGCGTTCGCCGCTGCGGGCGAACATATGCGATGTTCGGTCCGCCCCCTATAATACATCATTGAGGCAAACTTTGACCCTGAACTTCACAGTCAGCAGGAACATTTCCAGCCAATCAGCATACCTCCCTCCCACACCCTCCCACCTCCTATAAATAAGCAAGGGCAGCATCCATCTGTAGGTATATAATATATACATAAAGTTGGTATCCCAAGTGTTTGGAGAGGGGATGTAAAAAGGAAGATAAGTCTTCCACTACTTACAGAGTATGTTGCAAGAACACGGTTTCTGGACAGCTCAGGATAACTTAAAAGTTATTTTTTCGGTGCATAAGTGCAGCCGTCCTCAAAGTCCATTCTGTGTCTTTTGGTTCTATGCAGGTATTTTGATGCTGGAATTACATTTGACTCATTTGAAACTCCGAAAAAGACACAGGCAAGTGGAGCCAAGTATAGTGCTTTTATTAAGGAGTGGTGATTTTGGCAAAGTAGGTAACACTTACGATTGTTTGAAGGGGTTTTCTGCAGGTTGCGTCCGCTCTGTCTCCTCGTTTCCCTCGGTGTGAGGGTGAAGTGAGGAGACGCTGATTCCCCGGCCTTTTTAAAGCCCGTCGCGCGTGCGCACTGTGAGCCGCACGTACCGAGCTTCTTGTGTGACTGACGTCATTCCCTTGTTGTGCGCACGCGCCCGTGGGGTGCGCGCGCATCAGGAGACTGGTCGCACATTATTGGCCGCCGACACGGGAGGAAGGAACCAAGATCCCGGGAGGGGGATCTTATGGAAGATGGTATATTCCAAGGTTCCTAGTTTAACCCCTGGCTTGCCCAGGGGCTTTCCGTGCCGGGTGCGTTCTTCATGATTGAACAGTTTCATCAAAGGTCAATGAGTTATATCAAATATATATATATATTGGGAAATTGTACAATAAATAAAGCAGAGTATGTATTTAATTATATAATCAAGTATCATAAGTTTTAACAGCAGAAAAATAAAAGGAAAAGGGGGGGGCTCATTGTACCCTGGAGAACAAAAGTTTGGAGGTCGTGTGGAAATGAAGGGGGAGGGGGGGGGGGGGTTGGTGGGGGGGGGGAAGGGATTTTTTGGAATTTTGTCAGAAATAGTATATAGTTATGAATGTGTGTATTTATAAGGGGATTTTTAACCATAAGGCGAGTTTAACCTATTTTTTAGTATTAGGCTTTTAGGGAGGTTTTATGTTTTAGTCAGTTTTCCCTGATACGAAACCTTCCAGAAAAGGGCGATAGCTTGCTATTTCGTTTAGGCCCGGAGGTACGGTGGCTTTTAGACGTTGTATCCACCGTAGTTCTATTTGGAGGAGGCGTTTGTTCCAATCCCCCCCTCTGTGGGGAATATGGATTCTGTCTAGAGCCATAAAGTTTATTTTGGGCATTTTGTAGCCATGTTGGTACGCTACATGTCTTCCTAGTGGAAGGTCGGGATTACAAAGATCCATGCTGTTTACATGTTTTCCAATTCTTTTTCCCATTTCTTGTTTTGTTTTCCCAACATAGTATGCTCCGCATTCGCATCTCATCAAGTAAATCACTCCCTTTGTCTTGCAATTTGCAAAATGTCTTGGTATAAATTTTTCCCCATTTGGTAGTATAGTTTCCACGCATTTCTTAATGACGTTGCATTGAGCACAGGATCCACAAGGGTATGTTCCTTTAGTTTTACATGGGTCTTTCCTGATGTTTTCTTTAAATTCACTGTGTATGAGGTTTTGTTGTAAGGAACCTGCTTTACGATATGTTATTGATGGATTATCGGAAACCAGATGTTTTATTTTGGGGTCCTCTTTTAGAATTGGCCAGTGCTTTTGAAGAATGTTTTTTATGGTGGGATGTTCGTTGGTATATCTTAGTATAATCCGTGTGTTGTCTTTTTCTTGTTCTTTTTCTTTTTCTTTTTCTTTGTGTTTTTTGCCACTTGTTTGTTTGGTTGGGAATAAGATATGTTGTCTTTCTTGTTGGTTCGCTTTGTTGTAGGCTTTTTTAAGTGTAGTCTTCGTGTAGCCTCTTTGGAGTAGTCTATTTGTCAGGAGTCTTGCTTCATTTTGGAAGTCTTTATCTAGGTTACAGTTCCGTTTGAGTCGTAGGTATTGACTGTATGGGATGGCTTTCTTGAGGGGTGTCGGGTGAAAACTGGTGGCATGTAAAATCGTATTTCCTGCTGTCTCTTTTCTGTATAGAGTTGTTCGTATCGCGCCTTCTTTATCCTTTATAATCCAGGTGTCCAGGAAGGGAACTTTATGGTTGCTGTAGTTGAGTGTGAGGAACATATTGTAATTATTTGTATTCATTGCTTTCAGGCATCCCTCAATTAGCTCTTCTGGTCCGTCCCATACAATCAAGATATCGTCTATATATCGTTGCCATAATGTGATGTGGTCGGTATATAGGCTGTTTTCCTCCTTTGTTAGAAAGTCCCGTTCCCATGCTCCTAGGTATATGTTGGCGTAGGATGGGGCACAGCTTTTATATACCTACAGATTGGCCATTTTTTACAAAGACGTCCAGATATATATGTATATATATGTATGTATACAGATATATATATATATATATCTATATATATTGTTTGCTGCCAAAATCTCATCGGCCAATCCAGGCATAAACGGACATCCAACCAATACCTAGTAACTTGATGCCACCATCAAGAATGCTAATTTCTTTATTCAGTATCTCCTGATATTTACCACTCACCATACCTGCAGGTTGCTCACAATTGGTTCTCGTTGCGGATCTTCTAAGACTTTGAATAAGTATCACCAAAACAGGTCAAACGTATGTATTTTCAGTTGTTTTTCCATACCGACATTATGTAACCCACTATATGTAAATATTTATGATATATACAGATGATAATTAAATCTGTCACTATTTCTACAGACTTGGTGACACAAAACCCTTGACAAAGGCTACTCTGTTAGCCGAAATGCGTCGGGTCAACGTTTTTGATGAATTCTCTGTGACACATCCAAGCAATCCAGCCTGGAGAAACAGAGTCTCTTTCATCAAAAATAAAGTCACACATACTGCACCACTGTCACGGAAACTCTTTTTCCAAACCTAGCATTTTTCTATGCACCTTGGGTCTGTAACCCAAACAGCAAACATCACCACAAATGTCTTTTAAATATCTTTATTGAATATACAATTGTATTCGCAATAAATTGCAATTATCTATTTTATACAACTGTGTATCCTTCACTTGCCCGTAAAAGTCCCACCTCTTGGCCTGAGAAACCAACCCATACCCCACACCAGACTCTAAGGGACGGAGGCAAAACACAACTACAAACTCTCCAGAGATCAACCAAAAAAAAAGCTGCTGCTGCTGTTAAGCTAGGGACAGTTGTTAGTCAGTGTTCCTGGTCTTGCAGTGTTCTTGGTCCACTACTGCTGTAAGGACAGCATCCTGACAGCACCCCAAAAAGCCCTTCTAAGGGCTGGTATTTGTGTAATTTTTATATATATGTATATATATATATATATATATATATATATATATATATAGTGTCCCCAAAAGCCCTTTTAAGGGCTGGTAATTGAGTTTTTTCTTTTTATATATATATATATATATAGTGTCCCGAAAAGCCCTTTTAAGGGCTGGTAATTGAGGATTTTTTATATATATATATATATATATATATATATATATATATATATATCTAGTGTCCCCAAAAGCCCTTTTAAGGGCTGGTAATTGAGTTTTTCTTTTTATATATATATATATATATATATATATCTATTGTACACTGCAGTTGCCTGCCCGCTGTGTGTGAGAGGCCACAGACCCACCACAGACTGTACTGTGTGCACACCACACTCATTTCGGGTGGCACAGGCACAGTACCTTGCATTTTAAAAAATATTTTTTTTTTCCTCTGTCATAATTGCAGTGAGTGCTGTGTCAGGTCCACAGAGTGCACTGTACCCACTGCAGTGCACTGCCCACCACTGATATATAAACGGTGGCACAGCATCTTGTTGCAAATTGAAAAAAAAAATATTTTTTATTATTGCAGTTGCCTGGGCTGCCAGTGACTGTCAGGTCCACAGAGTGTACTGTGCCCACTGCAGTGCCACTGCATGCCCACCCACCACTGATATATACAGTGGCACAGCAGCTTGCAAAGTAAAAAAATATATATTTTTTTTATAATTGCAGTTGCCTGGGTGCCAGTGACTGTCAGGTCCACAGAGAGTGAACTGTGCCACTGCCCACCCACCACTGATATATAAGGTGGCACAGCAGCTTGCAAAGTAAAAAAATATATATTTTTTTATAATTGCAGTTGCCTGGGTGCCAGTGACTGTCAGGTCCACAGAGAGTGTACTGTGCCACTGCCCACCCACCACTGATATATAAGGTGGCACAGCAGCTTGCAAAGTAAAAAAATATATATTTTTTTTATAATTGCAGTTGCCTGGGTGCCAGTGACTGTCAGGTCCACAGAGAGTGTACTGTGCCACTGCCCACCCACCACTGATATATAAGGTGGCACAGCAGCTTGCAAAGTAAAAAATATATATTTTTTTTATAATTGCAGTTGCCTGGGCTGCCAGTGACTGTCAGGTCCACAGAGTGTACTGTACCCACTGCCCAACACTCCTATAGGGTGGCACAGCACCTTGCACTCATAGTACAACACATTAAAAAAAAAAATGACAGGCAGAGGCAGGCCACCCCGCAAGGGCCGTCGTGGTCGTGGTGCTGTGATATCCTTAGGCCCTAGAATAATTCCCAGTGTTCAGAGGCCACCACAGACCCTGAACTCAAAAAATTCTGAGGACATAGTTGACTGGCTTACACAGGACACCCAATCATCTACAGCTTCCGCTCGGAACCTTAATGCACCATCCTCCTCCAGCTCAGCTTCGGGCACCTCTCAATTTACCACTCGCCAGCCCGCCGGCACCACCACCAACACTAGCACCACAGCCGCTTCACTTGATCCGTCAGAGGAGTTATTTTCACATCAGTTGGAAGAAATAAGTGATGCGCAACTATTAGTGCCAGAGGATGTAGATAACGGGGATATGTCTCAGTCAGGCAGCATTATACACATGGACGTACATTGTGATGATGATGATGATGTTGTACCTGCTGCTGCTGCCTTTGCTGAGTTGTCAAGTGAAGCGGCTGATGATGACGATGTGTCTGTGGATGTCACCTGGGTGCCTGCTCGAAGAGCAGAAGAAGAGGGGGAAAGTTCAGATGGGGAGACAGAGAGGAGGAGGAGACGAGTTGGAAGCAGGGGGAGGAGGTTATCGCAAGGAGCTAGTGGCGCAGTCAGACAGCATGTAGATTCGGGGCAAGGGTCCATCTGACCACTGATAGCTGGTCTGCAAAGCACGGTCAGGGCAGGTATATCACTTACACTGCACATTGGGTAAACCCGCTGGCGGCTGCCAAGCATGGAATGCGTGGCTCTGCTGCAGAGGAGTTGGTGACACCGCCACGACTTGCAGGCAGGCCTGCTGCCACCTCCTCTACTCCTCCTACTCCATCCTCTTTGCTAACCTCCTCGGCTGAGTCCTCTTCTGCTGTTGCGTCTTGCTCCACACCAACTGCACCCCCCCCAGCTCCCCAGGGGCTATTCCACATGCCGGATACGACAGTGTCACGCTGTCTTGGGGTTGACTTGCCTGAAAGCAGAGAGTCACACCGGACCAGCACTACTGTCCGCCCTGAACGCACAGGTGGATCAGTGGCTGACCCCGCACCAACTGGAGATCGGCAAAGTGGTGTGTGACAACGGAAGCAATTTGTTGGCGGCATTGAATTTGGGCAAGTTGACACATGTGCCGTGCATGGCACATGTGTTGAATCTGATTGTGCAACGCTTTGTGCAGAAGTACCCAGGCTTACAGGACGTCCTCAAGCAGGCCAGGAAGGTGTGTGGCCATTTCAGGCGTTCCTACACGGCCATTGTGCACTTTGCAGATATTCAGCGGCGAAACAACATGCCAGTGAGGCGCTTGATTTGCTACAGCCCGACACGTTGGAATTCAACACTGCTAATGTTCGACCGCCTGCTCCAACAAGAAAAAGCGGTCAACGAGTATTTGTATGACCGGGGTGCTAGGACAGCCTCTGCGGAGCTGGGTATTTTTTTGCCACATTACTGGACGCTCATGCGCAATGCCTGTAGGCTCATGCGTCCTTTTGAGGAGGTGACAAACCTAGTCAGTCGCACCGAAGGCACCATCAGCGACATCATCCCATATGTTTTCTTCCTGGAGCGTGCCCTGCAAAGAGTGCTGGATCAGGCCGTAGATGAGCGTGAAGAGGAAGAGGAAGAGTTGTGGTCACCATCACCACCACCAGAAACAGCCTTACCATCGCTTGCTGGACCTGCGGCAACACTGGAAGAGGAGTGTGAGGAAGAGGAGTCAGAGGAGGAATGTGGCTTTGAGGAGGAGGAACACCAACCACAGCAGGCATCCCAGGGTGCTCGTTGTCACCGATCTGGTACCCGTGGTGTTGTACGTGGCTGGGGGGAAGAACACACCTTCAATGACATCAGTGAGGACGAGGAATTGGACATGAGTAGCTCGGCCTCCAACGTTGTGCAAATGGGGTCTTTCATGCTGTCATGCCTGTTGAGGGACCCTCGTATAAAAAGGCTGAAGGAGAACGACCTGTACTGGGTGGCCACGCTACTAGACCCCCGGTATAAGCAGAAAGTCTCTGATATGTTACCCAATTACCGGCAGTCGCAAAGGATGCAGCAGCTACAAAATAAGTTGAAAAGTATGCTTTACACAGCATATAAGGGTGATGTCACAGCACAACGGGAATCCAACAGGGGAAGAGGTGAAAGTAATCCTCCTCCTACCACAACCACGCCGGCAAGGACAGGACGCTTTACAGACGTCTTGTTGATGGAGGACATGCAGAGCTTTTTTAGTCCTATGCATCGCCACAGCCCTTCGGGGTCCACCCTCAGAGAACGACTCGACCGACAGGTAGCAGACTACCTTGCCTTAACTGCAGATATCGACACTCTGAGGAGCGATAAACCCCTTGACTACTGGGTGTGCAGGCTTGACCTGTGGCCTGAGCTATCCCAATTTGCCATTGAACTTCTGGCCTGCCCCGCTTCAAGTGTGCTGTCAGAAAGGACCTTCAGCGCAGCAGGAGGTATTGTCACTGAGAAGAGAAGTCGCCTAGGTCAAAAAAGTCTTGATTACCTCACGTTTATTAAGATGAATGAGGCATGGATCCCGAAGGGACTGACAGTGGGGGATGCATTTGACTAAAAAAGGCCTGGTGATGACTGAGATGCCTTGGGCTAAAAATGGTCCACACGCTGCTGTATTTAATCATTCTCTGCAAGCCGGATGACTTACGTGACGTCTCCGCCACCAACTACGGTTCAAGCCGCAATGTTTTAGTGCACTTTCTGCCTTGAAAACCTAAATTTTTCAGGCCGCTGCTACAGCAGCGGCTGCAACAATACCTACTTTTTCATGCATGTGTACATTCCTAATTTTTCTGGCCTCTGGTGCTACACTGTGGCTGCAAAAAAACAAAAAACAAAAAAAAAGGCACATACATGTGTCAATTCCCCTTCGTGATCGTTACCTTGTCGTGGTGAAGGGGCTTGCGTATCACAATGAAGCGATCACCTCTAGGAGTGTGTTGGCACACCCCAGATGATAAGGTCGTTGCTTCATTGTGAACAGACCAAAAGCGATCCGCGGGATAATTTTTCATAGAAAAAACATTCATTTTCTTTCATTCTTTCTGCGGAGCTGGGTATTTTTTGGCCGCGTTACTGAATGCTCATGAACAATTGCTGTAGGCTCATGCATCCTTTTGCGGAGGTGACAAACCTGGTGGTCAGTCGAACCCAAGGCAACATCATCGACCTTATCCCATATGCGTTTTTTCTGGAGCGTGCCCTGCGAAGAGTACTGGATCAGGCTGTAGATGAGCATGAAGAGGAAGAGTTGTGGTCCCCATCACCACCAGAAGCAGCCTTGTCGTTGTCAATTGCTGGACCTGTGGCAACGCAGAGAGAGGAGTCCGAAGAAGAGAAGTCAGAGGAGGAAGGTGGCTTTGAGGAGGTGGAATACCAGCCACAGCAGGCGTCCCAGGGGGCTTGTTCTCACCTTTCGGGGACCCTTGGTGTTGTACGTGGCTGGGTGGAGGAAGAGACCTTCAATGATGTCAGTGAGGACAAGGAACGGGACATGGCTAGCTTGGTATCCAACCTTGTGCAAATGGGGAGTTTGCGGTTGTGCAAATGGACTGACTGACTGTTAAACGGGGAGTTTGGTCTGTCAGAGTTTGGTCTGTCACTGTGAAGCGGGCGTAACCCTTACACTACTTGACCGATACAACATCATACCTGGTATTTGATCACCTGTGCGATTTTTACTTTTTGCGCTATAAACAAAAAAATTGCGAAAATTTTGAAAAAATAACAATATTTTTCACATTTTTTTATATAAAATTCCCCCCAAAAAATGTAAAAATCCAAATTTTTTATAATTTTTGGGCAATTTGTTTTCTGCTACATATTTCCGGTAAAAAAAATCGCAATAAGCGTATTTTGATTGGTTTGCGCAAAAGTTATTGCGTTTACTAACTAAGGGAAAGATTTATGTAATTTTTGGTGTTTTTTTTTTTAAACGAGTAATGGCGGCGATCTGCGATTTTTTTTGCGGGACTGCGACATTGCGGTGGACAGATCGGACCCTTGACTGCCATTTTTGACACTTTTGGGGGTACCAGTGACATTACTACAGTAATCAGTGCTATAAATATGCACTGTTACTGTAAAAATGACACTGGCAGGGAAGGGGTTAATTTTATTGGAGAGGGAGCGGTTAATGTATGCCTGGTGCTTACTGACATGTGTGGGGGGAGGTGACTGAGTGACACAGGGACAGATCTCAGGTTCAGCTATGCTGAACCCTGCAATCTGACCCTGCCTGTCACTTAGGAGATCCGCCCGCTTTGTTTACATAAGCGGGTGGATTTACATAAGCGGGTGGATCTCCACACTCGATTCCCCGACGATCGGGGAAGAGCAGCGGTGATCGCCGCCGCTCCTCCCCTGGCCCGACTCCCGCTGTGACTGAAAACAGCGGGAGCGAGCCTCCGGCGGCGCGCGTGCGCCGTCCACAAGGGGCGGAGTCCAGCAACGTAGCAATGGATGGGGCCATGTATTGTAAAATCTTTGATGAGAACCTTCATCCCTCAGCCAGAACACTGAAGATGGGTCATGGTTGGGTCTTTCAGCATGACAATGACCCAAAACATACTGCCAAGGCAACAAAGAGTGGCTCAAGAAGAGGCACATTAAGGTCATGGAGTGGCCTAGCCAGTCTCCAGACCCTATGCAGATCCTTGCAAATTCATCCCAAGGAAGACTATTTTACCCATTGACTTCCTGGGATACTGAGAGATCTCACAAAATTCTGGGAAAGACATTTTTTTCTTTACTTAGAAGATGTCTAGTCTAGTCACATGGGCAGGGGAGGTGGGTTAGAAATAAAGGAAGTAAGAGGATATTGAATCATCTGCTCTTTCTTAAAATGGCGGTGGGGAGGATAGTGTTGGAGAGAAGAAAAGTTAGAAAAATCTCAGAAGGAAAGGCCTGGAAGGAAAAGTAAATATGTCTAATTTATGTCTTTTTGCAACCATTTGCATGATGATTTTACTTTCTTTGTGATAGTCTGGGGGAAGGTACACTTTAAAGTGCCACTGCACTTTTTATTGCAGTTACACTTAACTAACTAACCCTCCCTTGCCCACAGCTTTCCCTCTCACTCTTATAATCACCTGTCCCTGATGTACCATTATTGCTGTCTGGCCTGGTTGGCGCCTAAGGGACCTTACAAAGCAAGTCCATAAAAATGTAACTGCACTTACGAATATGGTCTACTGTGACACACCTATTCATGTACAGTGTGTATCCTAATAAAGGAGGATTGTAAAGGATACAAGTACTTTATTATCTAGGCATGTTGGCTGCTGCTCTGTTAAAATTAAATAGATTTACCAAAGTAAAATACTTAGCAAATTTCCATGCCATTATCACAAAAATCTGTATTATTCCTCTTCCAAAAAAAAAAACAATGGGAGCAACATATCTCCCAGTTTCGTCAGCAGTGCAGTTGCAAAACCTATAACCTACCTAGAAGCAAAACATGCCACTAAGTCTCTCTCTAAGGCTCCATTCACATATAGGCGTTTCGGATCGCAAGCAGAATTGCTCTTATTCTGCACGCGATTCCAAACCATTGCAAGTCACAGGACGCCTGAAGGATTCCCGTGACATACAATGGCGCCCCAAAGGCGGTGCAATTTTGGCGCGATTGTCGCCTGATGAATTGTGGTAAACAAACAGAATCTCAAAAACACAGTAGGCTAGGTGGGGCTTTAAGTGAGACCCCAGCATGTAGTGCCCGGCGTCTCGATCCCTGTATCAGAAAAAAATGAGGTTGAAGGATTGTAAGAGGTGCATGGAAGTCAGCCAGCCCCCAGTCTGATGTACTCACCCTCCAGACTGTAACCAACCAAGTAGACCTGTCTCATGATATACAAACAGAATCTCGGGACGCCTGATGCCCAAAAGAAGTTCTTGTACTTTTTTTGGGCTTCAGGCGTCCCGCGATTCTGTTTGCGTGATTTTACCACGATTCATCGGGCGACAATCGCGGCAAAATCGCGCCGCATTGCTCGGGCGTCCCACGACTTGCAATGGTTAAGAATCGCAGGCAGATTCGCGGCAATTCTGCCCGCGATCCGAAAGGCCTGTATGTGAATGAAGCCTAAGGGGAGCACCTATACAGAACAAGGAGTAAATGCGTTATTTTATAATAAATCAATACTATGTAAACTATTGGAGTGAATGATAAGGGACCATATTCAAGAATACACTAATGAAAATAGTATATATGATAGCATAATTGCTTGCTGCAGCTTGGCATTGTATGGCTCCCAGATTCTATTATATATAATAGAAAACATTGATTAACATGACATAATAGAGCAGTATAATCGTAGCAACCACAAAAAAAATGGATTTATGAAAAACGGTTCTTGTGAGACCAACCTTTTACCATTCTATGAAGGAATACGTTGTAGTTTGGATAGAGGAAGGTCTGTGAACATGGTGTATCTAGATTTCGCTAAGGCATTTGATACAGTATCCCATAAATGCCAGTTGCAGTAGGGTATCCAGAGGATGGGTAAAATCAATAAAGACATGTGTCCATAAAAAATATTGATTAATGTGACATATCTAATATCATCGCTATTCCAAGCTGGAGTTGCTGGAAAGGCGCTGTTATCAGACAAATCTGAGGATATCCATGCTCTTAGAGATGTTTAAAGGTATGTTAAATCCTCTACATGTTTTGCAGAGAGAACCTCTTCCTCAGGAGGAATTACATACAAATCATCTATAATAGTACAATAGTATAAGAGTACAATATCATTTCATTATGACAAACTGTCCTGTAATATAATGTGAGGAGAGAAGGAGGTTTTAAATACTGTAGTGCTTACCCAGGCAGAGCAGGCAAATAGGCACAAACCAGGAGCAGGGATGCCCAAAGGGCGCTCCCCCACTGCAAACATGGTGGGTACAAATCAGACACACGTGGCCCAAAAAGTACTGAAAATAAAATAACAAATTCCCATAGTAGATTCAACTGGTTCAATGAACCCTACCCATAATCATCCAGAAAAAGAGAAAGAAAAGAAAATGGAACAAAGAGGGGGGGGAGGATGGGGTAACAGGAAGGGAGGGGGAAAAGGGGGGACAGGAGAGGGGAGAAAAGGGAAAAAAAGGGGGGGGCGTAAAAGGAGGAAAGGGTTAGTAGGGAAGAAAAGAGAAAGAGGAGAGGAAAAGAGGGAGTGGGGGGGGGGGAAGAAATGGGGAGGTGGGGAGGATTAAAAAAAGGGGAGGGCAGAGGGAAAGATGGATGAATAGAATGGGAGAGGAGAAAGAGTGGAAAGAAAGGAAGGAGAGAATAGCAAAATAACAAAAGAAAAAAAGGAAAAGGGGATAGGAGATATACATGGGTAGCCAAAGCCAGTGGCCTCAAGCATATACTGTAATAAACGAACCTGAAATATATCTATATATATACTGTAGATATTCTCTCCTTCCTTTCTTTCCACTCTTTCCTCCCTCCCCCTTCTATTTTTCCATCTCCCCCCCCCTTTTTGATTCTCTTGCAGTTTCTTTCCCCCCCCCTTTGCTCCTTCTTTCCACCTTGTTCTGTCCCCTCCTACC
>NC_138768.1:454702663-454945163 GCF_965119305.1 Pelophylax lessonae
CTCGGCCCCTATCCCCCCCTTTTTCCCCTTCCCTTTCCTCTCCTCCCTTCCTGTTTTCCTGCCGCCCCCCCCCCCCCTTTATTACTATGGGAATTTACTATTCTATTTTCAGTACTTCTTGGGCCACATGTGTCTGGTTTTTGCCCCCCCTGCTTGCCGTGGGGGAGCGCCCTTTGAGCATCCCTGCTCCTGGTTTGTGCCTATTTGCCTGCTCCGCTTGGGTAAGCACTACAGTATTTAAAATCGCCTTCCCTCCTCACATTCTATTACAGGACAGTTTTTCATAATTAAATGATATTGCACTGTTTTATTATAGGGGATTCTCTCTGCAAAACATGTAGAGGATTTAACATACCTTCAAACATCTCTAAGAGCATGGATATCCTCAGTTTTATCTGAGGACAGCACCTTTCCAGCAACAACGGCTTGGAATAGTGATGACATAAGAAATGTCACGTTAATCAATGTTTTTATGGACACGTCTTTATTGATTTTAACTTTGGATTCATAAAATTTTATTTTTTACAAAAACATGCTTGTAATCCTTGGGTACCGAGATAGTCCATACAGTGGCCTCTCAAACCTCTCTTTGCCTATAAATGCTAGGATGATGGTACCTCCCATATTTTATTTAAATCATTGAGGCCCATACTTTATCCAGAGGATGGTGAGAAATAACATATCTTCTGAATGGTCTGGAGTGGTAAGCGGGGTCCAGGGACTAATTCTATTTAAAGTGATTATAAAGGTTTAGATTTTTTTTCACAGAATAGTCTCAAACCTCCTCTTCTGGGGTCCCCCAGTGGCACACCTGGCTCCTACTCCCTTCCGCATGTCCCTATAGCAAGCCGCTTGCTATTGAGGCACTCATGTGGACTCGCACAGCAAGGCTAAGCCCTGCCCCCAGCTTTCTCCTCACTGGATTTGAATGACAGCAGCAGGAGCCAATGGCTCCCACTACTGCTAGTGGGTTCTGCTGGCTGGAACTGCTAGTGGGTACTGCTGACTGGTGCTGGTGGGTACTGCTGGCTGGTACTGCTGGTTGGTTCTGCTGGTGGGTACTATTGGCTGGTTTTTCTGGTGGGTTCTGCTGGCTGGTTCTGCTAGTGTGTTCTGCTGGCTGGTACTGCTGGTGGGTACTGCTAGCTGGTGCTGGTGGGTACTACTTGTTGGTACTGCTGGCCTGTACTGCTGACCTGTACTGCTGGCTGGTACTGCTGGCCCGGTACTGCTGGCTGGTACTGCTGGCTGGTACTTCTGGTGGGTTTCGCTGGCTGGTACTGCTGGCTTGTGCTGGTGGGTACTGCTGGCTGGTTCTGCTGGCTGGAACTACTAGTGAGTACCACTGGCTGGTACTGCTAGTGGGTTCTGCTGGCTGGTACTGCTAGTGGGTACTGGTACTGGTGGGTACTGCTTGTTGGTACTGCTGGTGGGTTCTGCTGGCTGGTACTTCTGGTGGGTACTGCTAGCTGGTGCTGGTGGGTACTGCTTGTCGGTACTGCTGGCCAGTACTGCTAGCTGGTACTGCTGGTGGGTATTACTAGCTGGTACTGCTGGTGGGTTTTGCTGGCTGGTAGTGCTGGCTGGTGCTGCTGGGTACTGCTGGCTGGTACTGCTGGTGGGTACTGCTGGCTGGTACCGCTAGTGGGTTCTGCTGGCTGCTACTGCTGGTTGGTACTACTGACTGGTGCTGGTGGGTACTACTGGCTAGTATAGCTGGCCGGTACTGCTGGTGGGTACTTCTGACTGGTACTGCTGGCTGGTACTGCTAGCGGGTATTGCTGGCTCGTACTTCTAGTGGGTTCTGCTGGTACTGCTAGTGGGTACTGCTGGCTGTTACTGCTAGCAGGTACTGCTGGCTGGTGCTGGTGGGTACTTCTGGCTGGTACTGCCAGTGGGTTCTGCTGGCTGGTACTGCTGGTGGGTTCTGCTGGCTGGTACTGCTGGCTGATGCTGGTGGGTACTGCTGGCGGATACTGCTGGCTGGAACTGGTGGGTACTACTGGCAGGTACTGCTGGCTGTTACTGGTGGGTACTACTGGTGGATACTGCTCTCTGGTACTGTTGGTGGGTATTGCTGGCTGTTACTGGTGGCAGGAACTGTTGGTGGATATTGCTGGCTGTTACTGCTGGCGGGAACTGTTGGTGGGTTCCCGACTCACCATTCTTGAGCATCCGCGTGACAGGAGCCACGCTGGAGGAAGCAGAGCCACCGCTTCCTGTATGGCTCCTGTCACAGGCGGAGGTGGAGTGCATTTGGTATCACTAGCTAACGCTATACATGAAGCATCAGCTCTGCTTCCTCTAGTTCCGGCTCTGTTATTTACAGTGATGCCCGGGTATGGGGGGTTGGGAACCCGCAATCTGGGCTTACCTACCCGCCATCCCAGAGCAGGAGGGAGAGTCCCTTATATTTTCTCGGGGGGGGGGGGGGAAATTGCCCCATTGTCCCCCCTGGATCCTCCCCTGGTTGGGACTAGGATCCAAATATGCCTAAGCTCATCCCTAATTCTGAGGCTTAGCTGGTCTGTAAACAATGAACCTATGCTATTTGAGAATGAGCAAAGTCTTATTTATTTAAAGTGATTGTAAAGTCTTGTTTTTTTTTTCTAATAAAATAACACACATGTTATACTTACCTGCTTTGTACAGTGGCTTTGTACAGAGCAGCCCGGATCCTCCTCTTATCAGGTCCCTGGCTGGAGCTCTTGGCCTCTCCCTCCTGTTGAGTGACCCCACAGTAAGCAGATTGCTATGGGGGCACCTGAGCCAAGCTGCAGCTCTGTGTATCCATTCAGACACGGAGCCGTGGTTTGGCCCCACCCCCTCTCTTCTGATTGGCCAACTGAGTTTGATTGACAGCAACGCGAGCCAATGACGACACTGCTGTGTCTCAGCCAGTCAGGAGGGAGAGTCTCGGATGCATGAGACACTTGTGCACATCGCTGGATAGAGATGGGGCTCAGGTAAGTATTAGGGGGCCTCAGGGGGGGGGGGGGGTGCTGAACACAGAAGGCTTTTTATCTTAATGCATAGAATGCATTAGGATAAAAAACATTCTGACTTTACAACCCCTTTAAATTTAATGAAGTTAGAATTAAATAAAGTTAAATAGTGAGGTTTTAAATGTTTCTAAAAAAATAACAGAAAAAAACTATACAGTCTGCCAAGCTTAGTGATGACTTTCTAATGGATCTTGGAAGTGTTGGTACTCTGTTTTTTATCAGATAATTCAGCAGAAGACCCTCAGGCAAATGTCTGCTAAGGTCCAATAAAAATTGTATGAAGCTATGAGATAGTGTTTCCAAATTATAAGCAGATGTGTTCATATTCCTGAATAGCCAATTTTAGGTTCTTTATTGAACCTTTCCCCCATTGCCATGTGTCATTTATCAACCAATGGGAAATAGTCTGTCCTAGCTAAGATATTGAAAGCAGACATTTGACTAGTTACTATCACTGTTTTTATTATTACTATTATTAAATAACATCCAATAATACAATATGTTGGGCAGTTACAGGAAAAATTCAGTGGTAATCCTTGCCCATCCATTTCTTACATCAGGCGTTTCTGACATCAGGATCTTGGCAAGGTACTATTTGCTCTTGGCACAGAGGCCTCTGGCATTGGATGAGGTTACTATACAGCAAAAGATGGGTTCATTTACTGTAGTTTAGTATCTCAGGAAGGCAGGAAGAAAGGCTTAGTTTGATATACTGTATCTCACAGAAGTGAGTACACCCCTCACATTTTTGTAAATATTTTATTCTATCTTTGGTGGTGACAACACTGAAAAAATAACACTTTGCTACAATGTAAAGTAGTGAGTGTACAGCTTGTATAACAGTGTCAATTTGCTGTCCCCTCAAAATAACTCTACACACAGTCATTAACGTGTAAACCTCTGGCAAAAAAGTTAGTACACCCCTAATTGAAAATGTCCAAATTGGGCCCAATTAGCCATTTTCCCTTCCCAGTGTCATGTGACTCGTTAGTGTTACAAGGTCTCAGGTGTGAATGGGGAGCAGGTGTGTTAAATTTGGTGTTATCGCTCTTACTCTCTCATACTGGTCACTGGAAGTTCAACATGGCACCTCATGGCAAAGAACTTTCTGAGGATCTGAAAAAAGAATTGTTGCTCTACATAAAGATGACCTAGGCTATAAGAAGATTGCCAAGACCCTAAAAATGAGCTGCAGCAAGGTGGCCAAGACCATACAGCAGTTTAACAGGACAGGTTCCACTCAGAACAGGCCTCACCATGGTTGACGAAAGAAGTTTAGTGCACGTGCTCAGCGTCATATCCAGAGGTTGTGTTTGGGAAATAGACATAATAATTCTGCCAGCATTGGTGCAGAGGTTGAAGGGGTGGGGGGTCAGCCTGTCAGTGCTCAGACCATATGCTCCACACTACATCAAATTGGTCTGCATGGCTGTCGTCCCGGAAGGAAGCCTCTTCTAAAGATGATGCACAAGAAAGCCCGCAGTTTGCTGAAGACAAGCAGACTAAGGACATGGATTGCTGGAACCATGTCCTGTGGTCTGATGAGACCAAGATTAACTTATTTGGTTCAGATGGTGTCAAGCATGTGTGGTGGCAACAAGGTGAGAAGTACAAAGACAAGTGTGTCTTGCCTACAGTCAAGCATTGTGGTGGGAGTGTCATCATCTGGGGCTACATGAGTGTTGCCGGCACTGGGGACCTACATTTCATTCAGGAAACCATGAATGCCAACATGTACTGTGACATACTGAAGCAGAGCATGATCCTCTCCCTTCGGAGACTGGGTCGCAGGGCAGTATTCCAACATGATAATGATCCCAAACACACCTTCAAGATGACCACTGCCTTGCTAAGAAGCTGAGGGTAAAGGTGATGGACTGACCAAGCATGTCTCTTAGACCTAAACCCTATTGAGCATCTGTGGGGCATCCTCAAATGGAAGGTGATGTCGTCATGGAGGAGTGGAAGAGGACTCCAGTGGCAACCTGTAAAGCTCTGATGAACTCCATGCCCAAGAGGGTTAAGGCAGTGCTGGAAAATAATGGTGGCCACACAAAATATTGACACTTTGGGCCCATTTGGACATTTTCACTTAGGGGTGTACTCACTTTTGTTGTCAGGGTTTAGACATTAATGGCTGTGTGTTGAGTTATTTTGAGGGGACAGCAAATTTACACTGTTATACAAGCTGTACACTCACTACTTTAAATTGTAGCAAAGTGTCATTTCTTCAGTGTTGTCACATGAAAAGATATGATAAAATATTTACAAAAATGTGAGGGGTGTACTCACTTTTGTGAGATACTGTAGTTTAGTGTCATTTCACCTTTTCAGAAAATAATATAAAGGTGAACTAACATCCCACAACCCACCCGTTTCCTGCTGTACTTACCTCCGAGGGAGATGAGCAGCTAGCTTAGCGTTCCACACATTTGAATTCCCAGCTTTTCCCCCCATTCTTTCCGCAGGGCTTCTTAGACGGATAAGAGTGATTCTGATTGGTCAGCACCAGCACAGAGAATCGCTCTGATCTATCCTAGAAGCCCTGCAGAAGAAAGGGGGAGAAGAGTGGGGATTTCAAATCCTCAACTGCAACATCAGCTGTTTGTGCACTGACAGCTCATTCCCCATGGAGGTAAGTACAGTGGGAAGATGTTGGTTCATATTTTCATTTTTTTCTGAATAGGTGGATTAACCCTTTAAGGCAGGGGTCTCCAAACTATGGCCCTCCAGTTGTTCAGGAATTACAATTCCCATCATGCCTGGTAATGTCTGTGAATGTCAGAGTTTTGCAGTGCCTCATGGGATGTGTAGTTCTGCAACAGCTGGAGGGCCATAGTTTAGAGATCCCTGCTTTAAGGTTTAGCATAGATTAGAGCTGGGTTAAGTTCTTGGGTGCGGGTTGGGTGCCTAAATTTTAGTGTGAGAGGGATAATGTTAAGGGCTTGTTTTAGGAATTAGGCTAAATTTAGGGATTAGAGGATTTAAAACATATCTAAACCCAAAAGGAAGAATGTAAAATATTCTATAATATAAGGGAATTGATCAGCCAGGACAATACTAATTGCAGCCACACCATGTGAGCTCATCATTATAAAGTAAGACAAACAAATCACACAGGCAATATAACGACACTAATACCTTTTAACCACTTGGAACCCGCCCTATAGGCATAAAACGGCTACAGCGCAGGCTTAAAATGCCAGGAGGGTTTCCATGGACGTCATCCCGTTCTTGCACTGCCCACGGCCCCCCTGCGATTTCTTGGGACTCGGCTGATCACAGATTGAGGTAAAGGGCCAATCACAGTGGCCCTTTACCACACGATAAGCTGTCAGCCAATGAGGTCTGATCACCAAAGTTAACAGAAGTCGGTTATTGGCTTTTTTTTTTATTTCCTCATGCTGACAGCGTGAGGAAAAAAGAAGAAGGCCGTTAACTGGCTTCTATTACAGGGACACTGGTCCCCTCAGTGCCTACCAGTCAGTGTTAATTTCGTCGACTAAAACCGACTAAAACGTTTTCGTCGACTAACACAATTCAGATGACTAAAATATGACTAAAACTAAAATGGCATTTTAGTCTAAAGACTAAAATGAGACTAAAACTAAAATGGCATTTTAGTCAAAAGACTATAACTAAAACTAAATCGAAATTTGCTGCCAAAAATTAACACTGGTGCATGCTCAAAGCATAAATAATAACATATTAGATTTTTCACTCCAGGACCAGCAGTAGTATATAATGAGTTTGGAAATTGTAGAGAAATGCTTAAATAATGCATTACAAATTACAATTGAACTACACCCATTTGATTATAGATGACTAAAATGAGTTTTAGTCGACTAAAATGAGTTTTAGTCGACTAAAATGTAGGGCGTTTTAGTCGACTAAAATATACTGGAGTTTTAGTCGACTAAATACGACTAAAACTAAAACACTTGCAGAAGACTAAAATAGGACTAAAACTAAAATGCCATTTTAGTCCTAAGACTAAGACTAAAACTAAATTGAAATTTGCTGCCAAAATTAACACTGCTACCAGTACTGCTAATCAGTGCCCACCAGTGCTATATATCAGTGACCATCAGTACTGCTAATCAGTGCCACCTATCAGTGCATATCAGTGCTGCCAATCAGTGTCACCTCTCAGTGCCCATCTGTGCTACCTATCAGTGCCTGTCAGTGCCACCCATGAGTGCAGCCTCATCAGTGCCTCCTGACTGGGCCCACCAGTACCACCTATTAGTGTCCATCAGTGCTTGCCTCATCAGTGCCCACCAGGGCAGCCTATCAGTGCCAATCAGTGCAGCCTCATCAGCACACATTAATGAAGGAAAAAAATTACCTGTTTGCAAAATGTTATAACAAACTATAAAAAAAACTTTTTTTTTTTTTTTTTTTCAAACTTTTGGTCTTTTTTTTTTTTGTTTGTTTAGCAAAATATAAAAAAAACATAGTGGTGAATAAATACCACCAAAAGAAAGCTATGTGTGAAAAAAAATTATAAAATTGTCAAATGGGTACAGTTTTGCATGACTGCGCAATTGTCATTCAAAGTGTGACAGCGCTGAAAGCTGAAAATTGGCCCAGTCAGGAAGGGAGTATAAGTGCCCAGTAAGCTCGCCCAGGAGCCTGTAGGGGTCGAGCGCGTGCCGCCGGAGGCACGCTCCCGCCCCCACTAGTTCACGGCCATCCCCGCTCAAGTGACTGGCAGCTCCGATGTCCGCCGGTCACTCGCGATCTCCCCGTGGAGAGGGAGAAAGGCAGGCGGCTGATGTAAACAAAGCCGCTTGTCATTCTCCCTGGTGTAACAGCAGAGACTATACGATCCTGCTATGTAGGATCGTATGTCTCTGTGGTTACATCAAAAGCCACGCCCCCCCCCCCCCCACAGTTAGAATCACGCCCCTAGGGACACACTTAACCCCTAGATCTCTAATAAAGTTAACCCCTTCCCTGTCAGTGTCATTTTTACAGTAACAGTGCATATGTATAGCACTGATTACTGTAGTAATGTCACTGGTACCCCCAAAAGTGTCAAAAATGTCAGTCAGGGGTCCGATCTGTCCGCCGCAATGTCGCAGTCCCGTAAAAAAAATCGCAGATCGCCGCCATTACTAGTTCAAAAGAAAAACAATAAAAATGACATAAATCTTTCCCTTAGTTAGTAAATGCAATAACTTTTGCACAAATCAATCAAAATTCGCTTATTGCGATTTTTTTTACCAAAAATATGTAGCAGAAAACAAATTGGCCTAAATTGTTAAAACATTTTGATTTTTACATATTTTTTTGGGGAATTTCATATAAAAAAATGTGAAAAATATTGTTATTTTTTCAAAATTGACGCTCTTTTTTTGTTTATAGCACAAAAAATAAAAATCGCACAGGTGATCAAATACCACCAAACGAAAGCTCTGTTTGTGGAAAAAAAGGACGTCAATTTAATTTGGGTACAGCGTCGCACGACCGCACAATTGTCCTTTAAAGTCACGCAGTGCCAAATCGCAAAATAGGCCCTGGTCTTTGAGCAGCCAAATCCTCCGAGGCTTAAGTGGTTAACAAACCAAGCTGTCCAGCAAATGTGGCAATTAGAGGGTTTAGGCAAACCATTTACCACTGATTGGGTGCTTACAGTGGTCAATTTTTATTTATTTATGTAGAACCTTTAGGCCCCATTCACATAGGGGCGACGCTACTTCGCACCGCGACCTCCGAGGTCGCGGTGCGAGCAGCACGCCGCGACCTCGGAGCGGCCTCCACGGACTTCATAACATTGAAGTCTGTGGCGGTCGCCTTCTGGTCGCCCCAAAGAGGCTCCGGACCCTTTTTGTAAGTCGGAGCGACTTGTGTCGCTCCTATTAGAACGGGTCCGCAGCTTCCCTATGGGAGGCGACCTACGGCGACCTGTGAGGCGACCAGGTCGCCTCACAGGTCGTCTCAGTGTGAACCGGGACTTATCCCAAAGAAACAAAAAACTGTTTCTGTAACTGCTTCAGAGAGTGTTAGCTGGAGTTAGGCGTTTATTAGATAGTCACTTTTGTGACGTCCATCTAAATCTACTAGTACATGCCTTCCGATGGACTTTTGTAAAGCTTGTGATATCTGTGTTAGCCCCAAATTAGCATCTACATATAATTAATATCTAGTGGGTGATTCTCTTCCTCCCTCAGTGTGGTAAGCTTACATTATCCTAATACATAAAAGTCCCAAGAATCTCTCTCTTTGCACCTCCTATTGGCCTGTCGAACCCTTGAACCGTGAACTAAAAATTTTTTACTGTAGCCGGTTTTCCAGGCATTGGGCCTGATGTGGGTTTGCCATGGCTACCGGTAACACCTTCAGCCCATTTAATCTGAATACCCAAGTGTGAGATTGGAGACAATGACCATTTCGGCATCTTTGGTTTGTTTTGTTTATTTGATATTGGGGATGGGAGAAGGGAATGAGTGGGATAATCCTCTGGCTCAACTAGGTACAAATGGGACACTTTGTAGAAAAAATGCCTTTCAGCGTTGTCTTGACGCCGGCTGGATGCCGACCAACGCTTGCTGGCGCTTGAAAAACACTGACTTGCGGTACTGTACTTAAACTTGACTTCTGACACTCTGGTTAGCGCAAAAGTCCTACACTGTGCTTAGACTTGATTCCTGGCTCTCTGGTTAGCTCAAAAGTCCTGGAAACAGCTCCCTCCAGTCCTTCCTGACTGAGGTAGACTCTTGTAACTGCTTATGCTGCTGCAACTCTCAACATTGTACACTGCACACTGGACGCTGTACACTTTAACATTTCAGGGCCCAACCGCTGGTGCCCCCTTTTGCACTTCAGGGTCCTCTCACTAGGCACCCCCTCTACACTTCAGGGTCCTCTCACTAGGCACCCTCTCTACACTTCAGGGTCGACACTGGCACCCTCTTTACACTTGCTCCTGCACCAGCTAGCTAGCTCCTGGATCCCTTGGACCTTCACCGGAGTGGTCCCCTCTCTCTCTAGGCATACCCCCAGGGCCAGTTGCAGTACTCACAAACTGGGAATGCTTTCCTGAAACTGGACCCCTCTCAGTTCCGCTGGTCCTCGGCACACCGGATCCTCTCTGCAGCTCAGCTCAGCCCTCTGTCCCCTCAGGCAAGCCACCTGGGACACCCGATCCTGCTGACAGGAGGAGAGACAGCCGTACTCTCCCTCCTGGGACTCTCCTTCCCACCAAAGATGCTGCATCATGTGCTCCCCTCAAACTTATACCCACTCCCAGAATGCTGTGCAGCAGAATCTGCCTTTCTGGGGTAGATACAGGCCTGAGTGTACCATTGGCTGGGTTTCCTCCACTGCCCAATGAGAACCCTCTCATGGAGCACAGTGAGGAGACTCCCCAGTCTCAACAGCTACACCTGGGAGACATGACAGCCCAGCTGAAAATCATGGCCCTGCTGTTAGACAGCTAAGGCCCACTATATTTTACATAGCACCTACCTTGTAGGGTGCTACATTACTAAACGTCTTAGTACTAGACTCAGGGAGATCAACCATACTCTGATAGACCCAGACCAAACGGGTTTCATCCCCCATAAATCCACTGACATTAAGATTTGTAAATTCTTTATAAACATTCATGCTGAGCGCACAAACACAGGTGCTAGGACAATAGTCTCTTAGGCTGGCCATAAATTATACAATTTTCTTACAGTTTCTGTACAATTTTCTTTAGATTTACCTTCAACTTTGTAGTACAAAGGCCTGAAGGCCAGCCTAATTGGATACATTTGAAAGTCTTGTTTAGTTTTGACCTCACATTATATGGTTTTTGGTAAATTTAACAGAAAATTGTAAAAGATAGTCTTAGTCTTTGAGAAGGCTTTTGATGGAGTGGAATGGTCTTGTTAAATACGGGAAGTAAAATAGAATCAGAAAAATGGGTTTTCTGATTTGTTTTAACCAGTAGTCACCCGGTGGCATCTCTACGCCTTGGAAGCAAACTTACAACTTCCATTCAGCTTCATCGAGGAACTCGCAGTGTTGCCCTCTTTCTCTAACCCTCTTTAACAATGCTATGAAACCCATTGCAGAGGCCCTGCAATTTTTTCCTGAATTGGCACAAATCTGTAGTCTTTTTTCTAGACCCCAAGGCCACTAAACTTGCTGCCAAGGATTCCCAATTACACTGCATCGAAAATTTTACATATTTAGGAGTTGTAATATCCCAAAATGTTAGTGAATACGATGCACTAATGCAGCCACCACATCTAAGGATTGGCCCATTATGTTTCTCAGTTTAGATATACTTTAAGTGGTAAATGTTGTACACTTTTTGTTGTTTTTCTAGGTATTAGTGTAGTTATATTCCCTCTGTTGTTTGTTTGCCTTACTTTGTAATGATGGACTTACATGTTGTGGCTGCAATTAGTATTGTCATGGCTGATTGATTCCCCTATGTCCATACATTAATTAACCTAGTTTGTCCCTAGGAACAGGCAGCATCTTGATTTGGGTCACACAGCTTCCAGTGCATGCCCTGTTATTTCATCTGTGTTCCATCACAAATGTGAGAGTGCTATTGTGATGAAAACACATCTTTTCCAACAAGGTAAGATTTCTGTAAATTGCTCTGCTTGTTTGTGTCTGTGTCAGATCTAATTATCATTTAGCTCTCACCTGCCTGCTAAACTAGGAGACCCAGGGATTGTGGGATATATCATTTTTTTACAGGAAGTGTTTGGTCTCAGACTATAAACAAAGTTCATCCATTAACTCATGTAGTGCCATGTCACATGCCTCATTTTTTTAACACAAACAGAACCTTCTGACATCAGAATGTGAAGATTTTGTCTGCTATAGGCCATATGTAAAGAGCAATAAATGACACCATGATACTACATGATCAATGCATATCTTATGCAGGTGAAAAACACAAGATGCAGGTGGGAAATTTTTAATCCTTTTAAGAGCTTCTTTTTAGTGTTAGGTGTTCATGCCAGAGGGGTTAAGTGTTCAGGGTTTGTTCTAGGTCATGGTTAACTGTAAAATATCACAAAAAAAAAAAAAAAAAAAAGCTGCTACCATGTATAAAGTGCAGGCACCCAAAGGTGGCGGCACACCAGTGTTACCAACCCAGGGGAGGACTGGCAATGGGGGTAGGGTGGCAATTGCCCCCCGGGCCATGCTGAAAAGTGGTAAAAACTAGTAAAAAGGTTGTAAACTCAGGGCTGGATTAATGTAGGGGCCAGACACTGTATACAGCTGTCAGTCCAAAACCAGGTGGGCACGGATGGTGAGCTGATTCCATGGTTCAGTGGGCCACTTGACTGGATTTGCCCCCCAGGCCTAAGGCTGCCAGCCCTCCCCTGTACCAACCTACCCCATTTTTAATGACACAACACCCAAGATTTACAGGTAACGCCATGTTTTTACTGACGTTTTCAAAAGTTACAAAATTAAGTGCAAATTTCAGTATTTACCCGTCTGGCCTATAGAAAAATGATGGCCAGGTGGGGGTTCCTATATCCTGACTGGATGTCATGTGATGGTCCGACACACCCCATCTCCAATCTAAGTAAAGAGCCTATGGCATAGACTCTTTACCACGTGATCAGCTGTGTCCAACTACAGCTGATCGCATGGTAACCAGGAAGTGCCGTTTATTGGCTTTCCTCCATTCGTGCTGTCAAGGTGCTGGTAGAGGAGAGCTGATCAGCTCCTGAGAAGAGCATTGATTATCAGCGATGCCCCCTCAGTGCCCCTACTAGTGCTGTCTATTAGGGCCCCACCAGTGATGCCCATCAGTGCCTGCCAGTAATGCCAATCAGTGCCCGCCTGTACTCACATGTGATCCCAATCAGTGACCATCAGGGATACAAATCAGTGCCCATCAGTAATGCCTGTCAGTGCCCATCAGTAATGCCTGTCAGTGCCTCCTCATCAGTGCTGCCTATCAGTGTTATCTATCAGTGTCACCCATCAGTGCCCATTGTTGCCCATCAGTGCCGCCCATCAGTGCCGCCCATCAGTGCCCATCATTACCGCCTATCAGTGCTCGTCAGTGCCCCTATCAGTGCCCATCAGTGCTGCCTATAAGTGCCCATCAGTGCTGCATATCAGTGCCCATCAGGGCAGCATATCAGTGCCGCCCATCAGTGGCCATCAGTGCTGAATATCAGCCCTGCCTATCAGTGCCCATCAGTGCTACATACTATTGCCTCCTCATCAGTGCTGCCTCATCAGTGCCCGTTAGTGAAGGAGAAAACGTACTTATTTACAAAATTTTATAACAAAAACAAAGAAAAACGTTTTATTTTTTCAAAATGTTTGGTATTTTTATATTTGTAGCACAAAAAATAAAAAAGCCGGTGGTCAATAAATACCACCAAAAGAAAGCTGTATTTTGGGGGGGGGGGGGGGAGATGAAAATGTTATATCGGTACAGTGTTGCATGACCACGCAATTGTCATTCAAAGTGCGACAGCACTGAAAGCTGAAAATTGGCCTGGGCGGGCAGGAGGGGGGGTCCCTGCATTGAAGTGGTTAAGCTACAAATAAGTACAATATGCAATTAGCAATGTTATTTCAGATAGAAATTAGGGCAATAACATATTTCTTATTTTTTTTCAGATATAGTAAGTAATGCCTCGTTTCCACTGAGCAGAACGGTTCAGGTCGGTACAGTTTGGAAGGGTTAGAATGCTCCGGTCTATTCAGGTGAGCGTTTCCACTGCAAGTCGGGCCACCAGGGACCGTGCGGGGTTTACACCAAATGAGGTGTTTGTTTTGCTCTTTCATTTGACGTGAGCATTGAAGTTTTCCTGTCCGCCAATCAGTGGAATCTATCGTGTGACGCCAGTAGCTCCGCCCTAACCGTACCGTACCATTTCTTATGGCCCTACATCTGAAGCAGGACCAGGAATGGTGCGGTTTGGTTCGGTTGTATGGGCCACTTTCATAATGGAAACAAATTAGCGTACCGTACCGAACCGACCCGAACCGATCCGCTCAGTGGAAACGAGGCATAAGTAGCTCAGGGACAGGACTCAGGAGTGGCACATCCACTCCTGAGTCACAGTGACAGTCTCTCTCCATGCCAGGTGGTCCCCTCAGTCCACTACAGTCCAGACAGCACTGACAGTCCCGCTCCCGGCTTGCCTTGCTCCAGCCGCTCCGCTTAGCTCCCTTGTACCATGTGCTGAGCTGAGCATAGCGTCACAGCCATATTTATAACTGCCAACCTTTTGCTGTCACTAGCATTTACTTGCAGGAGAAAAGTGCCTGGTTTTTACTGGCTGCCAGTAAAAATACTGATGGTTGGTAACACTGCTTCACATGCCTCTAGTGTCTTTCAGATTGGGAAAAGCTTTGGCAGTTCCTTGTAGTAATACTGTTTGCCTGCACCCTCTCACCTCCCACATATGAAAACTGGCCACTGCGTCAACCTAGTGATGGGCCAAAAGGAATATTCGGAGGGTGAAAGGGAGTAGAGAACTTCTGACACTACAGGGCAGTTTCCAAGCTTTGCCCAATCGGAAAGGCCTGGCACTGGGCTTACAGGGGGCAATGAAAGCTACTTCAGTCATGCTCGTGTTTCCTCTGCCGTTTAGGGCTATCATCCGATAGCTGGGTTTGTGTGAAGGGAGAGGTGATCAATCACACCAGCTCAGCCACAGCACTCAAGAGACCGGAAGAGACGTTGGAGACGTTGACAGCCACCTATTGTACCAGAAGGCTTATTGCCTACTGCTTGCACGACTCTTTGCTAACGGCAGTCTATGATTTCTGGTAAGTGCTCCTGATTCTCCTTTATGGTGACAGATACATTGTGGTGTTATCTCTTTGTTTTGGAACATGGAACATTTTTATCTTTTGAATACTGACTTCACTTCTGATTGGGACACCATTCATTTCACGCTATATGGACTTTGTATATTTTCTTACATATCCAATTTTAGTTTGGTGTTGCATTGAGATATATAGGATTAGTACTATATATTTTGTTTACCTTGTACATTTTTGCACTACTCACTCTGTTTGATTTTGTACTAATATGTTTTAAAGGAAATGGTTACCTGTTGCATTTTAGAAGTCATCTGACTAAAACAAACCCAGATTTTGGGTTGTCACCAGAACAGAAATAGAGGGAAAATGTTTCCAATAGCCAATCAGGAGAGAGAGGGGGTGGAGCCAGGTCCCGGCTCTGTGTCTAAATGGACAAACAGAGCTGTAACTCAGCTCGGGTGCCCCCATAGCAAGTTGCTTACTGTGGGGGCACTAATTGGGGGGAGGGGCCAGAAGAGTTGAAGTGGGACCTGAGAAGAGGAGGAACGGGGCTGCTCTATGCAAAACCAACTGCACAGGGAGGGTAAGTATAACATGTTTGTTATTTTTGGGCAAAAAAAACTAGACTTTAGTATAATTTTTGAAAGACAGTCTTAAAGCAGGACTCCACCCTAAAGAGTAAGTTCTGATTTAAGTCCTCCTAACCTCCTCCCATGCCACATTTGGCATGTAATTTTTTTGAGCAGTTTGACAAGTACCCGCTCCCACTTCCGCCTGCATCATGAGCAGAAATACTCCTCTCTCCCTCCCTCCCTTTCCGCAGTCCTCCAGGACACATCACAGCAGCGGCAGCTGGCTGTGAAGCCGAAAATTGTAAAGAACTAGCCCGGTGAGGACAGCGCTGGATCAATGGAAAAGGTCCCTGGAAAAGTCAGCAGCTTCAGGATTTGTACGTTTTTTCCAGAGCTAACAACTTCTTTAACCGGTTGCCGACCGCCGCAAGTACATATACTGCGGCGGTCAGCCCCGGCCAGGCAAAGTGACATATGGGTACGTCACTTGCCTGTCACTTTCTTGTGAGCCAATAGCGGGCGAGCAAGCACCCATGGAGGCGCGTGCCCCCCCCGGCTCGTTCCCTCACCCGGTCACTCGGCGATCGTCGGTGGAGAGGGAGAAAGGCAGGCGGCTAATGTAAACATTTGTCATTTGTCACATGTCATTCTCCCCTGTGTAGGAATAGTGATCATACGGTTCTACTATGTAGGACCGTTGATCACTGTTCCTACATCAGTAGCCATGTCCAATCACAGTTAGAAGCACGCCCCTAGGGACACACTTAACCCCTCCTTCCCCAATAAAGTTAACCCCTTCCCTGCCAGTGTCATTTTGCAGTAACAGTGCATATATATATAGCACTGATTACTGCAGTAATGTCACTGGTAACCCCAAAAGTGTCAAAAATGTCAGTCAAGGGTCCGATCTGTCCGCTGCAATGTCGCAGTACCGCAAAAAAATCGCAGATCGTCGCCATTACGCGTTAAAAAAAAAAACAACAAAAATGACAAAAATCTTTCCATTTGTTAGTAAACACGATAACTTTTGCGCAAACCAATCAAAATACGCTTTTGGCAATTTTTTTTACCAAACATATGTAGTATAAAACAAATTGGCATAAAATGTTAAAAAATTTTGATTTTTACATTTTTTGGGGGGAATTTCATATAAAAAATGTGAAAAATATTGCTATTTTTGCAAAATTGACGCTCTTTTTTTGTTTATAGCGCGTGATCAAAAAATCGCACAGGTGATCAAATACCACCAAAAGAAAGCTCTGTTTGTGGGGAAAAAAAGGACATCAAATTCGTTTAGGTACAGTATTGCACGACCGCGCAATTGTCCGTTAAAGTAATGCAGTGCCGAATCGCAAAAAAAAACCCTGGTCGGAATGGGGGTAAAATCTTCTGGGGCTTAAGTGGTTAACCACTTCAGCTCTGGAAGGTTTTACCCCCTTAATGACCAGGCCATTTTTTCCGATACGGCAGTGCATTGCTTTAACTGACAATTGCGCGGTCGTGCGACACTGTACTCAAATAAAATGTATGTCCTTTTTTCCCCACAAGTAGAGCTTTCTTTTGGTGGTATTTGATCATCACCACTGCAGGTTTGTTTGTTTTTTTGTTTTTTGTGCTATAAAAGATAAAATAGAAAAATAGAACCAGAATTTTGAAAAAAAAAAACAAAACAATATTTTTTACTTTCTGCTATAAAACATTCCCAATAAAAAAATTTAAAAAAATCAATTTTTTTCATCAATTTAGGCCAATATGTATTCTGCTACATATTTGTGGTAAAAAAAAAAGCCCAATAAGTGCATATTGATTGGTTTGCACAAAAATTATAGCGTCTACAAACTATGGGATACATTTATAGACTTTTTATTTTACTTTCAATAGGTTTTTATTTAATAAAAAGCTTTCATTTTCAGAACAATGTGCAAGCATTAATACAACAATACAATATAAGCGGGAAGGGAGCACAACGGATGGTTTTAAAGCAGTTGTATCGGTACGTCACTAGCCTGTGAGGCTCTGGGGAGCGAGCGCGCGCCGGCGCCGGCGCGCTCCCGCGCGGTCACGGACCCCCCCGCGCGTGTGACCGGCGGACATGGGGTCCGCCGGTCACTCTGCGATCGTCGGGGGAGAGGGAGAAAGGCAGGCAGGCTGTGTAAACAAGCCGCCTGTCATTCTCCCCTGTGTAGAAACACTGATCATACGGTTCTACTATGTAGGACCGTTGATCATTGTTCCTACAGCTCAAGCCACAGCCAATCACAGTTAGAATCACGCCCCTAGGGACACATACAGCCCTTCCCTCTCAAATAAAGTTAACCCCTTCACTGCCAGTGTAATTTTACAGTAACAGTGCATATTTATAGCACTGATTACTGTAGTAATGTCACCGGTAACCCCAAAAGTGTCAAAAATGTCAGTCAAGGGTCCGATCTGTCCACCCCAATGTCGCAGTACAGCAAAAAAAATCGCAGATCGCCGCCATTACGCGTTAAAAAAAAAAACAACAAAAATGACAAAAATCTTTCCCTTTGTTGTAAACGCAATAACTTTTGCGCAAACCAATCAAAATACGCTTTTTGCGATTTTTTTACCAAACATATGAAGCATAAAACAAATTGGCTGAAAATGTTAAAAAATTTAGATTTTTACTTTTTTTGGGGGGGGAATTTCATAAAAAAAAAAGTGAAAAATATTGTTATTTTTGCAAAATTGACGCTCTTTTTTTGTTTATAGCGCATGATCAAAAAATCGCACAGGTGATCAAATACCACCAAAAGAAAGCTCTGTTTGTGGGAAAAAAAGGACGTCAAATTTGTTTAGGTACAGCATCGCACGACCGCGCAATTGTCCATTAAAGTCACGCAGTGCCGAATCGCAAAATACCCCCTGGTCTTTTAGCAGCCAAATCCTCCGGGGCTTAAGTGGTTAACAAGTGTCGTAAATCGACCTATGCCTTTCCGACGCCCCAAATGGGAACATAATGCGTCGGGAAGGTAGAAACAAAATTTCAGTCAAACTCTAATAACCTAGCTAATTAAACCATTGAGTCTGCTCTCTGTATCTACGGTAAAACGCTGGATACCTTTAATAAACAAGACTGTTAAGCAAATATTACCACAGCTTCTGCATATGCGTAAAGAGAAAGGGATAGAACATAGTGGAAGAAAGGTAAGAGACCACTCAGAGGGACAAGTAGGATTAGGAATAGTAGTAGGTATAGGAGAGTGATCAAGAGAACGAGCGGGTGAGGAAGGCCAAAGGATAGTGGTAGATATAGTGCGAGGTATGAGAGTAATTAGGAATCAGTCCAGAGTAGCGTGAACGGGGAGTCAACCTGTAGTGGGTATTTTAATATATTGCACCCAGGGTTCCCATATGGCTTCAAAAGCTTTGAAAGAGTTTTACAGTTTGCTTACCAGGGCTTCTTTTGCCATGATCCAGGATATCTTCCTCCTGGCCCTGGCAAAAGACACATGGGGTTGTTTCCAAGACCCAGCAATAGTGAGTCTGAGTCTGGCCCCTGTCAACATAAATCATATCAGTTTTTACATGAGTTTGGTAGCTGGTCTCACCGGAGCATTGAGTAGGGCTATTGGGGGAGACATGTCAACCGGGCTATCAGTGACTTTGCGGATCATGTGAAATATTTTATTCCAAAAGCTACGTATTTTGGGGAAGCTCCACCATACATGGAGCATGTTCCCCAAAAGCCGACAACCTCTGACGCACACGGGGTCAGAGGAAGGATATAGTTTAGCTAGTTTTGTGGGGACCAGGTACCATCTCGACAGCACTTTTTGGTTGGCTTCAGCCAATGAAACATTAAATATGCCTTTGGTTGCCTCGGTTACTGTCCTGTTCAATTCGTCTGGGGACCATGTGAAAGACAGTTTCTTCTCCCAGTCCAGCATGCATTGGGTTTTAGATTGGTCTGCTGACATGGAGCTGTAAAATATAGAAATGCTGCCCCTCCGTTCCACATCCTGACCACACCAGCTTTCATAGGGTGAGATTCTCTGTGTCTGAGACCGGGGACCTCCTAGCGTGTTAAGAAAGTGTGAGAGTTGGGAAAATCTGAATTTTTCTGTGATGGGCATACCCAGTTTTTTCAAGCAATACGATTCTGTTAGAGGGCCTGAAGGGGAGAGGAAGTGGCCTATCCTATAAAGCCCTTTATCCAACCACCACTTAAAAGATCGGATGTCCATACCGGGGGGGATCTTAGGATTCCAAAAAATATGGGCCAGCGGCTGAATAGGAGACACCAACTCAGGGTGGTTTTTTAATGCATCCCATAAAGTAAAGGAGTGGGAAAGAGTAGGGGCCATAATGGGGGGCCTAAATTTAAGGGAACACCACAGCAGAAAATCTATTGTGTAACGGGGGACAGCTTGTCTTTCAATATTTATGCAGTCTGGGACTCCTGATTTCCTATACACGTCCAATAATTGGGCTAGCTGGGAAGCCTGATAATACCATATAAAATTGGGCAGTTCAAGACCCCCTTGCTTCCGAGACCTGTACAGGATCTTCTTACAAAAGCGGTAGCCCCTAGTCCCCCAGACATATTTGTTTATTTGCGATTGGAATTTGTTTAGGAAGTCTCTAGGGACCGGAATAGGGAGGGATTTAAAATAGTAAAGGATTCTCGGAAGCAAGGTCATTTTTATGGAGTTAATCCTCCCTAGCCATGATAAGTTCAATGGGACCCATCTATTCAAATCCGAAAGTAACGTTTTCACCAGGGGGGTAGTTGGCTCGAAAGAGAGAGTCTGTACGGGGGGTTAGGTTAATCCCTAGGTAGGGGATAGAAGTGTCGTTTCAGAGGAATGCAAACTGAGTTCTGAGCTGAGACACCACTTCAGAGTCCAAGTTAAAGCTAAGTACTTGTCATAATTGACTGCAAGGCCCGATGCTCTAGAGCAGGGTTTCTCAACCAGTGTGCCGTGAAGGGTCCCCAGGTGTGCCACGGCAAAATGACCCCAACTTGGGCAGCTATCTGTTCATTAATCACTGCTAGCCAGTCGGTTGTTACAGCGGTGCCAGTCCGCTGTCTAAAACTCACTTCCCACTGCCACAGGCACTCAGGAAGCTGTGCAGCCTCCTGACTGCGTCTTGTCAACCGATGACATCATTGGTTGCTATGGACGGGTGGGCATACAAGCAAGGGCATGCTGGGATGTGCGAACCGGGAGATGCTGGCTGGCACGGTTTTCCCCAGGGGAGGCAAAGCTGAGCGTGCGGAGGGGAGAAAAACTTGGGTGAAGGCTCTTCAGTGGCTGCATTTGAGCTCCATGAGGTACAAGATTTTTAAACTTTGCATGGTAATTGATTTGCTTGTAATGTGTGGGTATATATAAAAAAAAGATAAAAGATAAAAAAAAAAATTGTTTGTTTTAATTACTGTATTATATTACTGATAATGGTAACTGTACTTCTTTTTTTTATATTGCATTCCACTTGCACATTTTTTTTCTTATTGTATTCTGCTTGCACATCTAGTGCAATTCGGCCGCACATAAGTGTAGCGCAGGATCCCTGCTGTTTTCATGTGTGTTTCCTGCAGTTTTCCATAGACTTCTATTATTTCCCCCATTTTTTATGTGCTTTCAAAAATGCAAACAAAAATGTAGGACATAATAGAAGTTTATGAGAAACTGCAGGTAACGCACATGAAAACCGTGGGTATCCTGCACTGCGGCCAAACTGCAGTGAGTCAATGTGAAAGTGCCCTAATTGTAACAAGTGTTGTGTAGGTTTTTTTTTTTTCCATTTCAAAACCGTAATATGGCAATACGTGTGTATAATATACATTGAAGATATCAGCCATAACCTCGGTATTGTTTTTTACAGCCAGCAGCTGGCTTTCTCATGAAAGCATTCCAAGTGGCTCATGAGCCACTCGAACGCTTTCAGGAGAGGCGGACGGGGGCTCCCCCCTTTCCACCTGCTCACCTGAGAAACAATCCAATGGTGCGGCCAGTTAGTCCCAGAGGCAATGATGTCATGACAACCCTTCTGGCCCAGGCTGGAAGGAGTAAACTTTTTTTTTTTTATAGCAAAAGATCAAAAAAGTTTTTTTTTTACTTTTGCTTTTAAAAGATAAAGGAGAGATTTGGGGTCTTTTTAACCCTAGATCTCTCCATAAAAAGGACTAGTCATCCTTATTTCTATTACAAGGGATGTTTACATTCCTTGTAATAGGAATAAAAGTGATAAAAAAAAATGTAATTAAAGGGACAGTGAAAAAATAAAATAAGACAAAAAAAATGTAATGTGCCCCACTCTCCCTCTGTGCTCGTGCGCAGAAGCAAATGGATACGTGAGTTCGACATTTTTGATTGGTGTGCCTCAATTCTCAAAAGATTTTAAAGGGTGCCTTGGTTGAAAAAAGGTTGAAAAACACTGCTCTAGAGAAGCGCTGGAGATAGTGGGCATCCCTGTCTGGTGCCACACGAAATCCTGAAGGGGGATGAATAAAAGCCTTGGACCCTTATTTGCGCTTCAGGGTTGGAGTATGATGCTGAGATAATATTCATAAAAGTGTCTCCAAAACCCCATCTCCAGAGTACAGAAAAAATATATGGCCAGGAGACCGAGTCAAAGGGCTTTTGGAGGTCCAAAGAGAGAAGGAAGCCCTTTTGGGGGGGGGGGGGGGGCAGCCATCCCAACCGGAGCCCAAAAGAGATATTATATCCACCACTCGGCGGATTTGATCTGGGCCCTGCCGTTCCCGGGATAAAACCGACCTGGTCTTTGTGGATATAGAGGAATATAAAAGATGCAATACGATTGGAAAGGATTTAGGTCAAAATTTTAAGGTCGTTATTTATTAGCGAAATAGGTCTGTAGTTATTGACAAGACTGGGATCTTTACCTGGCTTGGGTAGGACTAAAATGTATGCTGTATTCAGAGCGGTGGTTAGGGGTGTGCCTTGCCTTAAAACATTAAAAAAATGGGCGAGGTAAGGAGAGAGACTATTAGAGTCAGGTCCAGGGGCCGAGTGGCTCTTTGCGGTTTTATTGACTTGGAGGATTTCCTCCTCAGATATTGGTCGTTCCAGAGCCGTGCTGTGCCTGTCAGCTAGTTTGGGGATTTTAATGGAGTCCAGGAACTCCTCAAGATCAGAAGAAGACGGAGAGGAAGAGGGATTGTATAGTTTAAGGTAAAATTCCCAAAATGCATCTAAAATCCTACTTGGGTTTTGTGAAAGCGTCCCGCCCGCTATTTTAATCTTGTCGGGATCTAGGGGTAAGCCTATTCGCTAACATCAGGCCCAACCTATCTCTCTGGCAGTAAAACCGTGCATTTGTGCAGCTCCAGTTTTTTTTCGGCTTTAGAAGTGAGAATTAAATTAAGAGAATGTCTGGCCGCATCTAGTTTGGCAATAGAATCCCTTGTTGGGTTGAGTTTATGAGCTTTACTCAGGGCCAGAAATTATTTTTCTAGGCAAGCGACTTCTAATGTATTGGCTTTTTTCGCTTGTGTCAATATTTTTATCAGTTTGCCCCTCACGGTAGCTTTATGGGCTGCTCATAACTTTTTGGCAGAAATATTGGGGGTATCATTAGGAAGTACTCCTGAATAGCTAACTCAATTTCCCTGACTCTAGAGGGGTCATTAAGTATGGATTCATTCATTTTCCAACTAAACTCTCCCCTTTTGCTTCCAAGGTTTTCAAGGGACAGAAAGAGTGATGAGTGATCCGCCCAGACCGAGTCTCTAGTGTAGGACTTGCGTGCCAGGTGAACATGTTTTGAGGAGACCAAAAATTGGTCAATCCTTGAAAAGGATTGGCAAGGGTTAGAAAAATTAGTATAATCTCTTAGGGAGGGATTGATCTCCCTCCAAATATCAATAAGTCCCTGTTGGGCTAACAATCGAGCAATCTGGAGACTCTGTCTGGTGGGACTTTTTCTTTTTTTATTGTTTTGAGTGAGCAGCGATTTCTAGTGGGACTGCGACATTGCGGCGGACAAATCTGACACTCATTGACACTTTTTAGGAACCAGTGACACCAATACAGTGATTAGTGGTAAAAAAAAATGCACTATTACTGTATAGATGACACTGGCAGGGAAGGGTATTAACACTAGGGGCAATCAAGGGGTTAAGTGTGCTCCTGGGGAGTGCTTTCTAACTGTGGGGGGAGTGGATGTACTAGAGGAAAAGAGAGATCTGTGTTTCAGCTTTGCTGAAACACAAGATCTCTCTTTTCCTCCCTGACAAAACAGCAGTTTGCCTTGGTTACAAAGGCAGACCGCTGTTTTGTCTTTTCGCCAAAAGATCTGTAGTTCCAGGCGGCCACCGCGGCTGCCGGAACTGCTGATTGGCTCTCACTGTGTCCAATCACAGCGGGAACGGCACTCCAGCGGAGTGCGCGCACCCCCAAAATCCTGTGCACAAAATCACGTACATGTATGTGATTTTGCGCAGCTGGGCGGCCCTGCTGCAGTATATATGCGGCAGGTGATCCGGAAGTGGTTAAAGTGATTGTAAAGGTCATTTTTTAAAAATAAATAAGTTATATTTAACTATAGCCAGCCGCTTGCTATAGGGCCACTCTTGTGGGCTCTATCCTGAGGCAGGCTTTTTTGTCTATAGACATACCGAGCGCAGCTCGGTCTCGCCCCCTGCTCCTTCCTTATCAGCTGTGATTGACAGCAGCAGGAGCCAATGGTTCCTGCTGCTGCCGTTATGCCCATTGAGGGGAGAGACAGCGAGGAGAGCCACTGCTGTGAGATCGGGCTCAGGTAAGTATAAGGTGGGGCTGGGGGGGAGCTGAACACAGAAGAGGATTTACTTTAATGCAGAGAATGCGTTAAGGTAAAAAAAACCTTCTGCCTTTAGAATGTATACAAAGAAATCCCCAATGGTGTGGGACTATGAATGCCACTAGACACTGTATGTCAAGGTAAAAAAGTAAACTTTATTATACAAAAACTAGAATAACACATACAAACTATATATGACAATTATATATAGACAGACAAAGGGCTTGTTAAAATTGCATGCAATGACAGATCATATACCAGTCATCACTGAAGACACTCAGGTACACATGGTTGAGTGAACCGGAAAATGACCCTACGCGTTTTGGGTATCAAACCCTTCTTCAGGGGTCAACCAGAGTTCCACTCAATGTGCCCTCGAAGTCTTCATAGGAGAGAGTAATGATCTGTCGTTAAAAACGGTAAAGATTACCGATAAAAGAGGAATGCCCAGTTCCAATGACTCCCGTCAAGGGCAAATGTAGAAAGAAGTAAGACAAGAGTAGCTGCCCTGAAAGGTCAACGAGGCATCTGCCTTTAGAATCACTTTGAATTCCAGTCAACTGACTTTGCCTAGATGATTGAATGTAACTATATACAATAGTACTAAATACAGATAATTCTTGGAGTTCAGTTTTAATGAATGAGCCATCTCTTATGCACTGTAGGTAGCATATAACCTGCCATGACAAAACTGGGACTACCAAAAGTAGTATTTGGACCCAACACAGTCATGACTGTACTTTTAAAAATTTACCGGCAGGGCTTTCTTTCAGCTAGAACTTGGAGGAACTCAATTCCCCCACCTCTGGCTCAGGCCCTCAGCAACCTGCTCACCACTATCACTAGTAAATGCAGAAGTCCAGCTTGTCTCCAAGTGGCTCCCACTGAGTGCAGGATGGGGGGCAGGGGAGATGCAGATGCCTAGGGTGCATTGTGGATGTTGACACCCCCACTAGATGATCTCCCTGCAACTGAGAGAGGCAGAGCTACCTACAGTGGGGAGGTACTAGAGCCAGTTGGGTGCTTCAGCTTAAGGCCCCTTTCACACAGGCGGACTGTTCAGATCTGCCTGTCCGTTTTTTTGGCGGATCTGAACGGTCCCCCCATGCATCTCTATGGGGCATTGGATGTCAGCGGAGACATATCTGCTGACACCGATCCGATCCGTCAAATCTGGATGGATGGAAACCCTATTTTCCATCCGTCCAGCGCATGGGACCGGATGGGATCGAATCAGAACGGACCAACGGTCCGTTCCCATCCGATTCCCCCATAGAGATGTATAGGGCTGTGACAGCTGTGTCTCTGGATCGCCGGATCGATCCCCCGCTGAGAAAAGCAGAGTCCGTTTGACGGACTATATGTGTGAAAGAGCCCTAATACAGCAACAAAAGTAAAACATGTGGAAGATGGTGGAGCTTTGAAAAGGCGGGGGGGGGGCAGTGGAGGGGGTTTGTATGCAGAGATGAGAGCTGAAGAGGGGTGAAAGTGAGATGTGGATGGTTAATGCAGAGGTAAACAGCTGTGGATGAAGGCTGCACTCTAAACTCTGTGTGTAGCGCACCCCCAAACTCTGCACTCTGTACGTAGTGCACTCCTGGTATTTAACGCCCCTTTAAGACCCTCGCACCACATCTGATTAGTTTGGAGGGTGTGTGTGTGTGTGTGGGGGGGGGGGGGGGGCCGTGGTTGAGTTCCTGCACTTATTTTCTGAGAAAAAAAAGCCCTGATCATTGTCACCAAGTTTTTGGTGTATTTGGACCTTAACCATACATATTCCCCTCCTTCAACCTCATGAACGAGATTGCATGAAACTATTACAGATAAAGCTTGAAAATGTCAGCACCCTTTGGACAGGGAACACACATAGATTTCTGGCTTTTAGCACAAACAGAATCTCATTAAAACCGTCTTGCTTGGCACACGATTAAAGCAAATGTTTGTCTCTTGTCTCTTTAATTAACTTCACTTTTTTTTTTTTTTGAAGAGGCTTTTGTTCCTTATGAGAAAAAAAAGCCACTATGAAATAACATAACACAGATTTGTGTCTATAGGAACAGAAAACAAATCTTCACTATGTGATTTAGACATGGAAAAAAAAGGGGGCGTTTTGTGGGACTGAAACCTGAGAATAATCAGGAGAGGAGGTGGTGCTGAATTAGGAAAGAAGAACTTGTTTTTTAGCATGTTAACCCTAACCCCGTCACACTGTAAAATAAACTCCTTTATTCTTACTTTAAAAATTAGGAATTTGCTGCTGGTACCTTTCAGTCTTAGGATCTTTAGGCTACGTTCACATGTTAGAGTAACGGATCGTGGGCAGAATCACCGTGATTCTGCCCGTGATCTGGAAATCATTGCAAATCGCGGGACGCCTGTGCGTTGCCGTTGATTTGCAATGGCAACCCAAACGCTGCCGAATCGCAGTAACATCGCACAAACCAAATCACGGGTCGCATGATGCCCAAAAATGGTACAAGAGCTTCTTTGGGGCGTCATGCGACCCGCGCTTTTGTTTGCGTGATGTTACCGCGATTCGGCTGGCGGAAATCGCGGCAACATCGCACAGCGTTTGGGGTGCCATTGCAAATCAACAGCAGCGCACAGGCGTCCCACGATTTGACATGATTTCCAGATCGCGGGCAGAATCGCGGTGTTCTGCCCGCGATCCGCTACGCTAACATGTGAACGTAGCCTAAAGTGGAAGTCCACACAAAAACAAAAATCTGTAAATCTACTGGTATCCACATTCTAAGATAAACCGACCTAGCCCTGTAAGAGATTTCTTTACATCAGTGGCGGCTGGTGCTCAAAATTTTTGGGGGGGGGCGCAAAAAGAAAAATGTAATAGGTATTGCTTCGCGCCAAAAAACGCAGTAAAAAATTGCGTGACTTTGAAGTCATGGTACAGGCATGGCACAGGTGATGGTATAGGCATGGCATAGGTGATGGTACAGGCATGGCACAGGTGATGGTACAGGAGATGTTATAGGCATGGCACAGATATGGTATAGGCATGGCACAGATATGGTATAGGCATGTCACAGGTCATGGTACAGGAGATGGTATATGCCCCCTTTCAATGCAGAGACCAGCGTACATGCCCCCTTTCAATGCAGTGACCAGCGTACATGCCCCCTTTCAATGCAGAGACCAGCGTACATGCCCCCTTTCAATGCAGAGACCAGTGTACATGCCCCCTTTCAATGCAGAGACCAGCGTCCGTGCCCCCTTTAATGCAGAGATCAGCGTGCGTGCCCCCTTCAATGCAATGAACACTGTGCTGTGCCCCCTTCAATGCAATGAACACTGTGCTGTGCCCCCTTCAATGCAATAAACACTGTGCTGTGCCCCCTTCAATGCAATGAACACTGTGCTGTGCCCCCACAATGCAGAGTTCAGCCTGCATGCCCCCTTCAATGTAACTGTGCTGTGCCCCCTTCAATGCAATGAACAATGTGCTGTGCCCCCTTCAATGCAATAAACACTGTGCTGTGACCCCTTCAATGCAATGAACACTGTGCTGTGCCCCCACAATGCAGAGTTCAGCGTGCATGCCCCCTTCAATGCAACTGTGCTGTGCCCCCTTTAATGCAATGAACAATGTGCTGTGCCCCCTTCGATGCAATAAACACTGTGCTGTGACCCCTTCAATGCAATAAACACTGTGCTGTGACCCCTTCAATGCAATGAACACTGTGCTGTGCCCCCACAATGCAGAGTTCAGCGTGCGTGCCCCCTTCAATGCAACTGTGCTGTGCCCCCTTCAATGCAATGAACACTGTTCCGTGCCCCCATCAATGCAGAGTTCAGCGTGCGAGCCCCTTTCAATGCAGAGCGCCACAGCATTGTCCCCAATCACTGCAGAGCGCCACAGCATTGTCCCCCAATCACTGCAGAGCGCCACAGCATTGTCCCCAATGATTGCAGAGCGCCACAGCATTGTCCCCAATGATTGCAGAGTGCCACAGCATTGTACCCCAATGATTGCAGAGTAACCATAGCATTGTACCCCAATGATTGCAGAGTGCCCACAGCATTGTACCCCAATGATTGAAGAGTGCCACAGCATTGTACCCCAATGATTGCAGAGTGCCCACAGCATTGTACACCAATGATTGCAGAGTGCCCACAGCATTGTACCCCAATGATTGCAGAGTGCCACAGCATTGTACCCCAATGATTGCAGAGTGCCCACAGCATTGTACCCCAATGATTGCAGAGTGCCACAGCATTGTACCCCAATGATTGCAGAGTGCCCACAGCATTGTACCCCAATCAATGCAGAGTGCCACAGCATTGTACCCCAATGATTGCAGAGTGCCCACAGCATTGTACCCCAATGATTGCAGAGTGCCACAGCATTGTACCCCAATGATTGCAGAGTGCCCACAGCATTGTACCCCAATCAATGCAGAGACCAGCGTGCGTGCTCCCTTCAATTTAATGCACTTACCTGGCGGCAGCTCGGCTCCCGGCGGTGGCTTCTCCCCTCCTCGATACTTCGTCCTCTTCTGCGGCGGCGGGAAGGTAAGCGGCTTCTCCCTCGTCTCGGCCTCTCCTCTTCTCTGCGGCAGGAACCGGCGGGAAGGTGAGCGGTGGTGACGGTGAGTGACTGATGCATGCACCGGAACCGCCCCCATTGCGACGTCAGCGGGATGTCCTGGATGATGATTGGTCCAGGCTGGAGACTGGACCAATCACAGCCAGGATATCATGAAAGTGGGGGTGTCCTAGCGCTGTGCCCTGCGCCCAGGTTACGCCCCCAGAAGGCAGCCAATCGGCGCCTTTCTGGGTCGTAAACCCCCCCCCCCCACAGCCTCCACATAGGCCGGCAAATGCAATTTTTTTTTTAAACTTTATTGCTCCTTTTGTAAATGTTTTTATTTTCTCTTTTTTTAGGGGGGGGGGGCGGTGCCCTGGCGCCCCCTATGCACAGGCCGCCACTGCTTTACATACCTTTTCTAAAGCCGATTCGGTCTGGTCTCCAGCGGCAAAAGCTGTGTGCAGGAGATAGCCGGCAATGGTTGGGAAATGCCTGAGATGTGACGTCACCCATAGAGTTACTATGGGGCTTCCGTTGTCGGCTGCCTCCTCTGCACCCACCCCCACAAAGAAGCCACCGCTGACAGCTCAGCGTGGGACAGGACCGGAGTGGCTTCAGAAAAGGTATGTATAGCGATTTCTTCTTTACAGGGCTAGATAGGTTAGTTTTAGATCGTCGATCGTAGGACACTAGTGCAGGTGATTGCCACACTTTGAAGGGATTTCCTCTCACTTCCTGTAAAAGGTATGAGACAGGAAGTGAAGGGAAATCTCCAAAAATGGCCAAAAAAACCTCAGTTGCTCTATCCCAAATGGAAAAAAAGTTTTCCATTCAGTCCTACTTTAAAAGGTTCAGGTAGGAGGGGTTATTTGTTAGAGGGATGTTTCATTATACAGGGTAGATTGTTACTTTTAAAACACTGGCAGTCGAAAGCACCATACTAACAATCCGAAAATCGTCAGATCGGTCGTGGGAAGAAATCTCCCTACAGATTTTCTTATCGTGGGTATGGGCCTTAAGCGACATCCCCACGCAGATATACTGCGGCAGGGCGGCCGCTCTGTGCCAGATCACGTACCTAGTAGGTGATCTAAAACTACTGGGTCTGAGGCATGTGTGCGCGCCACTGGCGACCTGCTCCTGCTGTAATTGGACACCGCCAATTGTTCAGGAGAAAGGCAGAATGTAAACAAAGAAGACCACCATTCTGTGAGAGGGGAATGTGCTGATCCTGTGTTCCTGCTAAGGAACATGGATCTTTACATTCCCCCAGTCAAGCACCTCCCCCACAGTTAGTAATCACTTCCAGGGAACACAGTTAACCCTTTCACCCTTTGATCACCCCTGCTGTTAACCTCTTCCCTGCCAGTGTCATTAGTACAGTAACAGTTCATATTTTTAGCACTGATTACTGTAGTAATGTCACTGGTCCCCCTAAAAGGGGTCATTAGGAGAGTATTTGTATTGTCCTGACATTTTTGGGCCTCAAGAAATGAGATAGGCCGTCAGTACATGATCAATGTTCAAATATACAGTATCTCACAAAAGTGAGTACACCCCTCACATTTTTGTAAATATTTTGTTATACCTTTCCATGTGGCAACACTGAAGAAATGACACTATGCTACAATGTAAAGTAGTAAGTGTAAAGCTTGTATAACAGTGTAAATTTGCTGTCCCCTCAAAATAACTCAACACACAGCCATTAATGTCTAAACCGCTGGCAACAAAAGTGAGTACACCCCTAAGGGAAAATGTCCAAATTGGGCCCAATTAGCCAATTTACCTTTCTGGTGTTATGTGATTCGTGAGTGCTACTAGGTCTCAGGTGTGAATGGGGAGCAGGTGTGTTAAATTTGGTGTTATAGCTCTCACTCTCACATACTGGTCACTGGAAGTTCAACATGGCACCTCATGGAAAAGAACTCTCTGAGGATCTGAAAAAAGAATTGTTGCTCTACATAAAGATGGCCTCGGCTATAAGAAGATTGCCAAGACCCTGAAACTGAGCTGCAGCACGGTGGCCAAGACCATGCAGCAGTTTAACAGGACAGGTTCCACTCAGAACAGGCCTCACCATAGTTGACCAAAGATGTTGAGTGCACCTGCTCAGCGTCATATCCAGAGGTTGTCTTTGGGAAATAGATGTATGAGTGCTGCCAGCATTTCTGCAGAGGTTAAAGGGGTGGGAGGATCAGCCCATTAGTGCCAGACCATACGCCGCACACTGCATCAAATTGGTCTGTATGGCTGTCGTCCCAGAAGGAAGACTCTTCTAAAGATGATGCACAAGAAAGCCCGCAAACAGTTTGCTGGAAAGCCCACAAACAGTTATCTGAAGACAAGCAGACTAAGGACATGGATTATTGGAACCATGTCCTGTGGTCTGATGAGACCAAGATAAAATTATTTGGTTCAGATGGTGTGTGGCAGCAACCAGGGGAGGAGTACAAAGGCAAGTGTGTCTTGCCTACAGTCATGTGTGGTAGTGGGAGTGCCATGGCCTGAGGCTGCATGAGTGCTGCCGGCACTGGGGAGCTACAGTTCATTGAGGGAACCATGAATGCCAACATGTACTGTGACATACTGAAGCAGAGCATGATCCTCTCTCTTCGGAGACTGGGCAGTATTCCAACATGATAACGACCCCAAACACACCTCCAAGAGGACCACTGCCTTGCTAAAGAAGCTGAGGGTAAAGGTGATGGACTGGCCAAGCACGTCACCAGACCTAAACCCTATTGAGCATCTGTGGGGCATCCTCAAAACGGAAGATGGAGGAGCACAAGGTCTCTAACAGCTCCTAGCTCCATGATGTCCTCAGGGAGGAGTGGAAGAGGACTCCAGTGGCAACCTGTGAAGCTCTGGTGAACTCCATGCCCAAGAGGGTTAGGGCCGTGCTGAAAAATAATGGTGGTCACACAAAATATTGCCACTTTGGGCCCAATTTGGGCATTTTGACTTAGGGGTGTACTCACTTTTGTTGCCAGCGGTTTAGACATTAATGGCTGTGTGTTGAGTTATTTTGAGGGGGACAGCAAATTTACACTGTTATAGAAGCTGTACACTCACTACTTTACATTGTAGCAAAGTGTAATTTCTTCAGTGTTGTCACATGAAAAGATAGAATAAAATATTTACAAAAATGTGAGGGTTGTACTTACTTTTGTGAGATACTGTGTATATATACATATATATATATATATATATATATATATATATATATATATATATATATATATATATAAAAATTAATCTTTCTTTCTTAAGTTCTTTTTAGCTTTCTGAAGCTTGGTGTTTTTTTGGGATCTGCCTGTCCTACCGACCTTGTTCAGCTAATGTATGTTATACTGCTTATCTCTATTAAAAGGGATACATTTTTGCATTCCAAGACACTTAAAAGCTTTCATTGTAGATACACTACAAGGCTAATCATGTCAAATTATCCATTCATTTCCACGACAGGAATGTCTTCTCTGTAGATTTAATAATGTTTGTGTTTGCCTATATTTCGCTTTTCTTTTTGAACGATATGATATTTCAAGGAGACATGGCACGACAAACGTTCAAAGCTGGAATAAAACGAGACTTTGTGTTTTCCTGACCGTTGAGTATTTTTGCAGCTGGGAGAGCTTCGTTCACAGACAGAGAGAGAGCAAGTTTGTGGTTTCTCCGAGGTATAAAAACATCACAGGTTTTAGCTCCGTCCGCCTTCTCCGCCGCTCCCTCCCCCATACACTTTCCCGGGCTCCAAATAAAAGAGAAGGCCTGTTCCAGGCTTGGTATATCTGGATTTCTGTGGCTTTTTGCAGAGGCTCAAATTAAAGTCTGGAATGTTAAAAATGAGCCATCTGATGCCAGATATAAACAGGGAATAATTTCAGCTCACCCTAAACTGTTCTGAAGTTTGGGCTTCAAGTCTCTTATTTGGAAAACCCATTTACTCCTAATTACAGTGTTAATTTCAGAAGTAAAGAAAAAGGGTTTTTACCCACTTATATACATAGTATAAAGTGCATATGATCACAGCTCAAAACAAAATGTATAGCAAGACATAAACCATCCCAACTTGAGGTTAATGATAATATTTATATTTCAACATTAAACGCATTAATGGCACTTTTCCACTGCAAGTACCGGCTCGGCTCTACTCGGCCCTGCTTGGCCTGGTTTGCCTGTCCACTGCTGGTACCCCATGGTATGGTGTTGGAACGGTTCGGTACGGTACGGTATGGTTTGCTTTTCCACTAAAGTAGTACTAAAGTTAAGTGGGTGGGATAACAACGGGGTGGGTGGGATTCTCTGACCAATCAGTGGCTAGTAGTGACTGCATGCAAAGGATTGTGGGATACGGTACCGGTTATGGTACCTGTTGGAACCACAATCGAGGTGGTACTGTTTTTGAGAGCCGTACCGTTCGGTTCCATGCAGTGGAAAATCGCTGCCGTACCATACCGTACCGAACCGTTCCTACACCATACCATGCGGTACCAGCAGTGGAAAAGCACAAGAGCGAGCCGAACCGTTCGGTTCCATGCAGTGGAAAAGCGCCATTAGTGGTACAAAAACACAGGCCTACCTTGGTAATCACTTATTAACGCTGGCAACACATATGATATAAATGTTACCCCAAAACGTCATATTCACGATAGTTGCCTGCTGTACCATGTAGTTGTACAAGAAAGTATCCTGTTCTCTTTGTATTGCTTCCTTTTTGTGAAATCCCTGGTGTTCCTGCTAGTCCATCTGCTTCCCTATTAAAAACTGACCACACTAAGCAAGAGAACAAACTGTGGTCAGTTCTCTAGCTGTGCTGAGAACTCAGCCTGCTCTCCTCCAATGATAAGACTTGTCCTGACACACACCCCCTGCACAGCCATTCACTGGGAAGCTCAGTGTGCTGCTGCTTCCCCTCTCTCCAGCTCTTATGCAGCTGAGAACAGAGGGAAAGCGATCACTTAAAAAAATGGGTAAAAAGGTATTTACAATGTTTTTTTTCATATCTATACAAAAATGTTTTGCCTTTCATTTCTATGTTAAACTACATGGGTTGTTTCACAAGGTGATTGTTTACAATCACTTTCAAGCATCATTTAAGACAGTCATAAAGTGTACACTGCAAAGTTTGACTGATTGCAAACTCTGGTTAGTTAAAGAGGTTGTAAACTCTGAGGGGAAAAAAAGGCAAAAAACCTGTAAGACAAAGGCATAATGAGCTAGTATGCATCGCATACTAGCTCATTATGAAATACTTATCTTAGAACAAAGCCATCAAGCGGCACCCGCACACCGCTGAGACATCTGACATCTTCCCTGGTGTTTCTTCCGGGTTCGCGGACTCCATCGCTGTAAGTCACTGGAGCCGTGATGATATCACTCCCGCATATGCGCGCAGGAGCCTCCGTTTATGGCACGGCCTCTGAAGGTCTGGCATAGTAAGCCGTACCTTCGGAGTGCATGGGCTGCATGCACTCTGAATATCTCCTAAACAAGTTTAGAAGATATTCATAGTACCTACAGGGAAGCCTTATTATAGGCTTATCTGTAGGTACAATTGCAAAAAAGGACTTTACTTCCTCTTTAAAGAGATTTACTGCATTCACGAAAATCTCACAACCAGTATTTGGTCATTTTTCAGAACAGGAGTATCAGCTTGCACTGGTATTGGCACTCATTGGTTCTAAGATGGGCAGATGCTATTAGATCTATCCAGGGTTGCTATTAGAAATCATGGGGTCTCCAACAGCCTACCTGACACTCTCATCGCATATTGTGTTAAAAAAAAAATGTAGCACCATCCTAGAATAGGTTGCTAGAGAGGCTCGGACAAATTTTTCTTTTTTTTTTTTTACTCCTCTGTAAACATTGGAGTGGTGTGTTTTGGCTACTCTGGGTCCCCCTGCCTGCAGGCTTGACTACTTCTCCCTGCTTTCTGGTGGATTCTAGAATGCAGTTGGCTCTAAGAGGCTGACCCTTGGCCTGAATATTTAGGCCGTCTCAGCCAATCCCTGAGGGAGAATGCTCAGTAGGTGGCTGAGGAAGGCCTAAATAGTTTAGGCCCTGAAGCAGCAGGGTTCTTGTCCAGGAGGAGAAGATTCCAGCCTGAAGGGCTGCTGCCATTCTGGGCAATTTATCTGAAGACTGCAGGATCTTATCAAGGTCCCAGCTCAGTAAGTGTTGGAGGGGGGGGGGGGGTCTATTTGCTGGAAATAGTTGGAGCTGGATCAAGGTAGATTTATTGAGGATCTGGCCTGGATATTCACAGGAGACGTGTCTAGCCGATATTGGACGGAGGCATTCAAGTGTACAGCTCATTGAGAGTTATATAAGCCTGGATGTAAGATCCTAGTGACTGTCCACTGTGTTAAACCTTGAGAAATTGCTCCAGTGGTGCTGTATTGGGACCTTCTTGTTGCTAGAGTCACAGGAGTGTCTGCTTCCCTAGTGTCTGGCAAGGTGGGAATTTGCACTGTAGAGAGTATGTGGGCGGGGTCACTCACCCTGCACATGGGGATACCTTTTGCCATGTACACTCTCATCAATGCCCGGGACCAGGCGAGGACTGCAGTCATGTGAAAGTCTAACGTTAGGGCAGTCCCCCAGCTTAGAGATAAGCAGTGCCACTGTGTGCAGTAGTAAGTTCCTCTGAAAAGTGCTGTCCCATGTCACTACATACTGTTGCCTGATGTATGTTGCATTAAGGATAGAGGCTGCAGAGACCATACCCTCTGCACCAGTCCAGCGTACCTCAATTCCCAGTAACAGATTGGAGTCCCGCCATGCACTCAGCATGGACATCATGCGTGCATTTGCTAACTCCTTCCCATACTATGCTGCCAGGGTAAGGGCCTCTGTAATGTAGGTTTGGTCACCGCCGGGGAGGGAGCTAGAACACTAACTCCCTCGCTACTGGAGGACTCATCACCTGCCCCGGCACCATGCTTTATGACTGGCTGCGATGTACCTTGCACTAGTTCTTGGTTACCCATAGCAATTGCATGACTCCTCCTGTTTGACTTGCCGAGTAGACCTTTTGTAGTGACTTTGCTTCATACCACACATGTGCTCTACTGACCCTAGTTCTTTCATACGCTAGACACATCATGCATCCCTTTGAATAACTTAAGACCAGGCTTAGAACAATTGATGCAACTTCACTTAAATGTCTGTGCAACTTTACTTAAAAGAATGTCCCTATCCAACTTTACTTGGCAGCCCAGGCATACCTCCAAAAGGTAATAGTACATTTTAGGCATTCTCCAAGTCCTGGGTAATCTCTGGATCCCTGAAACCTCTGATGGACTGCATTTTTCATTTTTAATCAGCTGCTACACTTGCAGAATTCGAATGAGGACCTTAGGAATGCAGACCCTGGAGAACCTTTTAGAAAAACGTTAAATTATAATATATCTTGCATAGCAATTCAGAAGCAAAAAATCTAGGGAGAAGGCAGACTTTATCGATATCCAAGGACTACACATACATAGATTTAATGTCGATTCAAACTCATACTATTTATTAGAAAATAGTACATGGATAAAAAGCATCAATGCAACAATTTATCTAAAAACAAGATATTAGCCCCTCTATACTGTATATTTGTAGGTCCCCCTTGTTAAGCCTATGTATATCTCATACTATGTCCAAACAAGTGTAACAATGCTCATTGTAACTGAAATGTGCAGGTTTACTAATGCATTATCATAATTAATCTTTATTGCAAGAAGTTCTTTTTTTCTGCCACAAGATGGAGCTTTATGAACTTGGATTAATCATCAGTTAAGAGGATTGCATTTTGGGAGTTGTGGTTCCAGCCAGAAAGAGCTCCAATGTTAAACCAACCCAAAAAGACTTCAAAGATCAGTCTGCTGTTGTATGGGAGGGGTTATATAAATTAGAAAACCCAGGAAAGCCAGAGGGGATTCTGGGAAAGGAGACCGGTGTGGGAGGAAGTGCAGGCGCTGTCTGGGAGAGAGACAAGGAGAAAGATCAAGGAGAAGACTTTACAGTAGAGACAGCGCCTGTCAGTTCTGAGGAACTAGTGAAGCTGCTGCCATCGGCCAAGACAAGTCTGCATCCATCTCACCGTGTACGGAAGCCTGCGATCATCCTGAGGCCTAATGCTGGAGACCTAAAGCTGCTGATTTCTGCTGTGATGCTGCTGAGTCTACCTAAAGGCTGTTGCTGTATCGCAGAGGAACTGCTGCCTGAATACTGCAGAGGTACACCTGGAATCATTTCATCTTAAAGGGGGCCCCCGTTCATAACCGAAGGAGATCTGCTGCTACAAATACTGTGCTGTTGGTGAGTGGAATACTAATCCTTTGTGTCACACTGACTGACTCTGTAGTGACATTCATTGTAAGACAAACTGCACTATCCCTCTTAAAGGCACCACCAACTATCCTTTGATGTTCTGCAACAATCCTGCTGTTTAGAACTTTAACCCTGAAAATCCGACATCTCATAATATTATAAAAATTTGCATGACTCACAGCTGCAAGTGGTGCAGGGGTACATTTTCTCAGAGTGTGGGAACACACAACCAGAAGCCACTAAAATTAAGGAACTTGGGTAGCAATTCTATATGCTATAATATTTTTTATTTTTATTTGTAATAGTTTTCTCTCACAAGTGGAGTTACCCTTTAATCCTTAAAGTGGTAGTAAACCCATTTGTGCCATCTTTACCTACAGGTTAGCTTATAATAAAGCTTAACTCTAGTTAAAATTAACATCTTCTAAACCTGCACAATTTAGAAAATATTGCAGTGAGCAGCTGCTGGTGACGTCACCAGAGCATACCAGTGCTGTTCCTTCAGAGCTCTGTGCCATGCCCAAGGCCCACACCTGTCAAATTAGGACCTGCAGCTGTGTTCCTACAGCTGCTGCATCCCCATAAAGTACTAAGTGGCTCCAGCCATATAAACAAATCTATAATTTACACAATCAAAGTACATGTGTGAATGAGCACTTTATTTTTTTTAACAATTTTTTTTAACAGCCGTGTACCTGATCCCCCAGTGTGCCCAAAGCAGCTAACAGCCAGAGGATATATGTGAATTGGGTACCCAGAATTAAAGAAGGGCTCTGATGTTAGGGGGGGGGGGGCACTGATGTTAAAGAGGGACTCTTATGTGCAAGAGAGGATTCTGATGTGAAGGTGGGCATGGATGTGAAGGGAGGGTTCTGATGTACGGGGGGGGGGGTCCCTGATGTGCAATGGGGGACTCTGATGTGAGGGGGGGCTCTCATTTGAAGGGGGGGGCTCTAATGTCAAAGGGCAGACTTCTGATGTGATGGGGGGGGGGGCTTTTGATGTGAAGTTATTTTTTGGAGGGTGTTTATTTAAATTTTATTTATTCATTTAAAGAACTGTCATTGTAAAATACATGATGTGGCCCTTGTACTGAAAAGTTTGAGCTATCAGAAGGTCTGCATATTGGAGGCAACGTGTCTATTGTCCCCATGCAGTTTGGAACTTCTGGCTTTCAGAATCCAGATCTCTTTCATTTGTTTTTATGTGTGGATAGACAGAGCTAAAAAGCCAGGACCATCTAAACCTTAGCTGGCTCCAAGCCAGATCTTTACGCAGCTTTAAAGGTATTGCCTTTAGGGAAAATATCTTATAAAAGTACATAACATACAAAATTCTAAATTTGAAATTTCTCAGTATAGCAGGCGTTACTGTTTCTTGTGCTTCTTTATTATGGATTGGAATCTTCAGTTACATTTAGGAATATTTTGCTTGCAAGGTGCCATATATTTGTTGTTTATTTTAATTTGATCCAAATCAGGACAGGAATTATAAGCAGTTTTCATTAAATATAGATGAGGTTTGAATTCACGCCAATTATGGTTTTGTGACAAATCCATGGGATTCGGATTCTCGTGAGCTGGTGAATTTATGCGCAATTTTCCTGTCTCAGACCTATTCAGAACCATAACGTATTGCATGATAATGAACCATGATCAGCAGGCTTTTGAATTAACTAGCTCTCTAACTATAAAAGGATGGCCATATTGGTTCAACTGGTTCGACAGTGATAAGTCATGTGTTAGGGACACCCAGGAACAGTCTAAGCAGGTTTTCCTGCACTTTTTTTCAATAAGCCAAACAAATAGTTTCAACACAGAAGGGCTTTGTACAGCAAGTCTGTAGCATAAACCAAACAAACTAAAACTGAAGTGACGTAAGTTCCTGACTAATATTTTGCCCCCTGATGTGTTCCCAACAAACAGGTAGCACTTGTACTTTTTTTAGTGTTCTGTCAGCACTCAGCTTTTTCACCCATTAGCAGAGTCCCACAACAGACAGAGAGACAGAGAGCCTTTTCACCCATTAACAGACTCCCTCAACAGACAGAGCGACAGAGAGCCTTTTCACCCATTAGCGGACTCCCACAACAGACAGAGCGACAGAGAGCCTTTTCACCCATTAGTAGATTCCCACAACAGACAGAGCGACAGAGAGCCTTTTCACCCATTAACAGACTCCCTCAACAGACAGAGCGACAGAGAGCCTTTTCACGCATTAGCGGACTCCCACAACAGACAGAGCGACAGAGAGCCTTTTCACCCATTAACAGACTCCCACAACAGACAGAGCGACAGAGAGCCTTTTCACCCATTAACAGACTCCCACAACAGACAGAGCTACAGAGAGCCTTTTCACCCATTAACAGACTCCCACAACAGACAGAGCGACAGAGAGCCTTTTCACCCATTAACAGACTCCCACAACAGACAGAGCGACAGAGAGCCTTTTCACCCATTAGTAGACTCCCACAACAGAGAGAGCGACAGAGAGCCTTTTCACCCATTAACAGACTCCCTCAACAGACAGAGCGACAGAGAGCCTTTTCACGCATTAGCGGACTCCCACAACAGACAGAGCGACAGAGAGCCTTTTCACCCATTAACAGACTCCCACAACAGACAGAGCGACAGAGAGCCTTTTCACCCATTAACAGACTCCCACAACAGACAGAGCTACAGAGAGCCTTTTCACCCATTAACAGACTCCCACAACAGACAGAGCGACAGAGAGCCTTTTCACCCATTAACAGACTCCCACAACAGACAGAGCGACAGAGAGCCTTTTCACCCATTAGCAGACTCCCTCAACAGACAGAGCGACAGAGAGCCTGAGTAACAGTTAGCTCATGTATATAAAGGCCTGTGGAAAGCTGAGACTAATAATGAGGCCTGGCTATAAGGTAAGATGCTAACCTAGCAAGACCACCTAGAGGGTACAATCTAAGTGTAGTAAACATATATTTATTGAATAAAAAGGCAATTGGCAACTCACATGTATCACAACAATACCTCAATCTGGTGGTCTGCTGCTGAAACCACATGCAGGGAATCCAGTCCACAATGTGAAACTAGCAGCCCCCACCCAGAGACAACCAGGAATCAGGGAAGCTCTTCTGACATGAGAGCGTGAGAACTAAGTCAGTGACAGAGAACATTGTCAAGGGAATGCTGCATGTTTCGAGGTGGTCCTGTCTCTTTCTCAAGCATCTGTGGATTGGATTCCCTGCATTTGTGATACTGTGGTTTAAGCAGCAGACCACCAGATTGAGATACTGTTGACAGGCACTTAGTTGCTAATTGTAATTTTATTCAATATATATATGTTTACAAAACCAAGATCACGCCCTCTGCTTTCTGCTTGTTTGCTACCCTAATGGTCTCCTGAGGTGCTGCACTGAATGTTTTGAAGCCATTGGAAAAGAACCCCTGATGTACCTGTCAAGGACTATTATGGATTTCCTGGTGTGTATCCAGTGAGGAACTCTTGCTTTACTGCTTGTGCCATTACTTTTTATATAGATGCAAACCTAGGAATGGATGATTTATTTCACCCAAATGAAGACCAGCATCAACTACTCCTTCAACAGGACTGCAAATGGATTTTCTAGCTCCAAAGTATCACCTAAATGTTTGAATGAATTCCTTAGCTGATTATGCTTTTTATGATTTGCTAATACTGACCGAGTTTATGTCTTATTACATTAGCTGAGCACTCAGCATAATGTTGCTTTTGTTTGCAGGTGCTTCAGTCATCTTTTATGCATTTGCCCCTGTGTATAGCTGTTATGTTGGCCTCTCACCCGCTAACGTTTCTTCATACTATGTTTTATAAAGTTTTGCTTTAAAAATTATGTTTACTTTATCTGTTGGTGCCTACCCATTATGGTTGTGTTTGTATTACCTCCCCTTTTTATCTTTGTACAATACTGTAGCCAGTGTGTCTATGAGGGCCATTTACTTATTTTATGACTAAGTCTTTATCTGCTGACAGTTGTTATGCATTGAGCTTTCAAAGTTCGTAGTATCTGTGCCACCATATCTTGTTGCACCTTTGCTTTGGTTTGTTTAGAGCCACAGCTTCTGCTTGCCAGGCAACAGTGTACTTTGAGCTGTACACTGGGACTGATGCATGCTCTATGTGGGCATGACTTTGATCCAAAGTCAACCTGGATGTGGAGAGGCAGGATTGTCTTTAGTCCACTTCCTTGCACCCTACCATCTTGTCTCTTTTTATAGTATTCTCCCTACAGACTAATCATTAAAGCTGGCTAAACACATTTTGTTCAGTTCTGATTGACTGCTTGAAATTCACTCAGTGGGGGGGGGGGGGGGGGGCAAATCAGTGGCAAAAATGAGCACAAGGCCTAAGATGTCTGCAATCAAGATGCATACTCACTAAGGCAAGCCATAGATAGATGAATTGATTTTCTTTCGGGTGGAAGGAAAGAAAATCGCTTGATTCTCCCATCAACACAGTTAGTGTTGATGGGAGAATGCCTTCCACAGTGCTATTGTGTTCTGCTAGCAGGGGGGGGGGGCACGGGGAGCCTTCCAGGCCAGCAGAATACAATGATATGCTGCTAGCCGCTATAGCCACTGGCAGTAATCACATGTAGTAAAATCTGACATGCTGGTTGTACTCAAGTCGATCAATTAATCTGACAGGAGTCACTTTGGTTGGGGGGCTTGTGGAACCCAGCTTACCTTAGAGAGGTTGGGAAATCCCTGTCTCAGGTCCCTAGGCCCCTCTTATGTGTAAGTCACCCTGCGTCTATTATGGGCACAGGGTGGCCAAGAAAATGATGGACTTACTGGACACAGAATATGGTTTGGATTACTCAAATGGGACAGTAATATTTTTCAACAATATATCTCAAAGAATATTTGAAGACTTTGGGACTCTAGGCCTAGCTGCCTATTGCCAATAATGCTTCACACAGTCAGACTCCTAGCAGATGCAAATATCATGAGCTCAACCACTTGTCTTCCAAACATTGTAAATTATGCATATTTGCTCATCTATTGTTTATGGTGGGTTCTCTGTGTTTACACTTATGATAATGTGCATTGTATTGCAGGAGCTCAAGGACAGAAAGTCTGCTAGTTAATTGGCTCAGGTTGATTAAATCATTGCCATCTATTAGTTGCTGAGTGGAAATAGTATACTGTTTGTGTTGATTTTTCCTTAGATATGTTAAATATACAAACCCAATTCCAAAAAAGTTGGGACACTGTACAAATTATGAGTAAAAAAGGAATGGATTAATTTACAAATCTCATAAACTTATATTTTATTCACAATATAACATATCAAATGTTGAAAGTGAGACATTTTGAAATGTCATGCCAAATATTGGCTCATTTTGAATTTCATGAGAGCTACACATTCCAAAAAAGTTGGGACAAGTAGCAATAAGAGGCCGAGAAAGTTATATGTACATAAAAGGAACAGCTGGAGGACCAATTTACAACTTATTAGGTCAATTGGCAACATGATTGGGTATAAAAAAGAGCCTCTCAGAGTGGCAGTGTCTCTTAGAAGTCAAGATGGGCAGAGGATCGCCAATTCACCCAATGCTGCAGCGAAAAATAGTGGAGCAATATCAGAAAGGAGTTTCTCAGAGAAAAATTGCAAAGAGTTTGAAGTTATCATCATCTACAGTGCATAATACCATCCAAAGATTCAGAGAATCGGGAACAATCTTGGTGCGTAAGGGTCAAGGCCAGAAAACCATACTGGATGCCCATTATCTATTCTATCTTAGATGGCACTGCATCACATACAAGAGTGCTACTGTAATGCAAATCAAAACATTGGCTCAGGAATACTTCCAGAAAACATTGTCGGTGAACACAATCCACCGTGCCATTCGATGTTGCCAGCTAAAACTCTATAGGCCAAAAAGGAAGCCATATCTAAACATGATCCAGAAGTTTTCTCTGGGCCAAGGCTCATTTAAAATGGACTTTGGCAAAGTGGAAAACTGTTCTGTGGTCAGACGAATCAAAATTTGAAGTTCTTTTTGGAAAACTGGGACGCCATGTCATCCGGACTAAAGAGAACAAGGACAACCCAAGTTGTTATCAGCGCTCAGTTCAGAAGCCTGCATCTCTGATGGTATGGGGTTGCATGAGTTAGTGTGGCATGGGCAGCTTACACATCTGGAAAGGCACCATCAATGCTGAAAGGTATATCCAAGTTCTAGAACGACATATGCTCCCATCCAGACGTCATCTCTTTCGGGGAAAGCCTTGCATTTTCCAACATGACAATGCCAGACCACATACTGCATCAATTACAAAATCATGGCTGCGTAGAAGAAAGATCCGGGTACTGCAATGGGCCGCCTGCAGTCCAGATCTTTTACCCATAGAAAATATTTGGCGCATCATAAAGAGGAAGATGCGACAAAGAAGACCTAAGGCAGTTGAGCAACTAGAAGACTGTATTAGAAAAGAATGGGACAACATCCCTATTCCTAAACTTAAGCAACTTGTCTCCTCAGTCCCAGACGTTTGCAGACTGTTATAAAAAGAAGAGGGGATGCCACACAGTGGTAAACATGGCCTTGTCCCAACTTTTTTGAGATGTGTTGATGCCATGAAATTTAAAATCAACGTATTTTTCCCTTAAAATTATACATTTTCTCAGTTTAAACATTTGATATGTCATCTATGTTGTATTCTAAATAAAATGTTGAAATTTGAAACTTCCACATCATTGCATTCTGTTTTTATTCACAATTTGTACAGTGTCCCAACTTTTTTGGAATCGGGTTTGTAATTCTGTACACAATTTCATCTGCATATGATAATGTAATCAGGCAATCCCTGACCTGTGTGTGGTAATCTGATCAGGAGGGGGATGTCCATGATGTATAAAAACTGTGTGTGTTGTTCAATAAAGAATTAAGTTGTTTTCAGACACATACAAGCTAAGTTTTTGGCTGGTTTTGTATGTAGGGCGGCTGGAAAATCTGGAATATCTATGTTCAAGACTGTGGGAAGCCGTATACTGACGGAAGCCCACAAGCACAGTGTGGGTAGCAGTTCCGTTACAAGTACAGTCAGCCTGCCCATACATGGATCGAAATTCGGCCGCTCCCTGGTGCCGAGTTTCAATCCATGTTTGGCCACCTTAAGTAGGTTCTAATCATTGGCACCTAATCCATAAAATCAAATTCTAATCTCTTGGATTTGAAGAGGTGGTAAATGTACTTACATTTTCTCTATGAAAATTCTGCATATTTGCTTATTTAGATCATAAAAATTAATATACCTTACCTTTTTAATGTGTCATTGTTGAAGCATATCTCCTTTATCTGTAGGCACTGTATGAATCAAAAACAAATTTTTGCCTATTTAGACATGTTGGAAAAGTCAACAATTTCCTTCAATACTTTTTCACATGACTTTATATATGTATTTTGGATGTAGTCGAGCTGTTGGCCCTTTAAGCTGTACAGCAGAGCTTCTACTCTTTGCCACAGATCATTTATCCCTCCCTGCCCCAGATCAACAGAACTGGGCAGAGAGGAGAAAATACTATATATACAGTGGGAATCGAGTTTGGGCACCCCAGGTAAAAATTTGTATTAACCACTTGCCGACCGCCGCAAGTACATATACTGCGGCGGTCAGCCCCCCCTGGGCAAAGTGACGTATAGGTACGTCACTCGCCCGCGAGCCAATAGGGGGCGAGCGCGTGCCGCCGGAGGTGCGCTTCCGCCCCCGCTCGTTCACTGTCATCTCCGCGCGAGTGACCGGCGGCTCCGATGTCATTCTCCCTGATGTAACAGCAGAGATCGTACAATCCTGCTATGTAGGATCCTATGTCTCTGTGGTTACATCAAAAGCCACGCCCCTTTACAGCTAGAAGCACGCCCCTAGGGACACACTTAACCCCTGGATCTCTAATAAAGTTAACCCCTTCCCTGCCAGTGTCATTTTTACAGTAACAGCTCATATTTATAGCACTGATTACTGTAGTAATGTCACTGGTACCCCCAAAAGTGTCAAAAATGTCAGTCAAGGGTCTGATCTGTCCGCCGCAAAGTCGCAGTCCCACAAAAAAAATCACAGATCGCCGCCATTACTAGTTTAAAAAAAAAAACAATAAAAATGACAAATCTTTCCCGTAGTTAGTAAACGCAATAACTTTTGCGCAAACCAATCAAAATACACTTATTGCAATTTTTTTTTTTTTTTCATCAAAAATATGTAGCAGAAAACAAATTTGCCTAAAATGTTAAAAAATGTTGATTTTTACATTTTTTTTTGGGGGGGGGGGATTTCATATAAAAAAATGTGAAAAATATTATTTTTTCAAAATTTTCGCTCTTTTTTTGTAAAAAAAAAGGTACTGGGCTACCACAGGAAGGATAAGGAGCCATTGCTCCTATTTACTTTCCACTTCCCCTTTGTGATGTTAATATTGTAATACACAACCCTCCCTCGGCAACAGGGGGAGATCCGAGTCCAGTGAACCCAAAAATCTCAATGCAGAACACCTGGAATCCTGGGAGATGTAGTCTGAGGCCGCAGCCATGTATTGGTACGACTGAATCTCTGAACTACAGGTCCCAATAATTTTTGTGTGAGTAAGAGGAGCTAGGGAGAGCTTTTATTGAATCGCCTGTGAAAAGCCCACTCTCTTGGTTCCACGGGAGTCCATGCATCCAAGCCTGTTTGTATGAGCAGGAGATAGAGCTAGCCCTAAAGAGCCTGAGGTTTAGGGTGAGACTGCCGGGTAATGTGCAACACTGTTAGCCTTGTCGACTTTGAGAGATTGCCGCATAGAGACTGGAGCTTTCACCAGATTCACTGCTGTGACATTATAAGTTGCAGTCGCAACAGGACTGAAGAGGCCCCTTCCACCGCAGAAGCCTACTGCCGCCTCAGAAAATTGGTGAGAGGGCCACTGGCCTGCATTGTACTGTTTAGCAGTAGCCATATCATTGAGAGCAGGACAATAGTAATAGCACCCAACCCACACCCATCGGTAGCAATTCCGTACCTCATAAACTTCAGGTCCATACTGCACCACTCCCAACTCTGAGCTATGGTTGCATTGCACCATCATTACATCTAACCCACTCCTATTTTCACCTTGAACGAAACTGTATTGCACCTGTTGTCATCTTACTGCATGCAGGTTTAAAGGACCACCATAAGTGCACCAACACTCACTCAAAGGGCTCCAACATTAGCTAGCAAAAACTGAACTTTAAAGACTGCTCCTATCATCCATCTTGCTGGTTTCTGTCATTTCTCCTTTACTTTTTATGCTGTTCAATCTTGACTGTGCCTACCCAGAAGGTTTAGGACTAGCACAGACGCCATCAGTACACACTGGCAGTATAGTTCCTGTATTGTTAGATCACGTCTCATTACTACCCACTGCTTTGAGTGACACTAATACTGTTTATGCTTATCCGAGCGGTTTATGCCATTTATGCCTAACCCTCACTGTTAGCCATTCAGCATACTGGACTGTGTTACCACAATCACCAACTTATTTTTACTAGATTGGTCATCAACTTTACTGAGTAATAATACAGTAAGTTTACCCTTGCTAACTGCTTTGGTTCCTGTTTCAATGTAGCTCTGTTATTAGGTGATAAAAATTATTTGCCAGTTTCACTGTTTGCTTGTTATTTTGCTCAACCGGATGTGTAAGAGGAGATTTGGCCCTTGAGGAGGTTGAGGCAAAGAATAGAGGAGCCATTTTAACCAGTGGCCCTTTCAAGGATAGAGCTACACTCACTTTCATCTTACTGCCCTCTCCACCCCCTCCCCTCCCTGCCATAGTAAAATTAGAATTAGATATACACTAACCAAAAACGCAATATTGATAGATAGACCTAAAAGTTGACACAGAGGGGCTGCATGTGGATTTAGGGGTGAGCATGTCCTGCAGTGGTAGGGCTCCAGTGGTAGCTGGCTGCCTTACAAACACACAGTCATTTGCATTCTCTTATGTGCAGAACAGCCAGTTGTCTGTAGTGTTGCCTGTGCACCCTGTTCCTCTTTCTTCAATTATCCTGCTTACAATTGTATCTGAGAGGCTACACCTTGCTTTGTGTGGCTTTTGTTCCCCAGGCAGGCGAGTTGAAACACTGCATTAGAGCATTAGGGTTTACAGATGGAATTGGCCCTGGTGTTCTTGGGGGGGCATAGTGGTGGTTACATACCGGGGGTATCCCTGGAGGAGGATTTAAAGGATAAGGACAATGGGGTTAATTTACTAAAACTGGAGAGTGCAAAATCTGGTGCAGTTTTGCAAAGAAACCAATCAGCGTCCAGTTTTTTCTTGTCAAAGCTTAATTAAACAAGCTGATTGGCTGCCATGCACAACTTCACCAAATTTTGCACTTTCCAGTTTTAGTAAATCAGCTCCAATGAGCCCTTATCTCCATGCTTCTAGCTTCCCAGCTACTAAACGATTCACCCAGGGTGCCTCAAATAATATAATTCCTGGGTACATATTCTGCCTTGATTTATAGCAGGGGTCTCCAGACTTTTCAAACAAAGGGCCATCTTATTGTCCTTCACACTTTAGATGGGCCGGATTGTGGCCAGCGGGGGCTGAAAATCAGTGAGAATAAAAATGGCCTCATGGTTGGTGGCCAATAGGAGGAGGAGTAGTGCCTCCATTAGTAGGAGGAATAGTATTCCATCATTGGTATCGGTAGAAGAAATAATACCCTAATGTTGGTTTTAGTGAGAGGAATAGTGCCTCATATCAGTGGGAGGCATAATGCCCCAAGGGCCGGATAAAGGCTAGCAAAGGGCCACATCTGGCCCTTGGACCGCAGTTTGGAGACCCCTGCTTTATAGAGATAAGCGTACAATCAGATTCGATAGCAGGGAAAAGTGTACTGCCTGGTGCAAACACATGTATAAATACAAATAATATACACTGCATAATTTGTTTTTAAAACATTAACTTATTACACTTAGAAGTAGCAAAATAAAGATTCGATTTGGTTCGAAAGAGATTAATCCCTTCTCTGTTCCCTAACATTTTAGGACATCTTTCCACATTTTACATGGTAGAACACTTCTTACCTCCATGCTCTAGGAAACCAGATACTGCTGTCTGTCCTCCATAAAGAGGTATACTTTCTTCCTCATTTTACAGTTGTACCTTTGCAATTTTGCCCTGTAGACATTATGACTGATCCTCATGACTGATCAAATACTGCTTGTACCAGAAATATAAACATACATACATATATAGCCTTCACATAAATAAATATAAAGATAGGGTGCACATATTCCCTAACTAAAAGCAATGTTAGTTGCAAAGTTGGTAGTTAGTTGACCAAAGTTAAAGGATAACACCACTTTTGCGGGGGGGGGGTTGGGGAATTTAGCAAATAAAGAAAAAACAATATAGTGTATACAATTGCGACACAAGTCATATTGTAATTGAATGTTAATAAAAAATACCTTTCCTTTTCAATCCTGTTATAATTTTCTGAAAATGCAATGCAATATGGCTACCTGGAGCTGTTCTGTACGCAGAATGTGTACTGACCACACCCCAGAAACATCATTTCCTGCTTCTGTGATTGGCTCACTAATTTTCCCAGAAGTCTGCACTAAGATACAAGTCAGAATTCTGGCAACATCTGCAACAAAAATTTCATTTTTGGTGAGATACTTCCAATAGGAACACGTCTAAAGGGATGCAGGCCCAGCAGATTCCCTCTTTAGAGCCCTGCAGCTGCCGCAGCTGATAGATAACTATGACACCACTCCCATTTGACCCACTCAGCACAGAGGCACAGAGGAACAAACAATGATTTCTTCAGAATAACAAAAGGTAGGAATCTGCAATAAAGTTTGTTAAAATCCCTGCAATATACATAGATCACCCAGAGGGGAATGTTTTTTTCTCAACAAAAGTGGAGTTACACTTTAAAGCTTACTTTTCGAAGGATGAAAGTTGACTGCTGATTAGTTACTGTTAGTTAAAGCTATTTGCAGGTTTTTCTGTTCCTTTAAATATTTATCCATACCAGAATCCAACATAAAACTATCCCCTTAATAGAGACAGGTAGGTAAGCGAGAGATAGAGAAATATTTATATGATATGATAACATGATCAGAATCATATTATATAACATATTTTATCGTACACAGTCACATTAAAAAAAATTATACTCTAACTTTATTTACAAAGCAGTTTACACATTATGAATTTGTTTTAAGCTTATTATTTCTTTGGCCTTTACTACTATTATCAGGCACCCCAAAATTTAACGAATACCGGTATGTATTTGATAATTTTATTTGAAAAGGAGCAACCAATCTTTGTGGAAAATCTTCTCAATTTCAACCAGTCTGTCTAGTTTTGCTTTGATTTTTTTTAAGCAAAATTACAGTGGAAGCGATCAAATCTATGATCAACCAATTATTTGTACATGTATAGCCAACATTAAAAAAACTCTGTCAGTTTTTCCATATGTCTTTTGGTGAGACTTGCCTTTACTTCCTGTCCATCCTTTTTGGTTGTCACTGGAACAGAAGGTAATGAAAACTCTCCAAAACAGAAGCAATAAAACCTGTAAAATTAGAACAGATAAAAATATTTTTGTTTGATTTTTCACTTTAACTAAAAATCTGAATCATACAAGGAAAGGCTAATGAAGAATAGCTTCCTTTTCTGGGAAGAATGGAACTGAATATTCTTTCTTGAAAATCCATTTCTGACAAAATCTCTTACATGCCCAGGCACATACTGCCAATGAGTGACTCTGCCAGATACTCTGCATTGTTACAGAGCTTTTAAACAATGCCTGGTTATTGCTCACATGCACAAACCCTGAAGTCCGTTATTTTTCTAACTGGATCAGTAGTTTCCGGTCCATTAGTTTGGATGCTTGCCTTTTAGGTTCAGAGTATTTGGTGCAATGCACATCAGTATCAGTTCAGTTCTTGGGTATAACTGGAATTATTATTGTGATGCCACAGCTTTTGTCATGCTTTTCACTGTAATAAAATGGTTAAAACAGATCTAATCCCATATGATCTGCAGAATTTTAATGTAATTTCAAAAGTTATTTCAATCATTTTTATTCAGTAGTTTTCATTAAAAGAATACCTGGTGTTTTTTTCTTTAAATGTCCCTGTTCAGGCACTTCCGTTATAGGGTGACAACTGTCTCCCAGTTGTGATCCTGGATTGTGTTGATGTTTTCTGCTCCCCTGGTGGAGACTTCAAGTGGCTGAGCAATGTTGTGCACCTAATACTAAAATCAGTGCAAGTAGACAGAAAATTGCTGAAAAAGACTGGAGATCAGCGAACAGAGATGAAAAAGGGATGGTAAAACAGTATTTTTTTTTTTTTTTATTCAATGATTTTTATTAATTTTAGAAAATAAATACAGAGGTACAGAAGATTAACAAATCCACTGTTTTCGTATGTGCGCCATATGCAAACATAAGTATAACAGTCATCATCAAAAGGAGTTATTATTGGGTAAGTTTCAATATCTGGTAAAGATTATAATTACTGTTCCAATAATAAGCGGTAAACAGTGTGTGGTAGGTAGGTTGAAACCAAAGGCTGCCAGACCTTATGGAATTTAGACATGTTTCCCTGAAGTCTAGTAGTGAGTTTTTCATTAAGTAGGGTCTACTGCATTCAGGTTTTGACCTCAAAGATAGGTCTACAGGTCGAAAGCCATGCCTTGAGAACAGTATTTTGTTAAAAATTAAAATTAAAAACTGGTGATACATAGTGCTTTAGCAAACTAAATGTCATCCTGTTAAACCTTAGATTTACTTTAGAGTGACTCTGTTGCTATACTAAACTGCACAAAACAAGGCATAAAGAGGGTAATAACCGCGCTAAAGGTGAAAAAATAAAATAAATATAAAGCAGCGACTTCAAGTGTGACCACACCCTTAAACAATAATAATACAATAAGTCGCGTTGAGTGATAAGGAACAAATAAATGTCCAACAAACGTAAATGTCCCAATAGTGAACGTGAATAAATGAATATGTAGAAAAAAACGTTGAAAATCTTGAACAGTCTCCAAGGTCCCTTAGGAAATGTGCTTACCAGAAAGACAATTTAAATCTGCGAGATTCATATGCTGAGGTAGGATTCACAAGCCAAGGAGATTGCGTGAAGTTCATGCGTTGGATACTCGATGTATAGTGTAATAAACCATATAAAAAAGAAAACATTCCATAGCGTGATACCGTACAGGAAAATAAATTATATTCAAATCTTATTCCACCACATAGTGTGTGAGTATCCTTCACCGATTGTGAGGCAGCTTACCAAAAGTTTAAACACAACGTGAATAACTGTCCCAGTGATAGAAAAGAAAGGGAAACCACCACCAACGTATAGCCTCTTACCAGATTGAGATAGAAATCAGCAGAGTTCAGGTATTCAAACCACCTATTGCCAGCGAGACACCCAAAGACACTTAAGCCTCTTACCAGACCACAGATGATTTAAACAGTGTAGTCACTTGATGCACTCCCCCAGCATGTAGGCAGGTAGCCTCAGGGACCCGATGACACCAATAGATAAGCCACAATGGGTACTCAGTGACCAGGATGTACCAGCAGACCAGCCCATAAAAACAGAAAGCCGCCAATAGTGTAAAATCATTGACACACTTTATTAGTAAAAGAAATGCACTTACAGGCAAGTAGTAGATATATCACGAAAGGGATGTGAAGCCGCCGGCCGGCAAAGCGCATCCGCTCCCTCGATAAGCTTCCGGGTGATGACGTCAGCACGCCGTGACCTAACGGCGTTTCGTCCAAGGAGACGTTATCAAAGGTGCGGACGGCGTGCTGACGCCATCTCTTATACTCCAAACAACCGGATGTCTGGAAGTGAGTACACAACCCCACCATTTTACTGGAGGCAAACATATAAATATGGAGGACACATAGACCCCAAAAATGCAACGGTTCAGTATCAAATTACATCGCCGCATAACTTGGGGATGGATGCCTCTAATTGGGTAAATTATCCAATATAATATATATTAAAAATATGCGATTCAGGCAGATTCAACTGTTCGGGTTCAAGCGCCATCTAGCGTCCCAATAGGGGAAACACCATAATAACGAGTCACCATTAGGATCTAAATGGAAACCGAACTACTAGATTCCTTGATAAAGGATATAATGAGGAGTTTCTCCAACAAGCTTTGTCTGAAGTTAGAGCAACAGATAAACAACTTCTTCTGAGCAAATCTAAAAAGCAAGACCAGGCTGGCTCTTTCGCTTTACCTTTTGTGACTACATTCTCTAGCCAACACATGAATATAAAAAATTTAATCACACGACATTGGCATATCCTGAACAATGACCCTGTGCTCTGGGACAATCTACCCAACAAACAGAGGGTGGTCTTTAAGGGTGTCCCTTCTTTGAGGGACAAGGTTTCCCCCAACATCCTAGAACCCCCTGTCCCTAAACCAAGCTTCTTACAGCAGCTCACTGGCTATTATAGATGCAATCCATGCCAAGTCTGCACTCTGAATTCCAATAAACGGAGAAGAGTGCAGGACTTTGTGTCTAAAAGCACAGGGTGGGGACACATTATTGAACCATTTATTTCATGTACAACAACTGGGGTCGTGTATCTCCTTCAATGTCCATGCGGATACCAGTATATAGGCAGAACCAAGCGCCCCCTTAATGTGAGGTTAAACGAAGACGTGGCAAATATTAGGAAGGGCTTTGACAATCATTCTGTCTCTAAACACTATGCCGCTGTCCATAATAAAGACCCAAGACATACTCTATTTTTAGGCATAGACAGATTTGTGCCACATTGGAGGGGCGAACCTCTTATAAGAGGTATCTCCAGACTTGAGATGTCCTGGATACACCGTGTAAAATGTTATGTGCCTCATGGCCTTAACGTTGATGTGGAGATAAATGCATTTTTGGACAACTCCTAGCCCCCTTTTTATCTTTTTTTCTTTTTTAATTTTTTATTTTTCCTTTTGATGATAACCTGTTGGAATCTGGCATTGATTGATGTACTTCTGTTGGAGCTTACACTTTGAGGTGGGCCTGTTTGATGTGTATTTGAATGTGATGCTCTATTATTTATTCATTACCGATCAAAATCCCCTTTTTTAATCAAATTTTTTATTAATTTTAATCAATTTTAATAAATGTTTAAATTCACACAATTTATTAAAATATTGTTAATGTCACAATCATATGTGGCCATTAATGTAGTTAAGTCCACTATCTATTCACATGACTATTATGCATGTTGTGGACAAAATAGTGGAAGTGGTGAGAGTACAATATACCACTCACTTTGATAGTCTGCTGTCCGTGCATGAGTGGGGATACCCACCAGCAGTTGAGTGTGGTTTTATCTCTATCACCACTTCTTATTTCCTACCTTTGGTATTTATTAACCTTTTCCAAATTAGATGGTATGTAACCTACTTTTTTGCGAGGGGGTTTTTTGACTGGTTTCTTTTTGTTTATTATATTATGACCTTTAATTATGAGGTATATATGCGGACGATCGGTATCGATTCTCTGATGTTAATCATAGAATGTTTGGCATTGATGGTTGATGTATGGATTACATATGTTATTCATTATATGCGGATTGGCTGTTCGGTTTCCATTTAGATCCTAATGGTGACTCGTTATTATGGTGTTTCCCCTATTGGGACGCTAGATGGCGCTGGAACCCGAACAGTCGAATCTGCCTGAATCGCATATTTTTAATATATATTATATTGGATAATTTACCCAATTAGAGGCATCCATCCCCAAGTTATGCGGCGATGTAATTTGATACTGAACCGTTGCATTTTTGCGGTCTATGTGTCCTCCATATTTATATGTTTGCCTCCAGTAAAATGGTGGGGTTGTGTACTCACTTCCGGACATCCGGTTGTTTGGAGTATAAGAGATGGCGTCAGCACGCCGTCCGCACCCTTGATAACGTCTCCTTGGACGAAACGCCGTTAGGTCACGGCGTGTTGACGTCATCACCCAGGAGCTTATCGAGGGAGCGGATGCGCTTTGCCGTCCGGCCGGCGGCTTCACATCCCTTTCGTGATATATCTACTACTTGCCTGTAAGTGCATTTCTTTTACTAATAAAGTGTGTCAATGATTTTACACTATTGGCGGCTTTCTGTTTTTATGGCCTGGTCTGCTGGTACATCCTGGTCACTGAGTACCCATTGTGGCTTATCTATTGGTGTCATCGGGTCCCTGAGGCTACCTGCCTACATGCTGGGGGAGTGCATCAAGTGACTACACTGTATAAATCATCTGTGGTCTGGTAGGAGGCTTAAGTGTCTTTGGGTGTCTCGCTGGCAATAGGTGGTTTGAATACCTGAACTCTGCTGATTTCTATCTCAATCTGGTAAGAGGCTATACGTTGGTGGTGGTTTCCCTTTCTTTTCTATCACTGGGACAGTTATTCACGTTGTGTTTAAACTTTTGGTAAGCTGCCTCACAATCAGTGAAGGATACTCACACACTATGTGGTGGAATAAGATTTGAATATAATTTATTTTCCTGTACGGTATCACGCTATGGAATGTTTTCTTTTTTATATGGTTTATTACACTATACATCGAGTATCCAACGCATGAACTTCACGCAATCTCCTTGACTTGTGAATCCTACCTCAGTATATGAATCTCGCAGATTTAAATTGTCTTTCTGGTAAGCACATTTCCTAAGGGACCTTGGAGACTGTTCAAGATTTTCAACGTTTTTTTCTACATATTCATTTATTCACGTTCACTATTGGGACATTTATTTGTTCCTTATCACTCAGCGCGACTTATTGTATTATTACAAAACAAGGCATACCTGTAAAAGAAGACTTTAAGGGGTTGATTTACTAAAACTGGAGAGTGTAAAATCTGGTCCAGCTGTGCATGGTAGTCAATTAGCTTCTAACTTCAGCTTCTTCAATTAAACATTGACAATAAAACCAGGAAGCTGATAGACATGCCCGAAGCTTGAAGGAAATGAGCATAAGCATAGGGCATACATGACTGGGTGGAAGGAAAACCAGGCAGTAGGGGGTTAAATTAGTTGTTGGCATATGAGAGGTCAGAGCTCTTACCTTATTGGCAGAGGTGATAAGGAGGAGCAGGAGAGAGAGTAGTTGGAGATGAGGAGTGAGGGGGCTTCACTTGCAGACTGGAGATCACAGGAGATACGTCTGTCTGGCCGTCTCCTGCGTTTCGGGCCTGTTGAGAAAGAACAATGAGTGAGTTGGAGCCTCTATTAAATCAGCTTAGAGATGCTGCTGCTTCTGCTGTACATGGCCCTGAATGGATACAGAGCCAGGTAGCAGCTTTACTGTCAGGGGTTCAGGCAGGACCACCCTCAGACGGGGCCTGCCACCACACGGGCTCGGAAGCCTTGGCTTCCAGTGCGTCATATCCCAGAGGACCCTCCAGGCCCACCTGCTAAGTAACTGCCTGCTACTGTGGGTGGTGGTCCTAGGACGAATCCCCATCCAAAGCAGAGCCCACAAGAGAGAGAAGCTCACCATGCTGCAGCCACGGTTCCCTCATCTGTAGTCAGGTTCCAGGGGCAGGCGGCTGGCACTGCTGGCAATGAGCCGGTCAGCTTGTCAGCTCGGCGGGGAGAATCTGCACAGTGGGCACCAGCCTGTCTTTGGGTGCGGCCAGCGACCCTCATTCTGCGGAAGAACAGCAGCATGGGATATCCGGCTCCTCTGCTGGGGCAGCCCGGCGGTCAAGGGAAAATACCTACAGTTCCAGGTCCGGGCCTGTGTGGGCTGCCAGAGAAGCGACCAAAATGGAGGAGAGTAAATAAGGGGGAGGTAATTTGGCACTGCCCAATATAACTTAAATTATATATAAGGATGACACCCCAAAGTAATATGTGTGGTTATGACGTGTAAGTGTATGATAGTCAAAAACTAAAAAAAAAAAATAATTAATATATAGCTAAAGTGACCGAGTGCTGGAATTAATAGGTATTCCAAATAACTAATGTAGCACCCTACAAGGTAGGTGCTAGGCAAAAGTAGCCTCATGTCCATGTGTTGTGCTGTGTTGTAAAGAAGGGAGTATTGTGGACCCAAGGTTATGTCAAAAGAGTCCAGGAATCAGAACTTCAATAAAAATAGAACAATTGTTAAATGAGAAGATAATTAGAATAACAACTGTAAAAATTAGAAGGATGTTAAGATGAGGGGAAGAATGCTCCACCAAGAAATAAACCGAGATATAGGGTAGTGCCAAATAGTATAGCATAGGTATTTCCGAATAATGTAGTGGACCTCTGTACCCATACGGTTAAGAAAATTGGGGAAAAAAGGGGGACTACTAATTGGAATGATATTACATTAAAATTTTGAAATTAAGCAGTTAAGGTCAATATCCAAATTGAGTCCCCCAGGTCGGAGGGACTCTAACTGGTATATCCACTTTGTTTCATTCTGGGAGATCTTCTGATTTTTATTATCTCCTCTCCAATGGCCTACAATCGTGTCTATCCCATAGAACACCAAACCCTTCGGGTCTTTATTATGTACCTCCAGAAAATGCCTAGATAGGCTGTGTTTTGGGAAGCCTTTCTTTATGTTTTTCTTGTGCTCCCTGATCTTCACATAAATCTACCGCACTGATCATTATTCTTTTTATTGCCTGTATACTTTCTACCAATGTGAGTACATTACAAATAAAATAACCTTTTAATATCTAATGGTACTACACTATACGAACCCTTTTCCCCCCCTATATACCTGGAATTTACCTGGATGCATATGGGCCATGGTCCATGGAGTCTCCTATAAGATATCACTAGGAACCAGGAAATATGAATAGAGGTCCGTAGGAGCCATTCTCTCTGCAAATATTGAAGGCTTACTACCCCTGTGGGGGTGAGTACTTCTGGTAAGTGCGGTCCTGGGAGTAAGGGGAGCACATTTGACCCATCACACCGGCCACACTTGAAGAATCATAAGGACTCTGACACAAGAACCTTCCTTGAATTCCCTAGCAGCAATGAACCACTTCAAATCTGATTTATTTGGACTGTGTATATTGAGTTGATTCATTTATACATTCCTGTGGATATTTTTACTTTACTGCCACTTTATGTACTACGTCACTTTATATACAATTTGGAATTTGTATTCTTGTTGCACTGAGATGAATTAACCTACACATTTTTGTCACTTTATGCACATTGCCACTTTTGTATACTGAAATTTGGTATTTGCACTGGATTGATATTATATCCAAGCACATGTGAGTTGGCACTGGGGCACTTATGTGTTTTATGAATTATATTGGATTATTTATGCAGTTACTTTATATTCTAGCACCTTAATGTATCTCCTTATCTTATTAGTTATTTGGAATACCCATTAATTCCAGCACTCGGTCACTTTAACTATATATTAATTTTTTTTTTTTTTTCATTTTTGAATATCATACACTTACACGTCATAACCACACATATTGCTTATGGGTGTCCTCCTTATATATAATTTAAGTTATATTGGGCAGTGCCAAATTACCGCCCCCTTATTTACACTTTATACAATATCCTTCATTGGATTATATATAGGAGGTAGGCTGCAGTTAGTATTTAAGTCTTACCATCCGGATTCCTTATTAATTTCTTGTATAAAATGGAGGAGAGGGCGGCGGCACTGGCTGACGACATAATCAGAATGAGACAGAGCTGCTGCGGCCTATTCTTAAGCCCTCAGGGTACCCCAGCACAGGAGCAGCGCATGCAGTGTCCAGGGCGAGGAGTCGGTCGGCTGACAGTCAGACTTCCGCTCTGAGGGGGAAGTCAGCAGCTCTGAGGATGGGGAGCTAGAGATGGAGACCCCGGAGGAAGCGGGGGCATCCGGAATGATGGCTGGCATGGCTTCCTGCCCAGTGCAGCCCGGTGAGTGTACTGTTTCTGATTTGTCTTGTTTTTTTTCTGTTGTGGTGGGGGGGGGGGGGCTGGGGGCCATGGGGCCTAAGAGCAGGTGACGGGTGTTCAGGTCAGACTGGCAGGGGCCTCTGGGATAGTCTGACGGACTTACTGCAGAGATTGGAAGCAGGGGTGACGAGGGACTCCCCGCCAGTATTGCCGTGGGCTCCCCCTTTAGGGAAGGGAGATGTTTTCTGGGGACATTTGTGCCCCTTCAAGAGCTTCGTCCGTGACACCAGCGGCGGTAGTTGCGGGCACACAAACAGACGGGGACATGGTGGCAGCTGTAGCAATCACCGCTGAAACTTTGAAGGTTGGAGAAAAGGAAGTGAAAAAGGTGCTGTTAGCTGACTCTGCAAAATGTGAGGTACAGTGCCTTGCGAAAGTATTCGGCCCCCTTGAACTTTTCTACCTTTTGCCACATTTCAGGCTTCAAACATAAAGATATAAAACTGTAATTTTTTGTGAAGAATCAACAACAAGTGGGACACAATCATGAAGTGGAACGAAATTTATTGGATATTTCAAACTTTGTTAACAAATAAAAAACTGAAAAATTGGGCGTGCAAAATTATTCAGCCCCTTTACTTTCAGTGCAGCAAACTCTCTCCAGAAGTTCAGCGAGGATCTCTGAATGATCCAATGTTGACCTAAATGACTAATGATGATAAATAGAATCCACCTGTGTGTAATCAAGTCTCCGTATAAATGCACCTGCACTGTGATAGTCTCAGAGGTCCGTTTAAAGCACAGAGAGCATCATGAAGAACAAGGAACACACCAAGCAGGTCCAAGATACTATTGTGGAGAAGTTTAAAGCCGGATTTGGATACAAAAAGATTTCCCAAGTTTTAAACATCCCAAGGATCACTGTGCAAGCGATAATATTGAAATGGAAGGAGTATCAGACCACTGCAAATCTACGAAGACCTGGCCATCCCTCTAAACTTTCAGCTCATACAAGGAGAAGACTGATCAGAGATGCAGCCAAGAGGCTCATGATCACTCTGGATGAACTGCAGAGATCTACAGCTGAGGTGGGAGACTCTGTCCATAGGACAACAATCAGTAGTATACTGCACAAATCTGGCCTTTATGGAAGAGTGGCAAGAAGAAAGCCATTTCTTAAAGATATCCATAAAAAGTGTTGTTTAAAGTTTGCCACAAGCCACCTGGGAGACACACCAAACATGTGGAAGGAGGTGCCCTGGTCAGATGAAACCAAAATCTAACTTTTTAGCAACAATGCAAAACGTTATGTTTGGCGTAAATGCAACACAGCTCATCTCCCTGAACACACCATCCCCACTGTCAAACATGGTGGTGGCAGCATCATGGTCTGGGCCTGATTTTCTTCAGCAGGGACAGGGAAGATGGTTAAAATTGATGGGAAGATGGATGGAGCCAAATACAGGACCATTCTGGAAGAAAACCTGATGGAGTCTGCAAAAGACCTGAGACTGGGACGGAGATTTGTCTTCCAACAAGACAATGATCCAAAACATAAAGCAAAATCTACAATGGAATGGTTCACAAATAAACATATCCAGGTGTTAGAATGGCCAAGTCAAAGTCCAGACCTGAATCCAATCGAGAATCTGTGGAAAGAACTGAAAACTGCTGTTCACAAACGCTCTCCATCCAACCTCACTGAGCTCGAGCTGTTTTGCAAGGAGGAATGGGCAAAAATTTCAGTCTCTCGATGTGCAAAACTGATAGAGACATACCCCAAGCGACTTACAGCTGTAATCGCAGCAAAAGGTGGCGCTACAAAGTATTAACTTAAGGGGGCTGAATAATTTTTTTAAGAGGTCAGGTCGGTGGAGAAGTTGAATAATGCCCGGATAAAGGTGATTAAGGAGGTGGGCAGATTCATTGCTAGGAATGGTAGATTAGTGGTTAGACATGTGGAGCTGGAGATGGACACATGGTTGTACCTGAGAGGGGATGGACTGCATCCCAATGTGGTGGGTATTGACCTGGGATTGGGCCTTGGTATTACAGGATGGTATCCAGAGGGCTTTCTGGGTGTGGCGGCAGGCACAAGTGTAAGGTTTCACACTTGTGCTGCTGTGGTGGTTGCAGTCCTTGACGAGGGTCCAAAACATGGTGTCGACCGATAAAATGGTGGGACCCATCTCAGCTATGGAGTCCTATGGTTAGTCTGGTTCAGTCTAGACCGACCGGGTAGTGTAAGGTGGTAGGGGTCTGTGGTCAGTTAGGATAGTGATATGAAGAGTGTCCCCGTATCCAATCGAAGAAAATCCAGTGATGAAAACAAGTTGTAAACACCAATTAGTGAATCCCTCCACCAGGTGAATTAGCCTCTCACCTTCCTACAGGACACAACTTGTTTTCATCACTGGATTTTCTTCAATTGGATACGGGGACACTCTTCATATCACTTTATTGGAAGCACACACATTGCTATGTGCCTTTTGAACTGGATATGATTTATTGTATTTAAAGTCATCACTTTTTTATTATATTTCTGGCGCATCACATTTTGGTAGGATTTATAGTTTATTGTGATTTGTGAAACACGATTGGTGTATGCTGCCGGATACCACTTATATACTTTCACACACCTGATTTATGCACAGTGAATTGAGGTTGAGTTATTTTATCACATATATTGGGTTTGCGCTGATAGTTTTTTTTGTATTTCAGTTAGGATAGTCCTCGAGGCGGTGTTTTGGCGGCTGGGGACAGAACCTAACTTAATGGTACCACAGACTCAAAAGTTGGGGGAGATGGTATCATCAAGGATCTGCAACCATTCTTTGATCTGGATTGGTTTGATTGTTTTATGTTTTTCTGTTATTTATGGTTTTGTTTAATAAAAGGCCGAACCGGCCATTTCCTCCCAATGTGGAGTTATTGTTGTTATATAAAGGTAAAGGAGAGTGGTGTTGGATACTGATTCAGGTAATATGGTTAAACAGGTGGGATCTGAATTACCCTAGTCACGGTTTCTATGCGGAGCTGCACCAGATTTTGCACTCTCTAGGTTTAGTAAATCAACCCCCTAAATATTTACCTTTGTTGCAGTCCACACTGCCGAACTCTGCTCCATTCAGAAAAAATTGTTCTCCAAAGTACATAGAGAAACCATCTCTTCTGAGAGTGTGTTCTGGATCCCCTGCAGCTGTCATTGGTTTCTGCTGCTGACCTCTACCTCACTACCAACTCCTGTAACAACGTGGAGCTCAGCAGGAGGAACCATTGAGAGCTGTGGGGAGACACAGGGGACTGACACTTCAGGAAGTGTCAGTTTCCCTAAGGACTTTAGGGGAAGCCTTCTCCTGCAAATGTCATGAGTTGCATGCCTGACGTTTTGCAAAGCATTTTTTAGCATGATTTGAGCTAAAGTGCAGTTGGGCATTTTGTATAAAACAGGAAGTCACATGTTCCTCTTACTACATTTAATGGAACTAGGGCCCTGAAAAGACTTTGTAAGCACACTTGCATCAAAAACTTCCCGTGTTCTGTAAGCAATAAAGTGGTTGTAAACATCTGAAATGATAAAAAAATTAACAGAGCATATACTTTTGTAGTGTGTAGCTACCTCAATTCAAATAACTTAGCTTTTCCCCCATCCGTGCATCCAGCCCCCTAATCTACATGCGGGGCATGGGACGCATGGATTCCAATGGGGATTTTTTTTTTTAAGCATGTGATTAGAGCCAGAGGCTCTAATAGGCTTCAAAAAAGGGTGGGCTCGGGGCGAAGAGCACTGCGCCCTGAGCCCACCCAGTTGTGTGACAATAGCGAAATAATATTCGCTATTGTCACACTGACTCTCCTCCGAGCCAATCAGATAGAGGGTTGTGAGACCCCTTTCCTGATTGGCCAAAAGGAGAAGCAATCTTACTGGCCAATGGCCAGGAAGAGGCAGAAGAGACACAGCTGGAGAAGAAAGGACAGCGGCTCAGCCATCCAGCACTCCTTGGCTCGGACAGGAGGAAGGAGGAGGTATGGAGGCAGACCTTTGGAGGGGGGATGGGACGTGTCGTCAGCCAACTGACTGACTGAGACTGATGGACAGATTGAGTGGAGGGGGGGTGTGCATTGGTTTGCCCCCCCCCCTGAATTACCGAGCACCAGCCACCACTGGAACTTAGTGTGATATCTGTCAGCTCTCTCTTCCCTCTGCTATCTGCATGAGTCACTTCTGACAGCACAAAATCCCATCACAAGGCCCCAACCCTCTCCAGGACACAGAAGGTGATAGACAGCCTCAGCTGGCAATTACATAGTTACATAGTTAGTGAGGTTGAAAAAAGACATAAGTCCATCCAGTTCAACCTATGATGTGTGTGTGTGTTTGCTTTTAACCGTACATTGTATACCCCTGTATGTTGTGGTCTTTAAGGTGTCCATCCAATAGTTTTTTGAAACTATCAATGCTCCCCGCTGATACGACTGTTTGTGGAAGAGAATTCCACATCCTTACCGCTCTTACAGTGAAGAACCCCTTACGCACTTTAAGGTTAAACCGCCTTTCCTCAAGTTTTAGTGAGTGGCCACGTGTCTTATTGTATCTCCTTTCTCTGAATAGTTTGTTCCTTATGCTAGGGTCGCCAGTACAGTATTTGTACATTGATATCATATCCCCCCTCAATTGTCTCTTCTCCAGAGAGAATAGGTTCAGTGCTTGTAGTCTTTCCTCATAGCTGATGTCCTCCATTCCCCTAATTATTTTTGTTGCCCTTCTCTGGACTTTCTCCAGTTCCAGCACATCCTTCAATGTTTCCATATGAGACTGTGTAGAGTGGGGTGTGTCTATTCCCTCCACTCTCTCATGTCTTAAAATACACACAGCTCTGTGCCCTGTACTGTGAATAATGCGATGACAGATTCCCACCCCCTGCTTTCTGAAGCTGAGATAATGCCTTTGATCTGTGTTTTAGAAGGCTGTAGAGGAGAGAGGACTACAGATAAACAGGCACAACTTGTGTAAGAGGATTTATTTAACCTCCCTGGCGGTATGATTCTGTCAGGAATTCTGTTCCAAAAGCGGTACAATTCTTTTCATGGAAATTTGGCGTTATGTATTATAGGCCTACAATTCTTAGTAATTACTGACTTAAACCTGACCAAAACAAGTCTCTAGTAGACATCCCAGATGTGATAAACTTGAAACAGAAACAAGTGAATTATAATCGAATCAATAATATTATTTTATTATTTAATATATAATATATATAATAAAATTATATTATTAAATAGATTATAATTCATGCGTTATATATTATATATATATGTGTGTGTGTATATATATATATATATGTGTGTGTGTGTATATATATATATATATATATATATATATATATGTGTGTGTGTATAGGTATATATATATATATATATATATATATATATATATGTGTATATATATATATATATATATATATGCATATATATATATATATATATATATATATGCATATATATAATATAAAATGTGTTATGTGTTTTGTGCAACGTTTTTTTTTTTCTTTTGAATTTCCCTCCCTAGTTCCGCTCCCATGCAGCATTGCTGCTGCAGGGAACGGAACTAGGAAGTCATCACACCGACAGACGAGCGGCGGAGATCTCACTGGCGGTCACAGCAATGAGAGCTCATCGCTGGATCGCCAGGATAAGGTAAGAGACGCTCCGCTGCGCTGTCTGCACGCTCTGCCCATTGACCCTGAGCGTGACTCGGGGATACCGCTAATAGCAGAAAATTCCTACCCCGAGTCACGCTCGGGGATACCGCTAAGGCGGTTAATCTCTGTGTATCACTTGAGGCTAGTACACACTACTTCACTGGGTATATGTAAGGGTTTACAATCATTTTAAATTTCCAACAAATGTGTATTTATCAGATTACTTAGAAGTATGTTGCTATTTAATGACAACTGTGCATGTGTGGGAGACAATGATTCACACAAAAGTAAAATATTACATCTGCTTACTCAATATTTGTAACAAAAAGATCGCTCATTTCTCATTAAACATATGTAGTAACATCCATTCATATGCCTCAGAAAAAGGCATATAAATAATATTCTGGGAATATAGCGAGCATTACCAAATTCCAGTCACAGGAAGATATTTTGCATTTCACTAAGGCTGCACATAAACTATCATATACAACAGCATGATACCATTTTTATAGTGTCAGTCTAAGATAAATGAAAAATCAACAAACTTAGTGCATCAAAGATGTACCAGAATCTCTATAACTGTCTTGTACAGTATATGGAGACAGGGAAGAGAGAGAAGCTAAGACCTAACAGTTTACAGACCATAGATAATACAAATATAATCCATAAACTACTTACTTATACATGAGCAGTTCTTGTGTTAATGCAATATATCTTAAAACCATCTCTCCAATCTGTAACTGAAATACTAAATACTTGTAGCACCCCCCTAAGTAGGTGCTAGAGAGAAAGTACAGTTTTGAGCTCTGTCTGCTTACCAAAGGGACTGCAGGTAAATCTATATTGTTCTCTGCCTACCAGGGATCAGGATCTGTTAGTGAGGTCTGCTCATTGTGTTCAGTATGTGATTCATTCAGTCTGAAGTGTGTTTTACGCTGGTCCAATAGGGAGGCATGTTGGACAGTGGAAGAAAACCTGATGAATGGGTGCATAGGCTTTTGACACACTCCTGATGATTGACAGAGGGCAGGTTGCTGCAGTGCATGCTGGGATACTGTATAAAAGCCAGGAGCACATGTGCTCGGGGGCTTTCGTTGGAGAGCAGCGTCCCGGAGGGAGGGGGTGGCTGCCTCCTCCTCTGTAGAGGTGCCATGCGGTCTCAGGAGGTCGTTCTGAGGACTGGAGGAGTGGTCAACGGGAGACGAACCCAGAGGTCCAGGGAAGCTGACTGAGAGGGGAGACACTGGAGATCCTGTTTCTGCAGTATCATGAGTAGAGGAACTCATGTCAAGGTGCCTGACCTGAGGAGGGCCACCCCTGCTCATAGGATAGTCAGTAGACGGATGTCAGCAGAAAGAGGAAGTTAGGGAGAGTATCCTGAAGATAAGATATTGTTCATCTAGTTGTCTTGTGAGAGAGGATAAAGAAAGCTGAGGAAAGTGCAGAGAAGGGCAACCAAACTGATAGGAGGCACGGAGGAGCTCAGCTATGAGAAAAGATTAGAGGAACTGAATTTATTCTCTCTTGAGAAGAGGAGATTAAGGGGGGATATGATCAACATGTATAAATACATAAGGGGTCCATATAGTGAACTTGGTGTTGAGTTGTTCACTTTAAGGTCATCACAGAGGACAAGGGGGCACTATTTACATCTAGAGGAAAACAGATTTCGTCTCCAAATACGGAAAGGTTTCTTCACCGTAAGAGCTATGAAAATGTGGAATAGACTCCCTTCAGATGTGGTTCTGGCTAGCTCACTATATTGCTTTAAAAAAGGCCTGGATTCTTTCCTAAGTGTTCATAATATAACTGGGTACTCATTTTTATAGGTAAAGTTAATCCAGGGAATATCCGATTGCCTCTTGGGGGATCAGGAAGGATTTTTTTTTCCCTGCTGTAGAAAATTGGATCATGCTTTGCTGGGGTTTTTTCGCCTTCCTCTGGATCAACTGCGGGCATAGGATTGTGTATGTAGCACCCTACAGGTAGGTGCTAGGTAAAACCATAGTGGGCCTTGTCTGCTTAACAGCAGGGCTGTGATTTATCTAGCCAGGGTGTCAGGGCTTCCAGATGTGCCTGCTGAAGGGAGAAGTGTCCCCACTGGCTCCTGTGAGAGGCTTCTCATAGGGCAGTGTGGGAAGCCCAATCAGGGGACACATCCCAGCTTGTAACTACCCCAGAAGGCAGATTATGCTGCAAGGGATTCTGGGACGTCGTGGCATGGTGTCTTTGGCGGGAGCAGAGTCCCAGGAAGGAGAGTGCGGCTTTCTCTCCTCCTGTCTGAGGAAGTGGATGTCTCGGGGTGTCGCCTGAGAGTCCAGAGAGTGCTGAGTTGAACTGAGGGGATCCGGTGTGCTGAGAGCCTGCGGAGAGAGAGGGGTCCAGTCCCAGGAAAGCCTACACAGGTCGTGAGTACTGAGAATTGCCCCTGGGGGTCTGCCTAGAGTCAGAGGGGACCACTCCGGAAGAGGATCGGTCAGCTAGCTGTAAAGGGGGTACCTAGGTTGAGAACCCTGAAGTGTAAAGGGGGTACATAGTCAGTGGACCCTGAAGAGTGCAAGGAGCAAAGGGGGCACCTGCAGTCTGGGCCCTGAAATGTATTGCGTGTGTCAGTTACAGTGTTAGCTATTTGGAGTTCTACAAAATACTACCTCAAGCTGTGCCAGGCAGGGGAAAAGTATTCAAAGACTTACACAGTGAAGCAGTGTCAGGAGTTCTACAGTTCTCAGTCTTGGATCTACTGGACTATAGGTCGGGGATTCAACACTTCCTCTGTTTTACAGAGTGTTCTCAGAGTCAGTGAGCGTTGGCTGGCGCTGGCCAGTGTCAAGGAAGCGCCAATGGGCATTTTTCCAGGATCAAAGTCCCAAATGTAATTAGTTCAACCCGAGAGGAGTATCCCACTCATTCCCTTCTCCCATCCCCTTAATTTATAATAAAAACCACAAATAAAGATGCCGGAGTTGTCACTGTTTCAATTGTCACACCTGGGGACTCAGCTCACATGGGCTGGAGAGGATTCCGGTACTAATGGCAGACCCACATCAGGCCACAGGCCTGGAAACCTTGCTACATTTATATGGGGTTGTATGGTTGGGTTTTCTTTACTGTTTATTTATTGGTTGAGCCTAATGGACTTGTGTCTTTTTTCAACCTGACTAACTATGTAAAGCAAGATACTTAACCCAATTTAACTCAAGTGGCAGGATGAATTAACATGGCTGTTCCATATTTACAAGTGAAGTTGTATTTACCATGAGCAAAAATCTTCAACTGGGTATACCTATCCCTGTCACAGATGAAAATGCAGTTCACTTTGGAGAAATGTTTGCTCATTTCCTGTTTCTTATCCTGGACAGAAAGTGAAGGGAAATCTCCCCAGCAAGACCCAGGCAGCAAAAATAACCTGATATGGGGTTTTAACACACCTCTGTTTTATTACAAAAAACTAAAAATAATTGGTTTACATAAATACACTTTAAAGTGTTACTAAACCCAGGACCCTGCATTCACTATACCGGGTTAGTTGACCGTTTCAACTTTTGTGAAAAAGTGAACTTACCCTTTAAATAGCAAAAGAGAGACAGCTATAAACAAAAGTGGTGCTATAGCCAAAGTACCAATATCTCTCTGGGTACTTTCAGTTAAAGTGTTACTAAACCCAGGACCCTGCATTCACTGTATCTGGTCTCCCACAGTACACAGAACATGGAATTGCAATTGTTTTAGTAAATATAAACTGCTAAATACCTTTTCTCATCAGCAGTATATAGCAGTCTTATGACTTCTATCAGTGTCTGACCGAGCACTGGTAAAGCTTGAAGGAGGAGTTTTCATTCTCCTCTGACTGTCCTATGAGGCTGCAGGACCCCTAACCCTCTGTCTGGACAGTGCTGATTGGCCTTGTGCTGATCACATGCAATTTCCCAAGAAAAAAAAAAAAAAAAACTCTCTAGCAATACACACCAAACTGTCCATGTGCAGCTTGCCCCCAGGGCTCTGTTCTATCGGGAGATGGTTTGGGGACTGTGGAAGTAGGGGAGGATCAGAGCAGATGGGATTAAACAGCCTTTTTACAAACATGTAGAGAATTAACCCCTTAGGATCCACAGTGAGTATAACAAGCATGCTTTAGTGCATATACAGACTGATTTTACTGTTGTGGGTTTAGTAACACTTTAGAGCTCTTAACCACTTAGCGACCGCCCACCGCAGTTTTACTGTGGCAGGTAGTTGCTCCTGGGCAAAGTGACGTAGTACTACGTCGCTCACTCAAGAGACTCTAGGGGGTTCGCGTGCACCGCCGGCAGCGCGCTCCCGGCCCCGCTCGTCAGCTGGGGAGCCAGTGCGCGTGACCAGCAGCTCCGATAGCCGCCGGCCACTCGCAATCTCCCACCGCAGACAGAGAAGGACAGACGGCTGATGTAAACACAGCCGTCTGTCATTCTCCCTAAGATCATCACAGAGGCTATGCGAACCTGCTATATAGGATCGCATGTCTCTGTGATGATCTCACAAGCCACGCCCCTCTACAGTTAGAATCACGCCCCTAGGATCACATTTAACCCCTTGATCACCAATACAGGTAACCCCTTCCCTGCCAGTGTCATTTTTACATTAACAGTGCATATTTTTAGCACTGATTACTGTAGTAATGTCACTGGTACCCCCAAAAGTGTCAAAAATGTCAGTTAGGGGTCCGATCTGTCCGCCGCAATGTTGCAGTCCCGCAAAAAATCGCAGATCGCCGCCATTACTAGTAAAAAAAAAAAAGAAATAATAAAAATGACATAAATCTTTCCCGTAGTTAGTAAATGCAATAACTTTTGCGCAAACCAATCAAAATACGCTTATTTCGATTTTGTTTACCAAAAATATGTAGCAGAAAACAAATTGGCCTAAAATGTTAAAAACATTTTGAGCATTTCATATAAGGCTCCGTTCACATGTAGGCGTTTTGGGCGCGTTTTTGGGGAGTTTTTCTGCTCTAGGATCAGCTCTCAAAACGCCCCACAAAACAAATCCTATTCATTTCAATGACCCCTGTTCACATCTGAGCGTTTTGATGCTGTGAGCAAAACACCCAAAAAAGTACATGAGCTTCTTTTTGGGCAGGTTACAGGCGTTTTCCATTGGTCTCTATTCAATCTAAAAACGCCTGCACAAAAAACGCCTGTAAAAACGCCTGTAAATCGCGGTAAAAATTGCAGTAAATCGCGGTAAAAAAATGCTAGGCTCAGGTGTGAATGTAGCCTAAGGCTGCATTCACATGTCAGCGTATTGATCGCGGGCAGAATCGCCGCGATTCCGCCCGCGATCCGGAAATCATTGCAAATCGCGGGACGCATTTGCATTGCCCGTGATTTGCAATAGCACCCCAAACGCTGTGCGATGTTGCCGCGATTTCCGCCTGCCGAATCGCGGTAACATCACGCAAAAAAAAATCGCGGGACGCATTACGCCCAAAAAAGTACAAGAGCTTATTTGGAGCGTAATGCATCCCGCAATTTTTTTTGCGCGATGTTACCGCGATTCGGCAGGCGGAAATCGCTGCAACATCGCACACCGTTTGGGGTGCTATTGCAAATCACGGGCAACGCGTGATTTGCAATGATTTCCGGATCGCGGGCGGAATCACGGCGATTCTGCCCACGATCAATATGCTGACATGTGAATGCAGCCTAAAAGAATGTGAAAAATATTGTTATTTTTTCAAAATTGTTGCTATTTTTTTGTTTATAGCGCAAAAAATAAAAATCGCACAGGTGATCAAATACCACCAAAAGATAGCTCTATTTGTGGGAAAAAAAGGACGTCAATTTAGTTTGGGTATAGTGCTGCACGACTGCGCAGTTGTCCGTTAAAGTAACACAGTGCCGAATCGCAAAATAGGGCCTGGTCATTGAGCAGCCAAATCCTCCGGTCTTAAAGTGGTTAATGCAGCCTTTTTTTTCCATTTTTTGTTTTTTTACAATACTGCTAGACCACTACAAAGCTGTGGGCCCCAAGTTACCGCACAGACCACCCCTAATAAGATCAACCAACAAGTTACCTGTTTAACCCCACAAACCAGAACAGCTGGGCTCACTAAGTCCCAAATGATTGGTTTACAAACGCACACATATGCCAAGGACATTTATATGCCATCATCCTAAAAAAAAAAAATAAAGGGAAAAAATTAACACATCTACTACCTTAATAACATTTATATATATGTGCTTTTTTACTACACATGGACTTAAAACATTGGAGCGGAGCTGTGGTTTTCCTTCAGTTTCCATTCTGCTAAAACACATAGTGCAAACACTTCTTTCCAAAAGTGAGCAGTGGGAAGGTGTGAGAGGAAAACCGTGGTCAGCTCCTACACCCCTGTACTCATATACTAAACAAACCCTGCTGTGTTTTCTCACAGGGCATCTCCCCCCCATCTTGAAAATCACAGGAGCTATAAATAGAATCCTAACAAAAGGGCTATTTTCTGCTCCAGGCTGCTTCTAAAACAAGGTGTACTGTTTTATGGGGTAGCCAGGCGGGCACTGGAAAAAAAATGGATTCACTTCCGTATTAAATTTGATACAGCACAAAAAAAAAAGTGATAGTATAAACCTTGTAGCGAAAAGGCTGAGAAACAGTTCTACAAAGGATTTCAGAAGTAATGAAAAATAAATACATTTATGGTTGTAACAAGAATTGTAGTGATAGCTCTCTCCCTGCCTGCCCAGCAGTGGCCATTACTGATGTTGTTGGAGGCTCGCCATTCTTGAAATAGCAGTCACAACTGTAGGGGAATCGAACAAAATGTTCCTTGTATGATTCATCAAATTTCTGTGTCCCAAAAATAGGGAGAAAATATGACAGATACGGTCTTAGAAATGCTGGGTGTCATAAACAATGCTATGTACTGTGGATACAATTTTTACCCATGGCAACCAATTGCCCGTTGATTTCAAGACATCTAAAATGGTTTGGTGATTTAGATAATGCATGACATTTCCATTTAATCATTGAGTTCCCTTGTTTTCTTTATACCACTAAGTACCTTCGTAGGGAAAAATATACTTTTTTCTATTTATTGAGCTTGGGGTTCGGACCGAAGTAGAATTCAGTCCAGACTTCAGCATTCTGTGAACAGGCAAACTAAATGGAGTGATCACCAGGCTGCCAAGCTGAACTTTCGGCTGCAGCAGGGAGGGAAACATTTGGCAAAGGAATTAAAGTGAAAACTTCCTGCACAGACTTGTCGTAAGCAGCCTGCTTCCTAGCAACCAGTGACGCTTCCCCGCCCGGCTCATTCGGCTGTCCGTCGGGGCTCACAGCTGAATGTAAACAAATGGAAGAAGTTGGTGGCTGACATCACTGACCATTTTTGGTAAAACTAAAACCAAAAATTTTGGCTGCGCCTATCAGTGTGCAATCCAATTAGTGTAAACCAAAACCTTACTTTCAAACCACAGAACCGCTTTCGTTATTCAGTAACAAGCGTTCTCGTGTACAATAAAATAAAATAAAACAAATGTGACAGTCCCAGATGACTATAATTCAATTAGTATTGCTTTTCTTCTTTTTTATTATTTATTTATTAATATTATTTATTAATATTTTTGCCTTTAAATGTGCTTCTCATATGCCGCAGTTTTTCCACCTTCACCCTTGTGGATAATACAATTGTGCAGTGACTCCCACCACCTTTCACCACTGTTCTCACCTCCAGTTTAGACCTGTTTCAAGGTCTAAAATCGCCTTCCCTTGCTGGGGGTTATTTCCAGGTTCCTCAGCTGCTTAATCTCCTTCCACTCTCCTCTCTCCTAACTGAGCTGGCTCCTCTGAGGAAGTCACGAGATCCTGACGATACGCGTGGGAGGAGTTGGCTGATAGAGGACTGTGTTTGTGGAATATACAAGAGCATACGGGATTTTTTAAAGCGTACTGTCTCAAGTTTTAATGTAAGTGGATATCATGCAATAAATGTGAAACCTTTTTTTTTTACACAATGGGAGTGTATCTTTTATACGTAGGGGACATAGAGCAAAGAAAGTCTAGACAAAGCCAGCTCAGTGAGGAGAAAGGAAGGAGATAGAACAGCTGAGGAACCTGGAAATAACCCCCAGCAGGGAAAGGCGATTTTAGACCTGGAAAAAGGTCTAAACTGGAGGTGAGCGCAGTGGTAAAAAGTGGTTGGGAGTCACTGCACAATTGTATTAACTGAAATCCACAAGGGTGAAGGTGGAAAAACTGCAGGATATGAGAAGCACATTTAAAGTGAAAAATATTTAAAAGAAGAAAAGCACTACTAATTGAACTATAGTCATCTTGGGACTGTCACAATTATTTTATTTTATTGTACACAAGAAAGTTTGTCACTGAATTATGAAAGCAGTTTTGTGGTCTGAAAGTAAGGTTTTGGTTTAAAAACATTATTTGGATTGGATAGGCACAACCAACATTTTGGATTTTATTTTGTTTGCAGTTGTGGGAACACAATTATTTGGTTGTAGCCATCAGATACAAGTTAGAAGTGAGGGACACATTAGGTTAGGGAGCGCGGGATAATACACACCCATTTTTGGTCAATGACATGAGCCACTATCCCTGCCCTTTTGCTTCCAATCCGGTTGTCGGTCAGAAATGTGTCATATGGCTTGAAGTAGCGAAGGGAGCGGACGTGTCACTTTGTTTTTACATTCATTGTAATTAATGAGATCTGCATTAGTTTAAAGGACTTGTCAAAGTGTATGGTGTGTTTATTTACTGTTAACATTTTTTTGGGGGAATAAATATGGAGTACTATGTGGGGGTACCCCTTAATCAATAACAGAGGGGAGGGCTGATATCCTTTTGGTGCTTCCATTGTTTCTTAATAAAGGACTTGTCAAAGTGTATGATGTGTTTATTTACTGTTAACATTTTTTTGGGGGAATAAATATGGAGGACTATGTGGGGGTACCCCTTACTCAATCACAGAGGGAAGGGCTGGTATCCTTTTGGTGCTTCCATTGTTAATAAAGGACTTGTCAAAGTGTATGATGTGTTTATTTACTGGTAACATTATTTTTGCAAATAAGTAGGGGTTACTATGAGGGGCAATCGCTTACTTAATCACAGAGGGAAGGGCTGGTATCTTTCAGCCAACTTATTTTTAAAGGGGGCTTCCAAATTCCAATAAGCCCCGTGGCCCCAGAGCCACAAAACCACCGGGCCAGGATTGTGGGGAAGAGACTGTTGTCCTCATAAACATGAGAATGAGCTGCTTTTTCTACCTGATAAGGTACCCTCCCCATGTTGAGGGCATGTGGCCTTGTATGGTTCAGTATGGGGGATTGCATGCTCCCCTCCCCCTTCCCCTTCCTGATGAGCAAGGCTTGGAGGAGGGTTTGGTATGGATTTTGGAGGAGACCCTAATTTTTTTATTTTTTTTGAATAAAGCTTCTCCATCCATAACAGACCATTATCAGGGGTAAGCCTTTGACATGATTTTCTTTTTTTGGGGGGGTTCCATCTTTTTTCTTTTTTATCATTCTTGCTGTAGGATGTACTACAGTAAAAATGACAATCTTAGAAAGTGAATAAAAACATTTGAAGGTCATTTATGTTTCCCTTCTGTCCTTTTTTTTTTTTTGTTAAAAAGCTGAATGGGGACCCCCCAAAATACATAACTGACCCTCATTTTGTATTTGGGGAGGCTCCATGCGCCATTTTTGTACCTATTTATGGGCTATTTAAATTGAATTTTTTCTATGTAAATGTCACTTTTGCTGTAGTAAATTGTATAAGTTCTTACTTCACACTAGTTCCAGGTCAGTAACCCATAAGGTATTGAAACTACAGACATGCCCAGATATCCAGCCCCCTAGTATTTGAAGACAGGGGTCAGCAATGACCAAATTTGACCATATTTCCCTCAGTACAGGTTCCCTTAAGACATTCTTATAATCTGGCTGGACTGGTGGATGAAGATATGTTTACCTAGGAATCTTGGCTTCATAAATGTATGCCTAAAGTATGCCTCCTGACAGGGCTGGCCCAAGGCATTGTGCTGTCTGGGTCCAAGAATGAAATGCTGCCCCCCCCCCAAAAAAAAATATCACGCCCACCAAAAGGCCCCCACATTCATTATTTTATATAAATATAAAATTTAGAAAGTATAATATATTCTGTTATCTTCTTCCATAACTCACCACCGGACTGGTCCACCAAACACCCGCTGTCTGTCCTCAGTCCTCCTGTCCCCCCAAGAAGATCAAGCCTGCCCTGCATGAGATTGAGTGCGCTGATGTCTAACGTCATTGTGCACACCACAATCACGTGAGGGACATTCCCCGGAGGAGATGCTCCGCCTCTTGCACTACGGGCGGCAGTATGAGATGGGGAAATGCCACCTGTAACGCACCGCAAAATGATGACACACAAAACTGCCGGAAAAGAAAATCTTGGGAGTCAAATTGCTGCCCAAACTCACAACACCCTCTCCACCCCTCTGGTCCCTGCTCTTTGTACCTTATTTGATCCCCATCTTCCGATGCTCTCACTAGCCTGAATACCATTCTGGCAATTTAAAATTTCACAAAACACTGACTGTACACTTTGAAAAATGAGTGCATTGTCCCTTTAAACAAGATAACAAACCAGTGCATAAATTATATTGTAAATTATTTAAATAGAAAATACATAAATGCATATATATATATCACTAAATCCATATATGTACAAATCAAATAATCATATCATCAAAAAAGTCCATATTTAATAAAATTCATAATCAGCCATAAAGTGTCCAAGTGATTTCAAAGTGCTCAGTGTTCCAAAGATATATAAAGTGCTCCAGTGCAAAAAAAGGTTCTCTTCAAAAAAGTATGGTTGGCCTCTTACCAAACAGGAGAGATCTCAAATTATAGAGATCAAATTGCGCTAAATTTTCTCCTGGATAGCCAATGCTCTCACCATCCAGCATCCGGTTAGCTCAGTGACTCCATCTGTTAAAAGAGCAGGCAATTTCCCCACTGCTGGAGTATATGCCTGGTACCTCACACCACGTCCAGGTAGTCAGTCACCATATGTGTAATAAATATAGGGAGGGAGAAGTCACATAGCATAATGCAAAGGAATCTTCATTTATTAAAAAGATAAAATTGCGCTTACATGTATCAGCAAACACATATGCGAGGAAACAAAGCACAGCCATGGGACCATCCGGCAGGCTCGCGCGTGAAGACGTCACACTCTAGCTCCGCCCAACAGATCTCCCCACAACTGGCATCTTCTAGGATTTTGGATTATATGATTATTTTATTTGTACACATTTGATTTGTACACGGATTTAGTAATATATAGGACTTGAATGTTGAATTTAATTAATTCACAATATATTCTATGCACTGGTTTGTTATCTGGTTTAAAGGGATAGTGCACTCTTTTTTCACATTGCCTTGTTTTATCCAGTATTCAGAATTTGGTTGCAGCACTCCCAATTAATTTCCATCTTGCGCAAGCTTTGCATATTTATTAACACTGACTGTATAGCAACGTATTATCTGCCATGGTAAGACTCATTGGCCAATGTGGCTTGTGATCATGCAGACCAATGTGTATCTCTGATTTGATCTATTCCAGATAAAAAGGAACCTCAAAAGGACTCTCATTGGTCACATGTAAGTCACATAGCCAGCGCTCCCCAAAGAGCACTAGTCATTGCTCTCATTATGCTGCTACACAGCCTCCAGAGCTGTGTAATGATGTTTTAAAGTGTTGTGTGATCATATATGGTGCACACAGTGGGGACCAGAGGCTTGGGAGGGGTATTGTGTGTTAGTTGGCCTTTTTATTTTTGTGAAAAGGTGAACTTACCCTTTAAATGGAAAAAGAGAGACAGCTATGAACACAAGTGGTGCTATAGCCAAAGTACCAATATCTCTCTGGGCACTTTCAGTTAAAGTGTTACTAAATCCAGGACCCTGCATTCACTATATCCAGTCTCTGTATCTGGAAATGTAATTATTTTAGTAAATATAAACTGCTAAATGCCTTTTCTCATTAGTAGTATTTAACAGTCTTGTGACTTCTATCAGTGTCCGGCCAAGCACTGGTTAAAGCTTGTAGGAGGAGTATTTATTCACCTCTGACTGCCCTTGGAGGCTTTATGACTCCTGACGCTCTGTCTGGACAGTGCTGATTGGCCCTGTGCTGATCACATGCACCCTCCCTAGAAAAAAAAAAAAACTCTCTAGCAATACACACCGAACTGAGCATGTGCAGAGTGACTCCAAAGGCTCTGTTCTATCAGGAGATGGACTAGAGACAGTGGAAAAAGGAGAAGACAGCATCAAACAGCATTTTTACACAATGTGGAGAATTAACCCCTTAGGTTCCACAGTGAATAAAACAAGCATTTTTTACTGCATATACAGACTGATTTTACTGTTGTGGGTTTAGTTCCCACAAGGGGAGGAGTCCAGCGACGTAGACCTACGTCGCTGGACGATAACGAGCCACTTTGCCGCAGTACGCTCCATGTGAGTGGTCGGCAAGTGGTTAAGCATATATAAAATCAAAAGATAATTGCGCTAGGACACGGACATGATTAATAATACAAAGTCCAAAGAAGGGCAAATAGTGAGCAGCTGACACAATGTTCTCTTGGTGAAGGATAATCGTACAAAATCAAATAAAATAAAATGGCCGCGCTCAGAAGATATTATAAGTTCCAAATGATCCCCCAGTAGAATGAAATCAAATTGATGTGAAGATTAAGCTGTCGGTATATCCACCACCAGGAAGGTAAAAAACATGCAGCCTCTTACCAGACGGTCTAAAGTCAACAGCATTCAAAGCAAGATGAATCAAATGAAATGGGCATCTATCACAGATAATCCAATTAGACCAGCAAGTGAGTGCAATCCAACCGAGCAGCGTGAATATCAGTTGCTTTGGTGTAAGAGCCCAATGGAATGGACCCAACACTTTAAGCATACCTCCCAACTTTTTGAGATGGGAACGAGGGACACCTATTAACAAAAGTATATAGGCATAGAACACATACCCCTGCCACCCCTCCTTAAAGAAACAGTTTACAAAATAAAATTATTAAAACCACAAGTGCTTTTTTTTACCACTACTATTCCTCTATACTGGCTTATATAATGTACAAATATAGAAATCTATAAATTGGATGAAAGGTTTAGCACTGGGAAACACTTTTTGAAAATTAAAAAAGTGAATTTATATACAACTATATAGATCAGACCAAAATGAGGGACAAATGAGGAAGAAATGGGACAGAGGGACTTTGTTCCAAATCAGGGACAGTTGGGAGCTATGCTTTAAAAATAATGTGCAGCGTTTAGTTACTCTGAGGACTGCATTTGCTAATAGTTTGCTGAATAATTCCAAAACGAATGAGTGGCGTGTTGCATGCCCTTAAAAATGTTTCGGTATTCGTTTAAGTGTTTACTAAGAGTGGCTGAACCTTCAAGCAAACCATTTATCTGAAAACCAGCAGAGTCAAAATATTGCTTTGTCTGACCGGCCAAGCTTCATATTCAGATTTCAGCCTCAAAACTCTATCCAGGGCTATGGCCCCCAGCCAGATGTGGGATTTGATTGAACAGTGTTTTTAACGTTTCCTCTCTGTACAGCCGTCAAGCATGTACATTTGCACTTTTCTGCTGTGTGTTTTCTTTTATTCATCTTATGTCTAAGTCCCAGCCAAGATTTCGCTTGTTCACAGGAATTGGGGCCAATGAGGCCTTCCTGAATGTCTGAGAGAGGAAATCTTACAAGTAGTGAGCAAGCTGAGGATAAAAATAACTCCGCTATATAAGAGCCGTGGTTTTCCCTCGTACGGCCTCATTTCTGCTCTTGCTGCTCTCCCGTACACATCTACAGCTCCGCTCTTCAATCCTCTCTAAGATCCGCTTAATCCTAAAAATCAGAACCTCGCTTGTAAATCACCTGCTAAAGCAATGAGCCCCTGTAACCCGACGATAGGCCATCGGAGAATTGGAACATTTTCTTTTTTTTTTTTCCGATAAGACCAGTGCCATTTTTTCAGTCTTTTTTTTTTTTCTGCAATCATTGAGCAATCTAGCTTTTGAAATGTGAAATTCTTTACCACTGGGTTTTGAATATTGCAATCAATCTATTTTTGTCACATTAACGCGTTACGAAACTCTTTACATAGCACAAAAAAGAAGCAAAAACATTTTTTACAAATACTTTCCCTGGTAAACCAATAACATACAGCTTGGTGAAAGACAGCACTTCTCGGTTTTTCAGCATGCTCTCTTTTAGTGTCCCTTTTATGTGCACATGATCAGTGATCATTGCTTTTGCAAATATAAAGGATATACTGTATATACTCGAGTATAAGCCAAACCGAATATAAGCCGAGGCCCCTAATTTTACCACAAAAAAGTGGGAAAACGTATTGACTCGAGTATAAGCCTAGGGTGGGAAATGCAGCAGCTACTTGTCCCAACTGGACCACTACAAGACACAAAACAGGGGCTGCGGGCATGGTGCAGGAGATGGTTCAGGCATGGTACAGGAGATGGCACAGGTCATGGTACAGGCATGGCACAGGTCATGGTACAGGCATAGCACAGATCATGGTATAGGCATGGCACAGGTCATGGCACAGGAGATGGTACAGGAATGGCACAGGTGATGGTATAGGCATGGCACAGGTGATGGTATAGGCATGGCACAGGTGATGGTACAGGCATGGCACAGGTGATGGTATAGGCATGGCACAGGTCATGGTACAGGAATGGCACAGGTCATGGTACAGGAGATGGTATAGGCATGGCACAGGTTATGGTATAGGCTTGGATAGGTGATGGTATAGGCATGGCACAGTAGATACAGGCATGGCAAAGTAGGTATAGGCATGGCACAGTAGGTACAGGCATTGCACAGTAGGTACAGGCATGGCACAGGAGATGCAGTTCTGCGGGCATGGTACAGGAGAATGTCCTGTACCATGCCCGCAGCACTGCATGAGGAAATGCAGGGGCTGCGGAGGAGTCTCACTTACCTGTTGGTGAGGCACCTTCGATTTAAAAATGGCGCCACCCGGCTCCAACACGTCACCGCGCATGCGCCGCCGATGCTTGGGAAAGCTCGTACATGTTCAGCTATTCCTGGGCATGCGGCGCATGCGCAGTGACATGTTGGCGCCGGGTGGGGCAATTTTTAAAAAGTAAGTGAGCCAGTGACTCGAGTATAAGCCGAGGGGCTTTTTTAGCATGAAAAAACATGCTGAAAATCTCGGCTTATACTCGAGTATATATGGTAGCTAGAATTCAACCTGTACCATAATCAGGCTAGTGCAAGACAAAAGCAATGGGCAAAGTCCATAGCAACCAATAGAAAATGTGCATGGTGAAATTTGCATTATTGCCATTGGTCTTTGCAATGCCTTATACCAAGGGTCTTCAAACTATGGCCCTCCAGTTGTTCAGGAACTACAACTCCCATCATGCCCAGTCATGTCTGTGAATGAGTTTTACAATGCTTCATGGGATGTGTAGTTCGGCAACAGCCATAGTTTGAGGATACCTGCCTTAGACAATAAGTTTAAAGTGGAACTCCAGACAAAACTGTTTTTTTTTTTTGTTTGTTTTTAGCTTTATATAGAGCAGGGTTCAATCAGGTTTTATTACTATCCATGTTGCCTTTGGGGAGAGTATTCCCTCATCTACAGTCCTGAAGGCACACCAGCATGTAAGAGAAAATCTCTCTTAAAGTGTTACTAAACCCACAACAGTAAAACCAGTCTGTATACTGTATACAGTAAAGCAACTCATGGTCATTGCCTTCACTGGAGCCAATTAGATAAATGTACGCCCACATCCCAAAGTCAATGCATAAAACAAAGATAGGTATAATCAAGAAAAAATGATATAGTCAAAGTAAATAGAAGAAGAAATCTCAAAAATACAAAATTGTATTATACATTAAGTGCATTAAAACAAATATATAACCCAAAAACTGCCTCTGGATATATTGGAACAATTAAAAAATGATAATGCGGTTGAACATGTACATACATACAGACATCTGACAGTTTGAAAGAGCACTTATTTGGAAACATAGGCAGCTGAGACCCAACGCGTTTCGAAAATAGTGAGGTATAATTCTTACTCAGGGGTCTATACAGGCATAACTATGTATACAGGTCTAGAGGAACAAAAAAAATGATCACATTAGATAAATTTTCCCATTGTATATAATTACATATATTTTGAGTATAATTCAAGTTTGGAACTTCAAACATATAACATTTCCTTTATACACACCATCAAAAAGCTCAGATACTTGATTTAATGAAAAACCGCATATATTAAAAGAAACCCAGAAATGAATGACTCACGTGACATGATTCCACCAGCCCATTATCCACAAGGGGCAACTATGGCTCTCCAGCTGTTAAGGAACTACAATTCCCATCATGCCTAGTCCCATGTTTGTGAATGTCAGAGTTTTACACACACGGCTAATGTGTAAGGTAAAGTCTACAGGCTTGGAAAGATTGGTTTGTAATAGGATAGAAAATTGGCTAAAAGATAGAATTCAGAGAGTAGTGGTTAATGATTCTTACTATGAATGGTCTAAGGTTATCAGTGGTGTACCCCAAGGTTCAGTGTTGGGACCCTTACTTTTTTAAATATCTTTATAAATGATATAGGGTCTGGAATTAAAAGTACCAGTTTCAGTCTTTGCAGATAACACCAAGCTTTGCAGTGGAATAACTTCTTTACAGGATGTCTCCAACTTACAAGCTGACCTCAATGCACTGTTTCATTGGGCAACTATGTGGCAAATGAGGTTTAATGTTGATAAATGTAAAGTTATGCATTTGGGGGCTAAGAATATGCATGCATCATACATACTAGGGGGAGTAGAACTAGAGGAATCCATAGCGGAGAAGGATCTGGGTGTTCTGGTAGGTCATAAGCTTAATAATAGCATGCAATGCCAAGCTGCTGTTTCCAAAGCAAGTAAAGTCCTTTCTTGTATTAACAGAGACATGGACTCCAGAGAGAGAGATATCACTTTGCCCCTGAACAGATCATTAGTAAGACCTCATCTGGAATATGCAGTTCAGTTTTGGGCACCAGTTCTTAAAATGGATATCAGGGAACTGGAGAAAATGCAGAGAAGGGCAACCAAACTGATAAGATGCATGGAAGAGCTCAGCTATGAGATAAAATTAGAGGAACTTAATTTTTTTCTCTCTTGAGAAGAGGAGATTAAGGGGGGATATGATCAACATGTCTAAATACATAAGGGGTCCATATAGTGAACTTGGTGTTGAGTTGTTCACTTTAAGGTCAACACAGAGGACAAGGGGGCTCTCTTTACTTCTAGAGGAAAACAGATTTCGTCTCCAAATATGGAAAGGTTTCTTCACCGTAAGAGCTATGAAAATGTGGAATAGACTCCCTTCAGAGGTGGTTCTGGCTAGCTCACTAAATTTCTTTAAAAAAGGCCTGGATTCTTTCCTAGGTGTACATAATATAACTGGGTACTAACATTTTTTTTAGGTAAAGTTGATCCAGGGAATATCGGATTGCCTCTTGGGGGATCAGGAAGGAATTTTTTCCCCTGCTGTAGCAAATTGGATCATGCTTTGCTGGGGTTTATTGTCGCTTTCCTCTGGATCAACAACGGGCATAGGATTGTGTATATGGGATTGTATGGTTGGGTTTTCAATACTGTTTCAATACTGTTTTTTTTTTTTTTTTGAACTGGAATGACTAACTATGTAACTATGTAACTATGTAACTATGTACAATGCCTCATGGGATGTGCAACAGCTGGAGAGCCTTAGTTTGAGGATCCCTGCAGTAACGCATGCTTATCAAACTCACTGTGGAACCTAAGGGGTTAATTTTCTGCAGTGTGTAAGAAGGCTGTTTCATCCTGCCTCCTCTGATCCACTCCTTCTTCCACAGTCCCCAATCCATCTCCTGAAAGAACAGAGCCTTGGGGGCATTCTCCACATGCTCAGTTTGGTGTGCATTGCTACAGAGTTTTTTTTTTCCGTGCATGTGATCGGTCAGGGCCAATCAGCACTGTCCAGACAGAGGGTCAGGGATCATGCAGCATTATAGAGCAGTCAGAGTAGAATGAAAACTCCTCCTACAAACATTAGCCAGACACTCATAGAAGTCACAAGACTGTTATATACTGCTGATGAGAAAAGGTAGCATGGCAGCAGTTTATATTTACTAAAATAATTGCATTTCCATGTTCTGTGTACTGTGGGAGACCAGATATAGTGAATGTGGGGTACTGGGTTTAGTAACACTCCTTTAGGATGTCTTGCTATGATGTGAGTATTCCTCTCTGGGAATGAACTAGTGCTTTAATAATTCCTTTTGCATTTTTAATGGTTTTAAGACATTTTGTGTGAAATAAAAGATATGAAGTTTTAATACTTTAGTTGGTTGTGTTTCATTCCAGAGGTTGTTAGCACCTTAAAGATCCTACATTGTTCCGCTTTTCTGCTTACTAATAGGACTCAAAGATTTCTTACTGTGTTCATTAAGTGTTCTTGCTTATGGCAAGTACACTTACTATTCTTTCACATGTGGCAAAATTGGCCCCAAAGGAATGAATGGCGGAATGTTCAAAACTAGAGTGGGGCCTGAAATAGTTAGAGGGTGAGCAAAGAAATCTTGCCACAATTTCTAAACTGCTTCCACTCCCTCATTTTATCTTAATGCATTCTGTGCATTAAGATAAAAAACCTTCTGTGTGCAGCAGCCCCTTTGGCCCCCCTAATACTAACCTGAGGTCCCTTTCTGTCCAGTGATGTCCACAAGTGTCTCAGCCGTCTGAGATTCTCCCTCCTGATTGGCTGAGACACAGCAGCGGCGCCATTGGATGCCACTGCTGTCAAAGTCAGCTAGCCAATCAGGCAAGAGAGGGGGTAGGCTCTGAATGGACACAGGGAGCTATGACTCAGCTCAGGTGCCCCCACAGCAAGCTGTTTGCTGTGGGGGCACTGAACAGGAGGGAAGGGCCAGGAGAGTAGAAGAGGAACCCGAGAAGAGGAGTATCCAGGCTGTTCTGTGCAAATCCACTGCATCAGAGCAGGTAAGTATAATATGTTTGATATTTTTTAGGAAAAAAAAATCGAGACTTTACAATCACTTTAGATATCCCACCCACCATACAGACATACATACATCATACATCAAACATGATAATCAATGAACTCAGACCTGGAGTACCAAACGGCTGAATGGATATATTGGAGTGGGTTTTTGGAACAGGTGGGGGATTACATCCTCACCACAGAGTTCTAGGCCTCATGCATCAAACACCTCTCTAGTCTCTACAAAGGAAAGATGAATAACAATGAAAAAAAGGAAAGTACTGACATAATATACCAACGACAAGCAATAGACCTCCTTCAGACCATCCAATTTCGATATACAGTATCTCATAAAAGTGAGTACACCCCTCACATTTTTGCAAATATTTTCTTACATATTTTCATGTGACAACACTGAAGAAATTACACTTTGCTACAATGTAAAGCAGTGAGTGTATAGCTTTTATAACAGTGTAAATTTGCTGTCCCCTCAAAATATCTCAGTACACAGCCATTAATGTCTAAACCGCTGGCAACAAAAGGGATTACACCCCAAGTGAAAATGTCCAAATTGGACCCAAAGTGTCAATATTTTGTGTGGCCACCATTATTTGTCAGCACTGCCTTAACCCTCTTGGGCATGGAGTTCACCAGAGCTTCACAGGTTGCCACTGGAGTCCTCTTCCACATCTCCATGATGTTAGAGACTTTGCACTCCTCCACCTTCCATTTGAGGATGCCTCACAGATGCTTAATAGGGTTTAGGTCTGGAGACATGCTTGGCCCGTCCATCACCTTTACCCTCAGCTTCTTTAACAAGGCAGTGGTCCTCTTGAAGGTGTGTTTGGGGTAGTTATCATGTTGGAATACTGCCCCGCGGCCCATTTTCCAAAGGGAGGGGATCATGCTCTGCTTTAGTATGTTGGCATTCATGGTTCCCTCAATGAACTGTACAGTAGCTCCCCAGTGCTGGCAGCACTCATGCAGCCCCAGACCATGACACTCCCACCACTGTGCTTGAATGTAGGCAAGACACATTTGTCTTTGTACTCCTCACCTGGTTGCCACCGCACACCCTTGACACTATCTGAACCAAATAAGTTTACCTTGGTCTCATCAGACCACAGGACATGGTTCCAGTATTCCATCTCCTTAGTCTGCTTGTCTTTAGCAAACTGTTTACGGGCTCTTTTGTGCATCATCTTTAAAAGGGGCTTCCTTCAGGGACGACAGCCATGCAAACCAATTTGATGCAGTGTGCGGCGTATGGTCAGAGCACTGACAGGTTGACCCCTCCACCCCTTCAACCTCTGCAACAATGCTGGCAGCACTCATACGTCTATTTTCCAAAGACAACCTCTGGATTTGATGCTGAGCACGTGCACTCAACTTCTTTGGTCGACCATGGCGAGGCCTGTTCTGAGTGGAACCTGTCCTGTTAAACCGCTGTATGGTCTTGGCCACCGGGTTGCAGCTCAGTTTCAGGGTCTTGGCAATCTTCTTATAGCCTAGGCCAGTGATGGTGAACCTTGGCACCCCAGATGTTTTGGAACTACATTTCCCATGATGCTCATGAACTCTGCAGTGTAATTTAGCATCATGGGAAATGTAGTTTCAAAACATCTGGGGTGCCAAGGTTCACCATCACTGGCCTAGGCAATCTTTTTGTAGAGCAACAATTCTTTTTTTCAGATTCTCAGAGAGTTCTTTGCCATGAGGTGCCATGTTGAACTTCCAGTGACCAGTATGAGAGAGTAAGAGCGATAACACCAAATTTAACACACCTGCTCCCCATTCACACCTGAGACCTTGTAACACTAATGAGTCACATGACACTGAGGAGGTAAAGTGGCTAATTTGGCCCAATTTGGACATTTTCCCTTAGGGGTGTACTCACTTTTGTTGCCAGCGGTTTAGACATTAATGGCTGTGTGTTGAGTTATTTTGAGTTGACAGCAAATTTACACTGTACAAGCTGTACACTCACTGCTTTACATTGTAGCAAAGTGTCATTTCTTCAGTGTTGTCACATGAAAAGATATAATAAAATATCTACAAAAATGTGAGCGGTGTACTCACTTTTGTCAGATACTGTAAATGCGACTTAAATGCGATTTCAATTAGATTTTTGACAATTTCAGTGTACTGTGAGTCGGCTATGTCCAATCAAAAAAGTACAGTGTACGACATAAATCCTTTTCCTTCTAGCACAATTTCCAGCAAATCAAAAGTGAGAAAAAAATGTGTGGGGGTCCCCCAATCCATACCAGACCCTTTTGATCTGATATGAATTTTAAGGGGAAGTCCACGCCAAAATCTAAAAAAAAGATTACTTGGGACCCCCCCCCCCCCCAAATCTATACCAGACCCTTATCTGAGCATGCAGCCCAGCAGGCCAGGGAAGGGGGAGCAGAAATGTGGATCAGCCCCCTTCCTCCTAAACCATACTAGGCCGGATGCCCTCAACATGGGGGGGGGGGGTACTTTGTCCCCATGTTGATGAGGACAAGGACCTCTTCCACATAACCCTGGTTTGGTGGTTGTGGGGGTGCAGGGGGTGACTTATCAGAATCTGGAAGCCCCTTTAACAAGGGGGCCCCAAAACCCCGACCCCCCCCCCCCATGTAAATGAGTATGGGGTTCATAGTACCCCTACTCATTTACCAAAAAAGTGAGTAAAAACCCAACAATATTTTTTGATCATCGTATATTGAAAAACAAAAATCCCCAAAAAATAAGTGTCCCCCAAAGTAGATCAAACATCAATCATGTCAATCTCATCAACATGAGGACAAGGTGCTTTGGGGGGGCATGTGGCCTGGTATGGTTCAGGAGGGGGGGGGGAGCGCTCACTCGTTCCCCTCCCTCCTCCTTTCCTGGGCTGCCGAGCTGCATGTTTAAATAAAGGTCTGGTATGGATTTTGGGATGGACTCCATGCCATTTTTTTTTTGTTTTTGCATGGAGTTTCCCTAAAATCCATACCAGATCTGAAGGACCTGGTATTACTTGGGGGGAACCTCACTCAGTTTTTTTTCTCATTTTTTCATTTGTTGGCATTTCTGTTTACATTTAGCTGTCAGTGGGGAACCCGCTGCTTTTGTTTTGTGAATACAATTGTTAATAGGAAAGGGTTAAAAATAAAGTGAAAAATGGCTCAAAGTTACACTGATATAGACACAGGCGTGACTTCAGTGTGATTTACATTACAGTTGTAAAGCAATGCATAAACTACTTTTCAAAACGCACCACTTCAAGTCGCAGCTACTAAGACAGAGTCAAAGAAATACATAAGGTGTGCTTTGGAAATCGCATGTCGCTCAAAAAGTTGCACCGGTATGAACAGGGGCTTAGAGTAGATGTAAACTCAATCACTATAAAATCATCATATCAGCTTTAACATGTTAACATTGCGAAGCTCATACTACAAACTCACAATTGCCAACACGTAGAGGTTGAACTTAACCACTTCCATACCGGGTAGTAGGAGTGGCACTCCACTCCTGCATGTAAAAATCATTATTGTTTTGCTAGAAAATTACTCGGAACCCCCGAAAAGTATATATATATATTTTATAGCAGAGACCCTAGGGAATAAAATGGCAGTCATTGCAACTTTTTATGTCACATGGTATTTGCGCAGAAATTTTTCAAACGCGTTTTTTTTTTTAAAAAAAAAACAGTTTTGTGAATATAAAAAAAACAAAACACCAAAGTTAGCCCATTTTTTTTTTTTTTATAATGTGAAATATGATGTTACGCCGAGTAAACAGATACCTAACATGTCACGCTTTAAAATTGCGCACACTTGCGGAATGACGCCAAACTTCGGTACTTAAAAATCTCTATAGGCGACGCTTTAAAAAATTTTTACAGGTTACCAGTTTAAAGTTACAGTGGGGGTCTTGGACTATAATTGTTGCTCTCACTCTAACGCTCATGGCGATACCTCACATGTATGTATTAAACATCGTTTACATATGTGGCCGCGACGTACGCATGCGGGACAGGGGCACTTTAAATTATTTATTTTTTTATTGTTTATTTTATTTTTATTTTTTTATTTTTACAATTTCCATTTAATTTTTTTTTTGATCACTTTTATTCCTATTACAAGGAATGTAAATATCCCTTGTAATAGGATCAGTGAATGACAGGTCCTCTTTATAGGGAGATCTGATGTGAATAAGACCTCAGATCTCTCCTACAGGCTAGAAGGCCTGAAATAAAAAAAAAAAAAGAGAAAAACGATCTCAGCTGAATGCCGAGATCAGTGCAGTAGTGAAACTGCCAGGCTGGGCGTGACATCACCACATCGCGCCCGGGCCTCTGAGAGTCATAGAGACTGCCGGGGACCATCTGGTCCTCGCAGTCTCACTGGTACACTTCCGCCGGCGGCCGATTCCTTCTCCGCCTCGCACGGGCAACCACTAGAAGCATCGGAGGGCGGCGGCTGGGGTGGGGGGGATTTCCCCTCCCGCCGCCTGTAAGAACGATCAATCGGCTGTTCAGCCGCTATGATTGTTCTTATGGTGAAGGGAATCTCCAGGGGGAAAAAAATTATATCTGAATGATGCCTGCAGCTGCAGGCATCATTCAGATATCCCCACTTGTAGGCCATTAGACTTTCATCTATGCTGATGTCTCTTTCTGGCACAAAGCTCAGTTGGAAATTCTGAAGAATCATTTGATATACTTCCCAATTTCTTCTTAGTTTTGGTGCAGGATGAGTAGTTTCATCAAATTATTAATTATTTTCAAAGTGGAAATATTTCATTATGAGTGAAAATCTGTATTCTAACATGACCGTGCCAAAGAATGGAGTAGCAAGTAATGTATTGGTTGTCCAATACCACTTCTGCAGGGGTTTCCCCACCACTCCCTGAAGAATGATTAGGCCCAGAAATTTCCAAAGGTCATCTTTGGTCAGTGGTTCCCACTTTCTGCATCTTGCAAACCTCTGATGCGTAGCACATTGTTGCTCTTAGTACCAGTTGGTCTCAGTAACAATTTTTTCAATAACCTCATCGGTCAAAAATAATTGGAGGTATGCCAAGGGGTTGTCATGGTCAACATCAACTTTCATACCAGGTGCTCCTGTAAATCGGAATCTTGGGGACACTGCCTGATCCATACTGCAGTCAATAGAGCACCAAGTCCGCACATCAGTGAGGTCAGTCGCAGAATCGTCGCTGTCGTCACTTTCCGTACCTGACGATGAATTTTCTTACAAATCGCTATCTCTCAGTTCTTCAAGTAACTCAGTTTCGCTGTTGCTGTTTTCCAGTTCGTCTAAAAGCGATTTTGCACAAAAAGAACGCTTTTTGGATGCCATGGTCATTCTCAATTTTCCAGGCACAAAGAACTGGAAAAGCACAGGCAGGGCACTGGAAAAGTCACCAAGTGAAATCCTGAGGTGAAATGGCTTGATACAGTGTAATCCGTTAGGATAACAACTTTGTATCATGTAATTTGTTTTATTTACTTTTTTGAAATTGCCGCCGGTTCCACCCCCCTGCGTCTCAACGCTCGCAAGGAAGGGAAGCGGAAGACAGGTGTCGGCATCTGCCGAGCACACATCGGGAGGACAGCGTGAGGATGCCTGGAGGATGGCTGGGGAGGACAGCGGGGGATCGCAGGGGAAGGTGAGTTTGATTGTGGTGTAATCCCGAGTGTGGCTCGGGGTTCCCGCTTTTGGTACTCTATATTAACTCTGAGCCACACTCGGGAATACCGCTAGGGAGGTTAAGGGTACTTGAACTTAGGCCTTTTTCCAGACCTGATTGAAAAAATTCAAGGATCTGTTTTACCTCAGGAGACAATGTGCTCCAAGATTGTTTTGGGCAAACGAGATTCATTTTCCCCAAACTCTCTTGTAAGTGTTAGCAGTGTTTTTTCTGGCTTGAAGTAATGTTTCCACTACTTTCTGAGAACAGCCTTGCCCTAGAAGCCTAGCCCTTTCAATTTCTATGGTATAAATACACCTAAAAAGGTGTACAGAGCCGCGCTCATCTAAAGTGCACAATGTAATTGAAAATGGTCAAAACATAGTGAACCATTGACAAATGTAAATATAAATATAAAGTGCATCAACAATTAATTAAAGTGCATAAACAGATATAAAATGCATCAACAATAAGTGAGTGAATCATAAATAAAGTCCCATACACCAACAAAGTTTAGTGCAGTCTCTAAAGGATGATTCTTCCACATGTAATCAAATGTTTATTCCCTTCACCACATGGACACCCAATGTGTGGAAATGCTTACCAGAAGGCACGACCCCTTAGTTATAGGGGGTCAATGCAAGCAGAATGGTAATCAGAATCCAGAGTAGGTCTGAGCCCTCCTGAAGGATCCACTTTACAATCGCCAGTGTACAGATATGCTCCACACTCCTTTAAATAACACCATCAATACAATTTAATTTAATTATATATATCCCGCCCTTTAAATAACATCTTCCATATTATGTCATTAATTGTTTTATATATTGTTTTATATATTTTTAATATGTAATTTTAAATAGACCGTTGTAACTCTAGTTTGAGCAAATTTATCACATATGTTTTATTTAGCAATATAGGTATAATAAAATGCTATGATTGTCACACTAAATATTCATACTGTTATAAATAACATTCTTGATGCATTGTTTTTTTGGTTGTGTAAATTTCCTCTGATACAGTGCCTTGCGAAAGTATTCGGCCCCCTTGAACTTTTCGACCTTTTGCCACATTTCAGGCTTCAAACATAAAGATATAAAACTGTAATTTTTTGTGAAGAATCAACAACAAGTGGGACACAATCATGAAGTGGAACGAAATTTATTGGATATTTCAAACTTTTTTAACAAATAAAAAACTGAAAAATTGGGCGTGCAAAATTATTCAGCCCCTTTACTTTCAGTGCAGCAAACTCTCTCCAGAAGTTCAGTGAGGATCTCTGAATGATCCAATGTTGACCTAAATGACTAATGATGATAAATAGAATCCACCTGTGTGTAATCAAGTCTCTGTATAAATGCACCTGCACTGTGATAGTCTCAGAGGTCCGTTTAAAGCGCAGAGAGCATCATGAAGAACAAGGAACACACCAGGCAGGTCCGAGATACTGTTGTGGAGAAGTTTTAAGCCGGATTTGGATACGAAAAGATTTCCCAAGCTTTAAACATCCCTAGGAGCACTGTGCAAGCGATAATATTGAAATGGAAGGAGTATCAGACCACTGCAATTCTACGAAGACCTGGCCGTCCCTCTAAACTTTCAGCTCATACAAGGAGAAGACTGATCAGAGATGCAGCCAAGAGGCCCATGATCACTCTGGATGAACTGCAGAGATCTACAGCTGAGTTGGGAGACTCTGTCCATAGGACAACAATCAGTAGTCGTATACTGCACAAATCTGGCCTTTATGGAAGAGTGGCAAGAAGAAAGCCATTTCTTAAAGATATCCATAAAAAGTGTTGTTTAAAGTTTGCCACAAGCCACCTGGGAGACACACCAAACATGTGGAAGAAGGTGCTCTGGTCAGATGAAACCAAAATAAAACTTTTTGGCAACAATGCAAAACGTTATGTTTGGTGTAAAAGCAACACAGCTCATCACCCTGAACACACCATCCCCACTGTCAAACATGGTGGTGGCAGCATCATGGTTTGGGCCTGCTTTTCTTCAGCAGGGACAGGGAAGATGGTTAAAATTGATGGGAAGATGGATGGAGCCAAATACAGGACCATTTTGGAAGAAAACCTGATGGAGTCTGCAAATGACCTGAGACTGGGACGAATATTTGTCTTCCAACAAGACAATGATCCAAAACATAAAGCAAAATCTACAATGGAATGGTTCACAAATAAACATATCCAGGTGTTAGAATGGCCAAGTCAAAGTCCAGACCTGGATCCAATCGAGAATCTGTGGAAAGAACTGAAAACTGCTGTTCACAAACGCTCTCCATCCAACCTCACTGAGCCCGAGCTGTTTTGCAAGGAGGAATGGGCAAAAATTTCAGCCTCTCGATGTGCAAAACTGATAAAGACATACCCTAAGCGACTTACAGCTGTAATCGCAGCAAAAGGTGGCGCTACAAAGTGTTAACTTAAGGGGCTGAATAATTTTGCAGGCCCAACTTTTCAGTTTTTTATTTGTTAAAAAAGTTTGAAATATCCAATAAATTTCATTCCACTTCATGATTGTGTCCCACTTGTTGTTGATTCTTCACAGAAAAATACAGTTTTATATCTTTATGTTTGAAGCCTGAAATGTGGGGAAAGGTCAAAAAGTTCAAGGGGGCCGAATACTTTCACAAGGCACTGTACCAATCGCCCACATTCTTGCCAGTATTTAATTATATTCTTTGACAACAACGAATAAAAAATTTTAGCTGTTGGTCTAAATGTTATGACTTTATTGGGACCATTGGTTGTGTTTGCTGGTGTATGGGACTTTATTTATGATTCACTCACTTATTTTTGATGCATTTTATACCTGTTTATGCACTTTAATTAATTGTTGATGCACTTTATATTTATATTTATATTTACATTTGTCAATGGTTCACTATGTTTTGACAATTTTCAATAACATTGTGCACTTTAGATGAGCGCGGCTCTGTACACCTTTTTAGGTGTATTTATACCATTTATACGTTTTACGATTCAGCTGCAGCTCTTTTATATGGTTCACACCAATATATTGCACTTTATGGATTTGTCCTACACATTTATTTAGATAGGATCCACACGTTTATACTTTTTCTTGCCAATTTGCACAGGTACTGTTGGCGATTAACGCCAATACATTTTTTATCACTTTTCTCTTTCAATTTCTATGCCATCAGATTTAACCTCTCTGGCGACGGGTGAAGAAATTGGCCTTTGGAGAGTAAGTCCCACGTTACTGGGAGAGGCAATGGATTCTCTATGTTCAGTTGGAGAAGCATTGTGAACCACGGTCTCCTTGGCCAGTAGGGAATTACTGATATCACTGTGGATGTTGATCTTCTGAGTCTGAATAATAATTTTGCGATCAGAGGTGTTGGAGGGAAGATGTATCCAAGCTGAAAATCCCAAGGATGTTGTAGACAATCTATCCCCTCTGGCATTGGATAGGCAGCTCTCGCAAGGTATCACAGGCATTTTGTGTTTGCTGGAGTTGCTGCTAGATCTATATCCGGAACACCCCATGTCTGAGTTATGAAAGAAAAGACTTCATGATTCAGAGAGACCATTCAGAAAGTCCCTGCTTAGATCGTCGGCCAGTTAATTTTGGGTTGCTGGAATGTACACTGCTCTCTGGTCCGCTAGGTTTACTTGGGCCCATTCTAGGATAGGACGAACCTCCCTTATAAGTGAGCGACTTCTGGTGCCCCCTTGTCTTTGGATGTAATCCACTGCTACTTCAAGTGTATCAATACATTCCTCCCTTTCAAGTAGGGGCCGAATGCTAAAAGGGCTTGAAAGGCGGCTCTTAATTTCAGTATGTTCGAGATGATGCCCAGTGAATGGAATGGCCAGCGCCCCTTAACTGCCTTGTCCTGGTAGTGGGCTCCCCATCCCTCCAGACTGGCATCTGACGTGACCACTTCCTGTAGAGGGAGAACTATATGTCTGAACCTCCTGAGGTTGTGAGCAACACCATATAGACTGTTTCACTGCTTTGAAGATGAGCACCGATGCTTCATCCCACTGCTTCAGAAATGAATTCCGAAATGTTCTTGTGTGCCACTGGGCCCATTGAACCATTGGGATGGTTGCTGACATTGGCCCCAGGGCACTGAGGCAGGCTCTGGCAGGTAGAGATACTGCGGCCAATAGTTTCTTTATTTTCTGAATCAAGAGGTCATCTTCTCTTGAGGTAGTTCTATTCTGTTCATCCGGGTGCCCTAATGTGTTCCCAGGAAGACCATTCTTTGGATAGGTTGAAGGTTGCTCTTCTTCCAATTTATCATCCAGCCAAAGTGTTGTAGTGTGGAAATCAGAATCTTTCGATGGCCGATGTCCTGGCTGTCTGCTAGAAGGAGGATGTCTTCCATATAATGATGGACTCTTAGGCCCTTCTCACTCAGGAAAGCTATTACTGGTAACAGAACTTTTGTGAAAGTTCTGGGGGCAGGGAAATTCCAAAGGGTAGACACTGGAACTGGAAATGTTGGTGGTTTATCGTAAATCGAAGGAATTTTTGAAATGCAGGGTGTATGGGGATAAGAAGCTATGAGTCCAATAAATCAATGAACAGCATCCAATCTCCTAGATTCATTGCTAGAAGAATCGATTGTAGACTTTCCATCTTGAATGACTCGACTACAGTTTTCTTGTTGAGATTTTTCAAGTCTCCCATACTCTTTTTTACCAGGAATAAAAGAAGAATAAAAACCTTTTCCCCTCTGGACAAACGGCACTTCTATGATTGCCTGTTTCTGAAGTAGTTCCTGTACTTGTTTTACTAATAACTTTCGTTTTTCTTGAGAAGCTGGTAGTCTGGTTGAATGAAACTGGTCTTTGGGAATTAGATTCTTGAATTTCCACCTGTGACTGAATCGAATAGTGGACACCGCCCATGGATCTTTTTTTTTCTCCCAAACCTGCATGAACATCCTGAGTCTGGCTCCCACTATTGCAGGTTGGGCGGGTGTACCTTTAAAAAGACTTCTGCTGATCTACTCTGGTGGAATATTTAGGTTTTTGGAATTTCAAGAAGGAGGTTTGGAGGGTTCTCCAGTTTCTCTTGTATTCTTTCCCCAGCCTGAATGACTTTGCCTCCCTGTACCTTTCTGGGAGATTACGTCTGTACAGAGGTGGCTTCTGTTGTTTTGGTCTTCTGTCAGAGGGATTTAGACCTGATTTTCCACCTGTAACTTTAGAGATAGCTAAATCTAATTTTACGAAGAGGCTTGTTCCATTATAGGGAATTTTACACCAGTTGCTTTAAGAATCGGCGTTCGCTGCCCAGGGTTTAAGCCACGGGGCTCTTCTGGCAATCATTGAGGACAGCATTGCTCTAGCAGAAGATCTAATTCTGTCCACCCGAAGCCTCTGCCACAAAATCTCCTGCGAGAGTTCTTGAAGGGCTGTTTCCACCTTCTCCTGTTTGGCCTCTTCTACAATTCGTTTTTCAATGTTGGATGTCCAGCTACTAATGGCTCTTCCTACTGCAGCTAAGGCAATGGCTGGTCTGCATGCATCCCCTGCTGCCGAATATGGTTTTTTTTAGATCCAGGTCAATTTTGCGGTCCAGAACATCCCTGAACTGAATGTTACGGCAACCTCGATGGGCAATGTTATGTGCCTGGCTAGCCGCATTATTGATGCGTATACAACTGGTGCGAAAACTGGCAGGTTTACGCTAGGTTCTTTCAGAGGGTATCATTTTGCTAGTCTATTTTTTCAGACTATATTTTTTGCCTGTCTTTTGCCACTCTTCCTTAATCAGGTCTTCCAATTCATCCATGAATGGAAAGGATTCTGTGTCTTTCGTTAGATTTGGAAAATATTTTCTAGCTTTTCGTCGTGCTTCTTTGGGTTCCTCCCAACCAATTGGTTCCTTAACAGACCCGGTGAATGGTTCTATCAGCAAGAAATTAAAACCTGCTGAGACTTCCAGTTCTTCGCCAGATCATCTTGTCAGATGGGTTGTCGGATTTTGGTGGTGCGCGAGGGACAGCTGGCGAAGTACTTTGAAAGGGCTTGTCTATTTCAGGGGCTGAAACCTGTTGGATCGATTCTCTGACTGACTCTTTGATGATGTTTGTTACCTCAATGGCGTCCGTTTCTTTCTCCCTTGTTGCTTTGAAGCACGCTCAGCAGGCCAATTTTGCTGCAAGAGCTGTGGCTCCGCAAACCCAACATGCATTAGCAGCCGGCCGAGAGCGATGGCTGGCCAATGATTGGTGGCAGTGTGAAGAAGATCTCCTGTGGCATGAGTAGCGGTGCCGCGAGGATGATCTTGAGCGACTTCTTCTGTGAATTGAGCGTTCTCTGCATCTGGAGTTTGATGATCTTGAGGACCTGATAGGGCTGTCAAATAAGGCAGCATTAGTGGCAGGCTCTCTTTTTCAAAGTCTTCACTACTTACCAATTTGCCCCCTTACCTATTAGGCTAAGGGTGGTCTGCTTGGGCAGCGGCCTCCATGAGGAGTGATAAGAATCTTCCACCTGAAATGTATGCGCTGGAAATTAGTAAGAAGGAAGAAGGATACTAACTCTAGAACCATACACAGAGAGGGAATAGACCACACTCACCTTGGTGGAGGAGAGTGGGTATAAGGAGGGTAGCAGGCAGAGGAGCAGCTGACAGACATATGTCCACAACCAAGTGTGTAGATGGCACCACCGCAGTGACAGAAAGCAGGACGGGCTGAGGTGCTTTTTAAATTCCCTGCCGTCATGGCAGAAGCGACGTTACATCCACACATGTGCACCCACGTGCTGGGGAGCCTGATGCCATATTGGAAACTAGAATAACAGGCTCCCGGCGTCATCATTTCCTGCTGCACATGCGCAGATGCGGCCGGACGCACAGACACAATCTTCGGAATGGCAGGATGGTTTTTGGGACCACAGAGTCCAGAAGAACTTTGCTGGTGCAGGAATACAGATATGTGAAGACCGCTGTATATAATTTAAGCCTATTTAAGGCTTGTGTAATGCCAGGCAACATACCCCTGAGACCAACAGAGTGGGATTCCTTCCATCTAGCTCATTTAGAGACAGTACAGGCAAGGACTTCCATCCTGGAGAGGCTGAACCTGGCGGGGGCGAGAGTGGTAAGGGGGTGTTGAGCTATCCATTCAGTCCTGGACAGGTGAGGAAAAAAAGGAGAATGCTATGGTGGGACCTCCTCTTACAATTTATAGCTATTCAGTCCTATAAGGTTGTGGGGGTGGAGTCACAACCCAAGTGTATGCTGCCATGATGATTCGACAGGAAAACCGTTTATCTCTGTAATGCTTTCAAAGTTTTTTCCTCACTACGGCCTGTTTTTCACAGGCTTCAGCTTTTATAAGAGCATTGTGAACAGCAAGTTCTGACAAAGCATTTGCAGAGCTTTCAACAAGCTTTGTTGAAGCTTTTAATATACCATTTAACTCCAGTTAGTAAACGTCAAACACAGATCCTAATGGGAGTGTTGATTGCAACTTTAAAGGGTAACTCCACTTTCGTGGGGAAAAAAAATAGCAAATAAAGAAAAAGCAATATAGCGTATACAATTGCGACACAAATCATATTGTAATTGAATGTTATTAAAAATTACCTTTCCTTTTCAATCTGAAGCTGTACTGACCACACCCCAGACACAAAATGTCCTGCTTGTGTGATTGGCTCACAAATTTTCCCAGAAGTCTACCTAAGATACAGGTCAGATTTCTGGCATCTCCTGCAATAAAAATTTAATTTTTGGTGAGATACTTCAAATAGGAACACGTCTAAAGGGATGCAGGCCCAGCAGCTTTCCTCATTAGAGCCCTAGAAGGAGAGAAAACACAGTGCCTTCTAAGTGCAGCAGAACACTGTTTTAATAGGATTATAAAAAAACATACTTTGCTGTTTTCCACGCTCTCTAATCGCGACCAGGAAGTGACGTCACGGCCCCTCTGAGCTCACCTCCTGTGCATTCAATGGACTCCGGAAGCTTCGATCATCACCGAGGAACCCCGTATGCCAGTAGAACCAGCGGGAAAATCACCATCCAGGACCCCCAGGATCGCGTTTTAGAGACATGCTCCTATATGCTTTTAAATAAGCTTACCTTGTCAGTAAGTTTTTTATAATCCTATTAAAACATTGTTCTGCTGCACTTAGAAGGCGCTGTGTTTTCTCTCCTTCTTGTACTTCCAGAGTAACTTCTAACTCTTCAACAAGCAGCCACTACAGTGGGCAGAAGATCCTGACAGTTTCCAGGACAATTTTACTTTAAACTGCTACCCCTTTCACCCCCAGTTTGACTATTGATACAGTGAACTCACCTTGCGCCAATTATTTTGTTTTTTTGCCTCATTAGAGCCCTGCAGCTGCCACAGCTCATAGATAACTATGAAACCACTCCCATTTGGCCCACTCAGCACAGAGGCACAGAAGAACAAACAGGCATTTCTTCAGAATACCAAAATGTAGGAATCTGCAAAAAAGTTTGTTAAAATCCTTGTAATGTACAACAAAAGTGGAGTTTTGCTTTAAGCAAGCTGCTAGCAGGCTTCAAGAGGTTTTAAAGCCTGCTAGTGGCTTGTTTAAAGTGGCAATCAATACCCCCATTTGGATCTGCGTTCAACATTTAGAAACTGGAGTTAAATGGTACTTTAACCACTTCTGGACCAAGCCCATTTCTGACACATGTTGTTTACAAGTTAAAATCTGTTTTTTTAGCTAGAAAATAACTTAGTACCCAAAAACATTATATATACATGTAGCAAGTTTTCCAGGCCTATGGCCTGATGTGGGTCTGCCATCAGTACCGGTAACCTCTCCAGCCCATGTGAGCTGCGACCCTGGGTGTGGGAACTGAAGCAGTGACAACTCCGGCATCTTTGTTTGTGGTTTTTATTGAATTTAACCACTTGCCTACTTTGCACTTAAACCCCCTTCCCATCCAGACCAATTTTTAGCTTTCAGTGCTCTCACAATTTGAATGACAATTACGCGGTCATGCAACACTCAACCCATATAAATTTTTTGTCCTTTTTTTCATAGAAATAGAGCTTTCTTTTGATGGTATTTATTCACCGCTGGGCTTTTTATTTTGTGCGCTATAAATGAAAAAAGACCGCAAATTTAAAAAAAAACATTTTTTTTTTAGTTTCTGTTATAAAATTTTGCAAATTAGTAATTTTTCTTCATAAATTTTGGCCAAAATGTATACTTCTACATATCTTTGGTAAAAAATAACCCAAATAAGTGTACATTATTTGGTCTGCGTGAAAGTTAGAGAGCCTACAAGTTATGGTGCTAAACATTGAAAATTGATCACGCCTAATGTACTGACAGCCTATCTCACTTCTTGAGACCCTAACAAGCCAGGAAAGTACAAATGACCCCCAAATGACCCCTTTTTGGAAAGTAGACATTTCAAGGTATTTAATAAGAGGCATGGTGAGTTTTTTGAAGTTGTCATTTTTTCCCACAATTCTTTGCAAAATTAAATTTTTTTTTTTTTTTTTTTTTTTACAAAATTGTCATATTCAACAGGTTATTACTCTCACATGGCATATGCATACTTACAACTACACCCCAAAACACATTCTGCTACTCCTCCTGAGTATGGCGATACCACATGCGTGAGACTTTTTTACAGCCTGGCCACATACAGAGGTCCAACATTGAAGAAGCACCTCCAGGCGTTCTCGGAGCATAAAATACACTTTTCATTTCTCAACCACCTATTACACTTTTGAAGGCCCTGGAGCACCAGCACAATGGAAAAGCCCACTAAATGACCCCATTTTGGAAAGCAAACACCCCAACATATAATCTATGAGGCATAATGAGTCTTTTGAACATGTCATTTTCTTCCAGAATCTTTCGGAAAATGTGGAAAAAAAATGAAAACGCATTTTTTTTACACAAAGTTGTCAATTTATAAGATATTTCCAACACATAGCATGTACATAGCAAAAATGACACCCCGAAATACATTCTGCTACTCCTCCTGAGTATGGCGATACCACATATGTGAGACTTTTTTACAGCTAGGCCACATACAGAGGTCCAACATTGAAGTAGCACCTCCAGGCGTTCTCGGAGCATAAAATACACTTTTCATTTCTCAACCACCTATTACACTTTTGAAGGCCCTGGAGCACCAGCACAATGGAAAAGCCCACTAAATGACCCCATTTTGGAAAGCAAACACCCCAACGTATAATCTATGAGGCATAATGAGTCTTTTGAACATGTCATTTTTTTCCAGAATCTTTCGGAAAATGTTGAAAAAAAATGAAAACACATTTTTTTTTACACAAAGTTGTCCATTTATAAGATATTTCCAACACATAGCATGTACATAGCAAAAATGACACCCCAAAATACATTCTGCTACTCCTCCTGAGTATGGCGATACCACATGTGTGAGACTTTTTTACAGCCAGGCCACATACAGAAGTCCAACATTGAAGTAGCACCTCCAGGCGTTCTCGGAGCATAAAATACACTTTTCATTTCTCAACCACCTATTACACTTTTGAAGGCCCTGGAGCACCAGCACAATGAAAAAGCCCACTAAATGACCCCATTTTGGAAAGCAAACACCCCAACGTATAATCTATGAGGCATAATGAGTCTTTTGAACATGTCATTTTTTCCAGAATCTTTCGGAAAATGTGGAAAAAAATGAAAACGCATTTTTTTTACACAAAGTTGTCCATTTATAAGATATTTCCAACACATAGCATGTACATAGCAAAAATGACCCCCCAAAATACATTCTGCTACTCCTCCTGAGTATGGCGATACCACATGTGTGAGACTTTTTTACAGCCAGGCCACATACAGAGGTCCAACATTGAAGTAGCACCTCCAGGCGTTCTCGGAGCATAAAATACACTTTTCATTTCTCAACCACCTATTACACTTTTGAAGGCCCTGGAGCACCAGCACAATGAAAAAGCCCACTAAATGACCCCATTTTGGAAAGCAAACACCCCAACGTATATTCTATGAGGCATAATGAGTCTTTTGAACATGTCATTTTTTTCCAGAATCTTTCGGAAAATGTGGAAAAAAAATGAAAACGCATTTTTTTTACACAAAGTTGTCCATTTATAAGATATTTCCAACACATAGCATGTACATAGCAAAATGACACCCCAAAATACATTCTGCTACTCCTCCTGAGTATGGCGATACCACATGTGTGAGACTTTTACGCAGTCAGGTCACATACAGAGGCCCAACATGCAAAGACACATAGCATGCACATACCATGAATTACCATGAATTACACCCCACAATACATTCTGCTGAGCAAAGGGTAAACAAAAGCTTACCTGTAGTTTTAGAAGCGCAGTTGTCCACAGGAGTTGAGTCCAGGCAGCAGGCAGGGACTTGGTCAGCAACAGTGTATGCAATTCTCCAGGCAAGGATACCAGTCCAGTGTCAGTGCATGCGGCAGGCAGAGGCATGATGGTAGTCCTGCAGGCAGAAGTAGGGCCTCTGTCGGGATAGAATGGGGACAGGGGTAGAGGCTTCTCCCACCCAAATCGCTTTGAAGCCTCCGGGATCCAGACCCTAATCTGAGAAGAAGAAAAACAAAAAAAATTGTTTTCTTCATCCAGAAAAACAATTCTGGTCCCCTCACATATGCGAGACCCCTGTGGTATGAATCCCACTACTTCAAGAGGCAGGCAAAAATCGTGGTCAAACAGTCCAGGGTCAGTTCCAGAGCAGGCAGAGGTAGGTACAAAATCAGCAGGCAAAGGCATGGTCAAATAACAGTCCAGGGTCAGTTCCAGATCAGGCAGAGGTATGAACAGAATCAGCAGGCAGAAGCATGGTCAAAAAACAGGCCAGGGTCAGTTCCGGAGCAGGCAGACATAGGTACAAAATCAGCAGGCAAAGGCGTCGTTGAATAACAGTCCAGGGTCATTTCAGGAGCATACAGTGGCATAAGGGGTGAAAGCGGAGGACTACGTTTACCATACTAATAATTTAGACAAGTATGGTAACGACGGAAACAGTCGTCTACACAGAGGCCTGGTTGGGAAGGACACTGAGGACAATAATAGCGGGTGTCTTTTTGAATTCCTGCCTTGGTACACACCCTACATTTTTTCTGCCGTTTTTGGTCTCTTTGTGTGGGAGGGATTTTACTGGGAAAATGGCGTTCAGACAGTCTGCTTATTACGTCAGATCTAATGTTTTCTGGTGGGCCGTTTGGAAATATGAGGGTTGTGAAGATTTCCTCCAGGTAATAAAGGAAGGGTTGGGGGCTTTCGGTGGACTTGCGGTATAAAAAGTAGGAATTGTATGTGGCCAAATGAAAAATATAAATTGCTACTTTTTTGTACCAATGATAGGTACGTCTTGTAGGTAGATAGGGTTCCATCATTTGGTCGTTGAAATCCACTCCCCCCATGAATAAGTTGTACTCATGTACACATGTTGGCTTTCGAACTGGGCCATTCCTTCGTCGGGATTCCACATAGTTGTCATTGTGGATCGAAGACAACATGTAGACGTCTCTTCTGTCCCTCCACTTCACAGCCAGAACTTCCTCATTTCTCAGACTCGCCGTCTCCCCTCTTCTCAGCTTGGTGTTTACTAGCCTTTGAGGAAAGCCTTTCCGTTTTTTTCGGACCGTGCCACATGCAGGAGTCTTCTTTCTGTGACGGTTTCGGAACAGGGGCAAACTGGTGTAGAAATTGTCTACGTACAGGTGGTAGCCTTTTTCAAGGAGAGGATAAATGAGGTCCCAAACAACTTTCCCGCTTGATCCCATGTAGTCCGGACATTCAGGGGGATGCAGCTGGGTGTCCTTCCCTTCGTACACCCTGAAGGCATAGGTGTACCCTGTGGCTCGGTCACATAGTTTGTAAAGCTTCACCCCATAGCGGGCCCGTTTGCTGGGAATGAATTGTTTGATGCCCAGCCTGCCGGTAAATTTAACAAGGGACTCATCCACACATATATTTTGGTCTGGGGTAAATAATTGAGGGAATATTTCTGAAAAATAATTTAGAAGTGGCCGAATTTTGAACAGCTTGTCAAATGCTGGGGAATTTCGGGGAGGGCACTGGGTATTGTCGTTGAAATGGAGGAACCTCATGATCATCAGATACCTGGCCCTGGGCATTACTGCAGAGTAGATGGGCATATGGTAGATTGGTTTGGTTGACCAATATGCTTGCAGTTCGTTTTTTTTATTGAGTCCCATGTTGAAGGTGAGGCCTAAAAATATCTTGAACTCCTCCACCGTTAGGTGTCTCCACTCAAAGGGACGGGAATAAAAAGATGTGGGGTTACTCTGGATAAATTGTTGTGCATACAGGTTGCACTGGGCCACAATGGACGTCAGCAGGTACTCCGTAAAAATTAAACGGAAGTAGTCAATTGGGGCAAAGTTCTCCGTGTTGACCTGGACTCCTGGCTGGGCAGTGAAAGGGGGGATGATGGCTTCTCCTGAGTTGGGAGGAAGCCACAGGGGGTTCAGAAGGGCATAGGGAAGGCTGGCGTTGGTCCTAACCCTTTGGGGGCGAGGTGACACCCCACTTGAGCTTGGCCTTTCTTGCCGAGGCACTGTGGTGCTGGTGGATGGCACTGCAGAGCTGGTGCATGGCACTGCGGAACTGGTGGATGGCACTGCGAAGCTGGTGGATGGCACTGCGGAGCTGGTGGATGGCACTGCCTCCTCCTCACCAGAACGCCTTCGTTTGGCAGGCGGGCAGTATTCCTTCTCGTCGGAGTCGGTCTGCGTCCCGCTGCTAATGACCGGCTCGTAATTTACTTCGGAGTCAGTTTTTGTATATTGTGAAAGATGATGTCACGCCGAGTAAATAGATACCTAACTCGTTACGGTTTAAAATTGCGCACACTCGCGGAATGGGGACAAACTACTGTCAATAAAAATCTCCATAGGCGACGCTTTAAAATTTTTTACCGGTTACCAGTTTAGATTTACAGAGTATTTCTTTTTGTAGAATTATTGCTCTCGCTCTGGCGATCGCGGCGGTTTGGTTTGAACAGCACTTTAATTTGCGGGCGCGACTTCCACGTGCCTTTACATTCGTGCGCGAGCTCGCGGCGATGGGGGCGCTTTAAAATTTTTATTTTTTTTTTCCTATTTATATTATTTAATTTTTTTCATTTTAGCACAGTTTTAAAAAAAAAATAAAAAATCTGATCACATTTATTGCTGTCACAAGCAATATAAACATCCCTTGTGACAGTAATAGGCAGTGACAGGTACTCTTTATGGAGGGATCGGGGATCTAAAAGACCCCAGACCCCTCCACTGCACTTCAATGTATTCAAAATGCCAAAATCTGCATTTTTGAATACTGACAGTTTTTTCAATTCGGCGCCTTTAGCCACCGAGTAACCCGGACTTGAAGTCATTACGCCGCTTCCGAGTTACTACATCGGAGACCTGATCAAAGCTGAATTCGGCTTTGATCGGGACTCCAACCAGCCAGCGGAGGTGCCGGCTGGTTGCTCGGGTCTCCTGGTGGGACGGGAGACCCGGGCAGAGCCACAGAAGGCGGCGGGGGGGGGGTCATCCAGAGCCACATCGGCCATTATCACCTGAAAGCCGACTGCTGACCACCTCTAGCTGCAGGCATCACCACGGTACAACCACTTCTCTGAGCCGACGTAGAGCTACGTTGATTCACGGGAAGTGGTTAAAAAGCTTAAAAAAAAATTGCTGAAAGCTCTGCAAATGCTTTGTCAAAGCTTGCTGTTCACAATGCTCTTATAAAATCTGAAGGCCGTGTAAAACAGGCCCTTTTGTGTGGTAAAGCTATTGTCATCAGGAGTGTAACCAAAGGGGAAAAAGTAGCCCTAGATACGAACAGCAAGGGTAGTTGATGCTTGGAATAAACTACCAGCAGAGGTAGTGAGAAAGTCAACAGCAAATGGCTTCAAATATGCTTGGGACAAACATAGATCTATACTAAGACAATAAAGTTAAAGGGCAACATCACTTTCGTGAGGAAAAAAAATAGTAAGTAAAGAAAAAATATTATAGCATATACAATTGCAACACAAGTCATATTGTAATTTAATGTTATCAAAAATTATCTTTCCTTTTCAACCTGCAGCTGTAATTTTCTGAAATTGCAATGTAATATGGCTACCTGGAGGTGTTCTGTACACTGACCACACCCCAGAAAAATCATTTCACCAATTTTCCTAGAAGTCTACCTAAGATACAAGTCAGATTTCCGGCATTTCCTGCAACAAAAATGCAACAAAAATGTAATTTCCTGGCAGTCTCCATGGCAGCCTACGTGTGGGTTAACCCCGCCTCCTCTCCAATGGTATAGGACCCCCCTCTATAAATTTCAGCTTGCAGGCACAGCCAGTGTTCCTTTTTTGTCCTCCTCCAAGGACCAACTATCTGGATTATTTCCTGTTGGAATTTGGTCGGCTTACCTCAGAATGAAAAGTCGGTGTCTATGTCCAGGGCCCAGCCATGGGCGGGTGAGTGACATTTCAAAAATCCCCTTTGGCTGATAACTGTGCGGTGCTTCCGATGGCCGACGGATATCCTGACAGGGTCTGAAGATTGTCTTCTCCATGGCAGTGTTTTTGTGATGTTTGTTTGTCTCAAACTACCTTTCTTTGCTATCCCTGGTGGCCCAATGGCGGCTGGAACGCTCCGTGCGTTCCAGCCATCTCCTTCCTGCTCCCCTCCGCTCAGTCCGGCGGACGCATGCGCTGTGTGGTAATGGAGCTCCGCTCGCTGCCTGCGCATGCGCACTTCGCCGCGATCGGAAGCGAGGCCTGGTCCGTGCATGCGCACTTGCGATCGCGGCCGGCCGTCACTGACGTCATCCTGGCGCTAAAATTTAAACGCCTGTCAGCTCCAGGGCAATTGGGAATGCACTGTGGGCATAGCGACGTCTTCCCGGTACCTTGTCCGTGTGAGTACCAGGTATGTGGGGACCGGACGCTGCATACCTTTTGGCGGTGTGCAGGGGGGGGCAGAGCGGTTGGATGCATATTAGGATACACCTGAATGTTCCTTATTTCCTTGTAGTTATCCGCTGTATGCTCTACTTCCTAGTGAGTTTGTGGTTTTGCCTGAAACATGGATCCTGCTTCACCGCCCTCTTGTGGCCAGCCCTCTCACAACAGGTGAGTGCTGGTACATTTTTAGAGGGATTTGAAGGGAGGGATGCTGGCTCATGATTCATGGCTAAATCCTGTGTCTCCCTGGATTTCTCTTTCTCCCAGCTCCTCCAGGTCTGGTCAAGAAAGAGACCCTGTCAGGCCACGAAGAGAATCATCTTCAAGGTCAAGACGCCATGAGTCTCCATCAGGGAGCAGGCATGAAAGGAGACGCTCAAATTCCTCCTCCAGACACCGCACACACCGCCACAGTAGCCATACGGCCCAGAGAGCCTGTTGGGGTTGTGGGGCGCATGTCCCGGAGGACAAGTCCCTTTGCGAGCCCTGTTTCGCTCGTGCATCTGGTTAAAGAGAGTCTGAAGATCAGAGATTGGAATCCCTGGTGAAACGGATTGTCCAGCAATCCATGAAAGAGTGGAATGCTAGTCCCACACCTGGGCCTGCTACTCCCAGCTCACCTGCTGATGCTCCTGAAGAGCAAGGTCCCTCTCAGGACCTGAGGGAAATCCTCAGAAAGCGATTCGGAAGAAGAGGAAGGTGCAGTTGGGGGTTTTGATTTTGCCCTTGTTGCACCTCTCATAAGAGCAGTCAAAGAGGCTCTGAAATGGGAAGATCCCAGTACCCCACAAGTGAAACAGAGAAGGTTTTTCAAACAGTTGGGGAAAGAGCGGCTGAACTTTCCGCTCCTTTCAGAATTGAAGGATGTCATCCTAGAAGAGTGGAGTAAAGGGGATAGCAAGACCTCCTTATCCTCCAAATTTTCAAAATTGTATCCCTTTAAACCAGAAGAGGTCAGTCACCTGGATTCAGCTCCTCTAGTTGATGCTGCAGTTTCCAGATTGGCGAAACATGTTACACTCCCGCTGGATGATGCAGTGTCCTTTAAAGACCCTCTGGATAGGAAAATGGACCTGGATTTAAAAAGCATTTATATCACAGCCGGTGCGGCTTGTAAACCTGTGCTAGCACTAGCAGCCATGTCTAAGGCCATGGAAACCTGGGTTTCTGATGTTGAACTAAAATTAAGGAGTGTGTCTGAAGATGCAGTAGAAAACTCTCCTGTTCAGGAATTGAAGTTAGCTTCTGTGTTTCTTGGAGAAGCTTCCATTGATGTGTTACGTCTCTTATCCAGATCCATGTTGGCTTCTGTCACAGCCAAACGGGCCCTGTGGTTGCGTCCCTGGCTGGCAGACCCAGCCTCTAAACAGGCTTGGTGCAAAATCCCTTTTGAGGGATCCTCTTTATTTAGGAACAAATTGGATAATGCAATTACTAAATTGACGGGTGGAAAGTCAGGTCTCCTTCCCCAAGTTAGGCGCCTCTTTGGCCCTAAGAAGCAGCAACCAAGAAAGCAGTTTGCAGAGCGTTCAAAGGATGCCCACTCATATAGGCCTGGGCGAGATTACAGGAGAAATTGGAAAAGCAGCCAAGCATCCTCTCGTAAGCCGGTCAGAGGCTCAGCACCTTCCGGACAAGAAACCTCAAAGTCCTTTTGAGATTGGGCCCGTTCAGACATGCCAGGTGGGGGCACGCCTGCTCCGCTTTCAGCGTGTCTGGGCGGCCTCAATCTCAGACTTCTGGACCATCAGGACAGTGTCCACAGGACACACATGGACTTTCTCAACAGATCCCGTGTCCAGATTTATTCCCACTCGCTTGCCTTCTCAGGACGAGAAAAGAAGTGTTTTGCTCGACTATGTAAGCACTTTGGTAACTCAGGGCGCAATAGTTCCGGTGCCCGTGCAAGAAAGATTCCAAGGCGTATATTCGCCCCTCTTTCTAGTACAGAAGAAGAATGGATCTTGGCGCCCTGTGATAGATCTCACCTATCTCAACAGGTTCATCAAGAACGAAAAGTTCAAAATGGAGACCTTATCTGCCATCCAGAAAGCAGTGCTTCCAGGAGACTGGCTAGTGTCAATAGATCTCAAAGACGCGTATTTCCATGTACCTATAGCAGTAAACTTCCACAAGTAGAACATCGACACTTCCAGTTCATCTGCCTTCCTTTCGGCCTGTCCACATCCCCAAGGGTGTTTTTCAAGGTCCTTCTAGCTGTGGTAGCTCTAATCAGAACAAAGGGTGTACGTCTACATCACTACTTAGACGATCTTCTACTGTTGTCACAAGACAGGGATCAACTTTTGTCCCACAGGGACCTGGTCACTACAACTCTCATGGAGTTCGGATGGTTGTTGAATCTTCAAAAAAGTCATCTTGAGCCCTCTCAACATCTGGTCTATCTAGGGGCTCAATTCAACACCGTTCAGAATACACTTTTTCTGCCTCTAGAGAAAATTCCGGTGGTTCGGGAGAGGATCTTTCCAGCCCTCTCCTCCTCTTTTCTGACGGCATCCCAGTGTCTCAAGATCATCGGCACTATGGTCTCGACGGCCCCTATGGTCAAGTGGGCACTGTGGCGAATGCGGCCCTTCCAAAGGGGCTTCCTTCGGCAGTGGAATCCAGAAGAACGCGAGCAGCGTATCTTTATTTCCCACAGCATGAGGAGCAGCTTATTATGGTGGCTCCAATGCAAGAACCTGCTCAATTGCCATTCTCTAGTTCCCATCACGTGGGTCATCATTACAACCGACGCCAGCAACTCTGGCTGGGGAGCCCATTGCATGGCAGAGGTGGCTCAAGGGAAATGGCCTCCACAAGCCCACTCCCTGGTTTCCAACGTCCTGGAGCTTCGTGCGGCTTTTCTAGCTCTTCAAGCTTTCCACCATCTAATAGAAGGCAAATCCGTCCTTTTTCGAATGGACAACACCACGGCAGTGGCTTATGTGAAAAGACAGGGCGGTACCAGGAGTCTCTCCCTTCTTCAGGAGGTAGACCCAATCATGACATGGGCCCAAGCCCATCTGTCCAACATCTCGGCGGCCTACATTCCGGGGCCACAGAATGTCCAGGCAGATTTCCTTTCCAGAGTCCAGTTGAATCACAACGAGTGGTCTCTCCACATCGACTCATTCAAGTGAATTCTGTCTCTAGGGGTCTCACCCGAAGTAGACCTGTTTGCATCTCCATGCAATCACAAGCTGGACCGGTACTTCACACGCAGCAAGTGTCACCAAGCCTGCGGAACGGATGCTCTGACCGACAGATGGGAATTCAGCAGGGCATATGCCTTTCCCCCATTTCCCATCATCCTCAGATTTCTTCAGAGACTCCAAGCAGAAGATGTGGAGATTGTCATGGTAGCCCCTCATTGGCTAAACAGGCCCTGGTTCCCACTTCTCCTACAACTCAGTTATCGGAGCCCGATTCCCCTGCCCCTCAAACCAGACCTTCTCTCGCAGGGAACAAATTACACCCCTGCCCCGCTTTGCTCAGGTTAACGGTCTGGTTCTTGAGAGGGAGAGGTTGGAGTCACTCGGATGCCCTCCTGGGGCAATCCCTACCTTAATGAACTCCAGAAGACCCAGCACGAACAGAGTTTACTGCAGAGTCTGGTCTAGATTCTTGGAATTCACGTACCCGGAGGGAAATCCTTCCTTGAATTTCGGAGTTCAAGAAGTCCTGAAGTTCCTTCAAGCAGGTCTGGATAAATCTCTATCAGTTGGGACTCTCAGGGTGCAAATATCAGCCCTATCGGTATTCTCAGGGTTCTCCTGGGCCAAGCATATACTCATACAACAATTCTTCAAAGGTGCGGTCAGACTCAGACCTCAGAGGAAGCCAAGGTTCCCGAAATGGGACCTTCCTCTTGTTCTTAACGTCCTTTCAAGAACTAGCTTTTCGGACTCCATTAGAGAACTTACCATTAAAACAGCCTTTTTAGTGGCAATCACTTCAGCTAAAAGAGTTTCTGAGATGAGTTCCCTTGGTCATAAAGAACCTTTCCTCACTTTCTTTCCGGACCGAGTAGTCCTAATCCCGATGCTCAATTCTAATCCGAAGGTATCATTGGTTTTTCATGAAAACCAGGAGATTGTGCTTCCTACCTTAGGATCTTCAGAGGATAATGAACCTCATCCCTTGGATGTAGGGAAGACTCTTATGGAATATCTTCAGTCAACGTCTTCTTTTAGACAATCGGATAATCTCTTTGTCCTTTTCTCAGGCAAAAACAGAGGAAAACGGGCCTCGTCAAGGTCCATTGCAGAATGGATTGTGTCTGCCATTCAGCGAGCTTACTGTGTAGAGGGTTTGGCTCCTCCGGAGGCGGTGACAGCCCACTCAGCGAGAAGCATCTCAACGTCCTGGGCGGCTTCACATCATGTTGCACCAGAAGTAGTCTGCAGAGCAGCTTCCTGGTCTTCTGTAAATACGTTTATGACACATTATTGTGTGGAGCCTCCTTATCTTCAGTTAATTTTGGCTTGACTGTTTTGTCTGCTAATAATTTGAAGTAAAATTTGATTTGAAACATTCCCACCCGTGTGGTTTGGGCTAGTTATTTCCCACACGTAGGCTGCCATGGAGACTGCCAGGAAAACGGAAAATTCCTATCATACTTACCGTAATTTTCCTTTCCTGGTGGTTTCCATGGCAGCCGGAGGTCCCACCCTCTGGTCTTGGATTCGGCTAAGATATGGAACACTGGCTGTGCCTGCAAGCTGAAATTTTTAGAGGGGGGTCCTATACCATTGGAGAGGAGGCGGGGTTAACCCACACATAGGCTGCCATGGAGACCACCATGAAAGGAAAATTACGGTAAGTATGATAGGAATTTTCCGTTTTTTGGTGAGATACTCCCAATAGGAACACTTCTAAAGGGCTGCAGGCCCAGCAGATTTCCTCATTAGTGCTCTGCAGCTACACAGCTGACTGATAATTATAAAACCACTCCCAATTGACCCACTCAGCACAGAGGTACAAACAGGGATTTCTTCAGAATAACAAAAGGTAGGAATCTGCAATAAACTTTGTTCTAATCCTTGTAATGTACATAGATCACCCAGAGGGGAATGTTTTTTTTTCCAACAAAATTGGAGTTACACTTTAAAAAAAATAAAAATGGGCAGACTCGATGGACTACTTGGTCTCTTTTTGCCGTCACTTTTTTATTTATGTATACCAGGAAAAAGCAGACAGGGGTTCTAATCCTTCTGTATTGCAGAAAAAAAAAGCTTTGAATTGACACACACACTTTAGGCTGGGTTTACACATATGCTAATTGGATGTGGGTTTCCATGCATCCAATTTGCTTGATAGGTGAGTGTGACCAGCTCTCAACGAAGCCGGTGCACACAGGCCCAGGGAGGCTATGGTCCACATTCAAAAAGGGTACCGTGCGCCTTCGGGTTCGATTCAGGTGCAAATTCAGGCAAAAACTCAGACCTGATTGGCACCTGAACTGGTGAACAGGGACGCACAAGACCCCAGGCACGAACCTGGCCCTAAGAATAAGTTTGTCAAAGCGTCATGAGTCACAGTAGGTTTGATTTACTAAAATGGGAGAGTGCAAAATCTGGCACAACTGTGCATTGTAGCCAATCAGCTTCTAACGTCAGCTTGTTCAATTAAAGTGATTGTGAAGTCCCTTTTTTATTCTTTTTTTTAAATACCAAACAAGTTATACTTACCTCCTCTGCAAACAGCTTGCTATGGGGGCACCCGAGCCAAGTCACAGCTCCCTGTGTCTTTTCAGACATGGAGCCATGACCCGACCCTGCCCCCTCTCTCTCCTGATTTGCTGACTGACTTTGATTGACAGCAGTGGGAGCCAATCGCGCCACGCTGCTATCTTAGCCAATGAGTAGGGAGTCCTGGGCAGCTCAGACACTTCTGCAACATCGCTGGATAGAGATGGGGCTCAGGTAAGTATTAGGGGGGCTGGGGGGGCTGCTACACACAGAAAGCTTTTTTATCTTAATGCATAGAATGCATTAAGATTAAAAAAAAAACCTGCTGCTTTACAATTCCTTTAAGCTTTGGCAAAAAAAACTGGAAGCTGTTTGGTTTCAATGCTGAGCTGCACCAGATTTTGCACTCTCCAGTTTTAGTAAATCAACCCCAACACAACTAAAACTGGCCAAAACACCTAAACAGCAGCTGCATCTAGAAGTAGTTTGTTCGGCAGACAATTTTTCAGCCGGGCTTCTTCAGTTTTTTAAATGATTTTGGGCATGACAGGAGCTGACAGAGCCCCGCAAATTGCAGCTGGATAATCAGAAACCAGCAAAGATTTGCACAGTGTATGGCCAGCTAAAGAGTCACATCAGCAACTTTGTAGTAGCAATTTGTAATACCTTTCTATCTCTCTGATTATCTTCTTGAGTGATTTGTTGCTGTAGCTGGCTATGGTGCTTATCTATGCAGCTTTAAATCACTGTCATGCTGGCATGTTATCGTTATCAGCAGCTGCATTGGATAATGTAAGTACCCACTGAAACTGGTGATTCAGTAGTTAGGTCAAAATTAGCAGTGCATAATGTCAGCAAGGGACATTGTGCAAAAAAAAAAATATATATATATTATTTATACCATATACACTATAGCTCTTTGAATTGTGAGATAAAATAATTATCTTTTAGAAAGTGTTCCTTTCATGGAAGCATTCAACACCAAAATGATAATTGTAAATTAGTAAAAAAAAACTGTAATCTCTGCGCTTAGCATCAACTAAAGATAAACTTGGGCATCCTGTGAACTTATCTCTAACCAAAACTTGTGCTTTTTTTGCACTCCACTGAGCTGCAGACCAGGTCATTTCCAACCTCACAGCATCCATGAGCTGTGGGGCAGGGAATGACCCAACCCGCAGCCATTACAATACCAAAAATTTAAGGTTTGGACTATGGGTTAGACAGGGGCGTAACTACAGGGGTTGCCGGAGTTGCAATTGCAACCGGGCCTCATGCTTTAGGGGGCTTGTGAGGCTCCCCTGTACACCTGGATAGGAGGGGGCGGCGGGAGCAGCATGTAGAGAAATCACTGTCCTCCTTTTTCCTCCTGTAGCTGCAGGAGGAAAATGGAGGAGATTGGTTCCTTGGTTCCTCTGTATGCTGCTCCCCGCCACTCCTATCCAGTTAACTTGTGTTCTGCTGCCCCTGTGTGCTCCCCTGGTCCCCCTACTGTGCTGCCCCCCCCCCACTGTGCTCCCTCCCTCTCCTGCCGGCTGCTGCAGGGGATGTGTCCTAATAGAGAACCAGGAAGGGGGTTGATAAATAAGTAATTTACCAGCTCCTTCCTTTTCTGAATGGCAGTGGCGACTGGTGCTCAAAATTTTTTTTGGGGGGGGGGGGGGGGGGCGCAAAAAGAAAAATGTAATAGGTATTGCTTCGCGCCAAAAAACGCAGTAAAAAAATTGTGTGACTTTGAAGCTGTGCCCCCTTCAATGCAATGGACACTGTGCTGTGCCCCCTTCAATGCAATGAACACTGTGCTGTGCCCCCTTCAATGCAATGAACACTGTGCTGTGCCCCCACGATGCAGAGTTCAGCGTGCATGCCCCTTTCAATGCAGAGCGCCACAGCATTGTCCCCAATCACTGCAGAGCGCCACAGCATTGTCCCCAATGATTGCAGAGTGCCCACAGCATTGTCCCCCAATGATTGCAGAGTGCCCACCGCATTGTCCCCCAATGATTGCAGAGTGCCACAGAATTGTACCCCAATGATTGCAGAGTGCCACAGAATTGTACCTCAATGATTGCAGAGTGCCCACAGCATTGTACCCCAATGATTTCAGAGTGCCACAGAATTGTACCCCAATGATTGCAGAGTGCCACAGAATTGTACCCCAATGATTGCAGAGTGCCCACAGCATTGTACCCCAATGATTGCAGAGTGCCACAAAATTGTACCCCAATGATTGCAGAGTGCCACAGCATTGTACCCCAATGATTGCAGAGTGCCACAGCATTGTACCCCAATGATTGCAGAGTGCCCACAGCATTGTACCCCAATGATTGCAGAGTGCCACAGAATTGTACCCCAATGATTGCAGAGTGACACAGCATTGTACCCCAATAAATGCAGAGTGCCCACAGCATTGTACCCCAATGATTGCAGAGTGCCCACAGCATTGTACCCCAATGATTGCAGAGTGCCACAGAATTGTACCCCAATGATTGCAGAGTGCCCACAGAATTGTACCCCAATGATTGCAGAGTGCCACAGAATTGTACCTCAATGATTGCAGAGTGCCCACAGCATTGTACCCCAATGATTTCAGAGTGCCACAGAATTGTACCCCAATGATTGCAGAGTGCCCACAGCATTGTACCCCAATGATTGCAGAGTGCCACAGAATTGTACCCCAATGATTGCAGAGTGCCCACAGCATTGTACCCCAATGATTGCAGAGTGCCACAAAATTGTACCCCAATGATTGCAGAGTGCCACAGAATTGTACCCCAATGATTGCAGAGTGCCACAGCATTGTACCCCAATGATTGCAGAGTGCCCACAGCATTGTACCCCAATGATTGCAGAGTGCCACAGAATTGTACCCCAATGATTGCAGAGTGACACAGCATTGTACCCCAATAAATGCAGAGTGCCCACAGCATTGTACCCCAATGATTGCAGAGTGCCCACAGCATTGTACCCCAATGATTGCAGAGTGCCACAGAATTGTACCCCAATGATTGCAGAGTGCCCACAGAATTGTACCCCAATGATTGCAGAGTGCCACAGAATTGTACCCCAATGATTGCAGAGTGCCACAGAATTGTACCCCAATGATTGCAGAGTGCCACAGAATTGTACCCCAATGATTGCAGAGTGCCACAGAATTGTACCCCAATGATTGCAGAGTGCCCACAGCATTGTACCCCAATGATTGCAGAGTGCAACAGAATTGTACCCCAATGATTGCAGAGTGCCACAGCATTTAACCCCAATGATTGCAGAGTTCCCACAGCATTGTACCCCAATGATTGCAGAGTGCCACAGCATTATACCCCAATGATTGCAGAGTGACACAGCATTGTACCCCAATGATTGCAGAGTGACACAGCATTGTACCCCAATAAATGCAGAGTGCCCACAGCATTGTACCCCAATAAATGCAGAGTGCCCACAGCATTGTACACCAATGATTGCAGAGTACCCACAGCATTGTACCCCAATGATTGCAGAGTGCCACAGAATTGTACCCCAATGATTGCAGAGTGCCCACAGCATTGTACCCCAATAAATGCAGAGTGCCCACAGCATTGTACCCCAATGATTGCATAGTGCCCACAGCATTGTACCCCAATGATTGCAGAGTGCCACAGCATTGTACCCCAATGATTGCAGAGTGCCCACAGCATTGTACCCCAATAAATGCAGAGTGCCCACAGCATTGTACCCCAATGATTGCAGAGTGCCACAGCATTGTACCCCAATAAATGCAGAGTGCCCACAGCATTGTACCCCAATAAATGCAGAGTGCCCACAGCATTGTACCCCAATGATTGCAGAGTGCCCACAGCATTGTACCCCAATAAATGCAGAGTGCCCACAGCATTGTCCCCCAATCAATACAGAGACCAGCGTGCGTGCTCCCTTCAATTTAATGCACTTACCTGGCGGCGGCGGCGGGTTCTTCCCTCCTCGATCCAGTTCGTCCTCTCTGCGGCGGCTGCGGCGGCGGCGGGAAGGTGAGCGGCTTCTCCCTCGTCCTCCGAGCGGCGGTGACGGTGAGTGACTGACTCATGCACCGGCACCGCCCCCATTGTGACGTCAGGGATCGGATGTCCTGGATGATGATTGGTCCAGGCTGGAGACTGGACCAATCACAGCCAGGATATCAGAAAGTGGGGGTGTCCAATCGCAAAGACTTGCGCTCGGGTTACGCCCCCAGAAGGCAGCCGATCGGCGCCTCTTCTGGGACGTAAACCCCACCCCCCCCCTAGCCACCACTTCCATTACAGAGGCCTGCGAACCCATTTTTTTTTTGTAAAACTTTATTTGTTCGCTTTGTCATTTTTTTTTTCTTTTTTTTAGGGGTAGGGGGGCGGCGCCCTGGCGCCCCCTATGCACGGGTCGCCACTGCTGAATGGAGTCATAGTTAGTGACATTGTAAAAAAATAAAACAAAATGATAAAAAATATTACAAATAAAATACCAAAAAATAAAAACTACTGACACCAGTGGGTGAGCTTCCAGGGTCGCAAAGGTCACACTTGTGACCGGGACCTGGCATTCCACCACCATGGCACCAAGATGGCAGGAAGGGGGCCCACTGCAGAACTTGTGAAAGGGTCCCGCTGCAGGACTGTAATAAAGGGTCCCACAACAAGAGTAAAGGGTCCCAGGATCAGTGGGAAGAGCCCCAGGCTTGAAGGGAAGAGCCCCGGCCAAGGGTCCCCCCGGGAAATCAGAGCTGCGGTTGGGACGACTCACAGCCATTACACATAGACACTTGACGCTCTGCCCCCTGTACCTCCCCCAGCAGGTTTCCAGCCTATCTCCTGCAGGCTGCTTGCTGCTTGAGTGGGCGGGATGGAGATGTACCTGACCACGGAGATCGCGCCCGCCTGGAAGAGGGAAGTGTGAGCAGCTGAGCAGAGGGAGCCGAGTGAATGTTCCTGGAGGTAGGCTCAGCTAGCTGTACATGGTGGATTCGTTTGCAAGCACCTCTATGCTAAGTCTGCTGAGTTACTGCAGCTTAGCATAGAGGTGCTGTTAGCTGACAAATGAAAATGCATGTCCTTTTCATTTAGCTCAATAAGCATTGTGAATGCCCCCTGGTGTGTGCCCTTCTGATACCCCATGGTATGCCCTCCCAACACCTCCACCCCAGTGTGTGTCCTCCTGACACCCCATGGTATGCCCTCCCAACCCCTCCCCCAGTGTGTGCCCCCCTGACACTCCATGGTATGCCCTCCCAACACCTCCCCCCAGTGAGTTCCCTCTTGACACCCCATGGTATGTCCTCCCAACCCCCCCAGTGTGTGCCCTCCTGACACCCCATGGTATGCCCTCCCAACCCCCCCAAGTGTGTGCCCCCCTGACACCCCATGGTATGCCCTCCCAACCCCACCCCAGTGTGCCCTCCTGATACCCCATGGTATGCCCTCCCATCCCCCCCAGTGTGTGCCCTCCTGATACCCCATGGTATGCCTCCCCAACCCCCCCCTCCAGTGTGTGCCCACCTGGCTCCCCCAGTGTGTGCCCTCCCAACCACTGATGTGTGCCCTCCTGACACCCAGTGTGTGGCCTCCTGACTCTCCACTGGTGTGTGCCCTCACTATCCTCCCCCACAGTGTGTGTCCTCCTGACCCTCCCCCCAGTGTATGCTCTTCCAACCCCCTGGAGTGTGCCCTCATAAACCCCCGGTGTGTGCCCTCCTGACCCCCCCCCCAGTGTGTGCCCTCCTGACCCTCCCCTGGTGTGTGCCCTCCCAGCCCCCTGGTGTGTGGCTTTACTGATCCCTGTACACTGTCCTATCCTCTGTCCTGTCAACTCCTGTCCTCTGCCCTATTCTCTGTACACCGTCCTACAGCCTACTGACCACTCTATCCTTCCCTACAATCAACTGACCCGGATACACTGCCCTACATGCTACTGGCCTCTGTACACTGCCCCACATCCTACTGACCTTTCTACACCACCCTAAAAACTACTGACCCCTATACACTGCCCTACATGCTACTGACCTCGCTACTGCCCTACAAACTACTGAGCACTGTACACTACCCTACAAACTACTGAGCACTGTACACTACCCTACAAACTACTGAGCACTGTACACTACCCTACAAACTACTGACCACTGCACACTGCCCTACAAACTACTCACTACTGCACACTGCCCTACAGCCTACTGACCTCTGTACGCTGCCCTACAGCCTACTGACCTCTGTACGCTGCCCTACAGCCTACTGACCTCTGTTCACTGCCCTACAGCCTACTGACCTCTGTACGCTGCCCTACAGCCTACTGACCTCTGTACGCTGCCCTACATACTACTGACCTCTGTACATTTTACTTTGTATGATACGTTTAATTCAGTTCTGTAAACAACACCTTATTTTCTGGCAGTGCCCCTCCCGAGACTAGACTCATAAAATCATGTTTTATTTTTCCAATTAAGAAGGGTTCGGTGAATGCGCATATGAAGCTGGTGGGGTTCAGTACCTCCAACAAGGTTAAGAACCACTGTTCTAGTTACTCCTCTGGGGTTAGAAATGAGTTCAGAGGAGGCCCAAGCTCATTGCTAGTGTCAACAAAAAACAGCAGTGTAGCTGCTACATATCATTTCATCAAGTCAAAAGAAACTTGTTACAAAGATTTTCTAATACACTGTAGCACCAAGCCAAAATTAAACAATTGTGGAATAAATAAATGCACACACACAAATGTGAACAATAATTATCCAAATAAAGTCTTTGCAACATATCCTTGTGTCTTTTTATAAGACACCTGAGCTCATCCCTACTCCAGATTCGACACTGTAACAGGTGTATCTGCAACAAGAAGTTTGCTCTCTACTATACAGTAAAACCTTGGATTGCAAGCATAATTTGTTCCGAAAACATGCTTGTAATCCAAAGCACTCTTATATCAAAGCGAATTTCCCCATAAGAAATAATGGAAACTCAGATGATTTGTTCCACAACCATTTATTCATAAGTCCTTTAGTTTATAGTCCATATAAAAAGATCATGGCAATGTGAAAGGCTGTGTAACCATAAAATGTTCATCCACAAATGGCCGCCTCCACAAGGGGATTAGATGCAAAATCCAACAGGAGCTACAGAGTATAAAAGAGAAGAGGGGCGCCTCTAGGTGTAGTAATATGGTTACATTTAATGAAGGTTCAACATTTAGCAACTCACATGGTTAATGATTAAAACAGGCACATCTAAGTATACAGGCTTCCGGGGTAAGCTGTCCACATAGACCATCCTCCTCACTGCTGGATCTCACCGCTGTCAGTCTGCAGTCGTGACTGAGAAGACTACCCTGCAGTAGTGCAATCTGAAAGCGAGGCTTGAAGCGCTCATGGAACGCAGTGTGGAAGGAATGACATTGATGGCAGTTCAGGGGATGGTCTATGTGGACAGCTTTACCCCAGATGCCTGCATACTTAGATGTGCCTGTTTTAATCATCAACCTGAGTTGCTTAATGTTGTACTTTCATTAAATGTAACCATATTGCTACACTTAGAGGCGCCTCTCTTCTTTTTTATACTTAGTTGTGACATGACGCTACTCATATCAAGACATCACTTGTTTATCAAGTCAAAATGTATTTTAAAAAAAACGCTCCTAAACCAAGTTACTCTCAATCCAATATACTGAAGGGAGAAAATGCTGCTCCAGGTGTGTGATGGTAGCTTAGAGGTGGAATATCCCATAGAGTGCTAGCCCCGGCCCGCCTCCTTGGAAAACTTGTAAGAAAAGAAACGGCCGCACATCCAGAAATTCCAATTGCCTTTAATTTCCAAAGTGATGACACCAAAGACACCAACATAGGGTCACGTAGACGCGTTTCACACATACATCTTGTGCTTAATCATTACAATGACAACAACAGCCTATAGATCTTAACCACTTTACCACCGGAGGATTTTGCTGTCTTACGTCTGGGCCACTTTTTGCGATTCGGCACTGCGTGACTTTAACGGACAATTGCGTGGTCGTGCGACGCTGTACTCAAACGAAATTTACATCCTTTTTTTCCCACAAACTGAGCTTTCTTTTGGTGGTATTTGATCACGTGTGCGATTTTTACTTTTTGCGCTATAAACAAAAAAACAGCGACAATTTTGAAAAAATAACAATATTTTTCACATTTGTTATATGAAATTCCCCCAAAAAATGTAAAAATCAAAATGTTTTATCATTTTAGGCCAATTTGTTTTCTCCTACATATTTTTGGTAAAAAAAAAATTGCAATAAGCGTATTTTGATTGGTTTGCTCAAAAGTTATTGCGTTTACTAACTAAGGGAAAGATTTCTGTCATTTTTGGTGTTTTTTTTTTAACAAGTAATGGCGGCGATCTGCGATTTTTTTGCGGGACTGCGCATTGCGCAGACAGATCGGACCCTTGACTGACATTTTTGACACTTTTGGGGTTACCAGTGACATTACTACAGTAATCAGTGCTATACATATGCACTGTTACTGTAAAAATGACACTGGCAGGGAAGGGGTTAATTTTTATTGGAGAGGGAGGGGTTAATGTATGCCTGGTGCTTACTAACGTGTGTGGGGGGAGGTGACTGTGTGACACAGGCACAGATCGCAGGTTCAGCTATGCTGAACCCTGCAATCTGACCCTGCCTGTCACTTAGGAGATCCGCCCGCTTTGTTTACACAAGCGGGCGGATTTCCACACTAGATCCCCGACGATCGATGAAGAGCGGCCGTGATCACCGCCGCTCCTCCCCTGGCCCGACTCCCGCTGTGACTGAATACAGCAGGAGCGAGCCTCCGGCGGCGCACGCGCGCCACCGAGAGAGGGGAATGTCTGGCGACGTAGGTCTAAGTCGCCAGACGATAACGAACCACTTTGCCGCAGTAGCAGCTCAGTGAGCAGCGGTAAAGTGGTTAAATAGACCGCCCCAATAGATGCAGATGTTCCAGGGGCGGTGATAATCAGCAGTTGTGCACAGCCCAATTAATCACCTAACTTCAGACCCAAAGAGCATCTGAATAGTGATTCAAATACAAAGTCAAACTGAAGGTCCAAGTTCTCATGCATATCGTGAACTCTCCCATACACACAAAGACATGGACCAACAATCACATAGAAAATTGTATAAAAACACCAATGAAGATATTGGAAAAAATAAATGTGAATACATACAACATAAAAAAAATCCAAGGTTTTACTGTATATACATTGCTCAAAAAAAGTAAAGGAACACTTTGAAAACACATAAGACCTCATTGGGGAAAAATATCATCATGGATATCTATACTGATTTGGACTGAGTAAAGTTCTAGGAACGAAAGGATGAAAGCAATGATTAAGCACATGGTGTGAAACGCGTCTGCTGATTCAGTTTGTCCTGTGTGTTGGATGTTGGATGTTGGACCTTTGATTCTGCAATAAAATCAAGTTTTTCCTACTGCTGGAAGTGCCGCTTTTTTCTACATTTGCATGGACTTTTGGGTTACGGACCTTTGGCGAGCACCCAGCATTTAGGATCATTATAGCCCGCCTGGATCCTTTGTTTAGGTGATTTGTCTTTCTTTCTTGCCCTAGGAACGAAAGGATGCCACATTGTTTGATGGAAATATAAATTATTAACCTACAGAGCGTTGAATTCCAAGACACCCCAAAAATCAAAGTGAAAAAAATTATGCAGCAGGCTAGTCAATTTTGCTGAAATTTCATTGCAGTAACTCAAAATGGTACTCAGTAGTTTGTGTGATCCCAAGTGCTTGTATGCATGCCTGACAACGTCGGGGCATGCTCCTAATGAGACAATGAATGGCATCTTGGGATATTTCCTCCCAGATCTGGACTAGGGCATCATTGAGCTCCTGAACAGACTTCGGTGAAACCTGGTGGCGTCAGATGGACCGAAACATGATTTCCCAGAAGTTTTCTATTGGATTTAGGGCAGGCGAGCGTGGGGGCCATTCAATGGTATCAATTCCTTTATTCTCCAGGAACTGGCTGCATGCTTTCACCACATGAGGCCCGGGCATTGCTGTGCACCAGGAGGAACCCATGACCCGCTGCATCAGTGTAGGGTCTGACAATGGGTCCAAGGATTTCATCACAATATGTAATAGCAGTCAGGGTGCCATTGTGTAATCTGTAGAGGTCTGTGCGTCCCTCCATGGATATGCCTCCCCAGACCATCACTGACCCACCACCAAACTGGTCATGCTGAACAATGTTACAGGCAGCATAATGTTCTCCGTGGCTTCTCCAGACCCTTTCACATCTGTCACATGTGCTCAGGGTGAGCCTGCTCTCATCAGTGAAAAGCACAGGGTGTCAGTGGCAGACCTGCCAATCCTGGTGTTCAATGGCAAATGCCAATCAAGCTCCACTGGGCCGGGCATTGAGCACAGGGCCCACTAGAGGATGTCATGAAGCCTGTTTTTAAATGTTTAGTCCAAGAAATTCACACCAGTGGTCTGCTGGAGGTCATTTTATAGAGTTCTGGCAGTGCTCATCCTGTTCCTCATTGCAGTAAAAGATACCGGTCCTGCTATGACCCTGTCCATCTCTAGAGTAAAGCCCCGTACACACGTACCGATCGTCGGCCGAATGATCTGCCGTCTTTTGTCCCGGGCTGTCGTGTCTGTTGAAAACTGCAAAAGACTGCACACAAATTTTGTCGGCCAACAACAGCCGACTGCAGAAGTGATGTCATGTGATGGTTAACTTTCCTTGTCTTTTTTCTTTTCTGAGCATGCCCAGTCTTGCTAATCGGCTGTTTGTCGGCCGAAATCTGTACTGACTGGCAAACAATCGGCCGTTCTGGTGTTGGCCAACAAAAATTTTAATGCCTGCACGACAGATTCTGTTCGGCCGAAAATGCGCTGTCGGCAGCATCATACTAACAAGCCTACAATCGGCCTATCGGTCATCAGCCGAATATTTACGGCCGACAATCGGTACGTGTGTATGGGGCTTAACTGTCTGTCTCCTGGAATCTCCTCCATGCTCTTGAGACTGTGCTAAGACACACAGCAAACCTTCTGACAATGACACATATTGATGTGCCATCCTGGAGGAGTTGGACTGCCTGTGCAAACTCTATAGGGTCTAGGTATCACCTCATGCTACCAGTAGTGACACTAATCCTAACCAAATGCAAAACTAGTGAAAAACAGTCAGAAAAGATGAGTAGGGAAAAAATGTCAGTGGCCTTCACCTATAAAACCATTCCTGTTTTCAAAGTCGTTATGAGCTGTTGGACAAAGTGTCGAAGTTGTAAGTACTGTAGCTATAGTGCTCTCTGAGGGGAATGTCATGGGGGGCTTGGAAGGCCTCAAATGTTTTCATCCTAGTAGGGGTGAAAAGGGAGGGGATGTTGACAAATCCATTGTCAATCCACCAGGAAAATCTTTTGGGATTTTCACATCCCAGAGAGAATAGTGGGCAGTAAATGAGGCGAAGCAGGGGCAGATGGGAAGAAATTAAGCCCGTGGAAAATTACCTGAATCCCACAAGTGGAGAGAGTGAACTAGACAAGTTCCCAATGTAAGTGGGTGATGAATGACAGGGAGCCAGGGCAGCAGGGCTGTAGATACATTTTTGTTCTGGGAGGGGGGTTCAGCAGTAGGTACTAAGTAAAAGTATTTTTTTTTTTTAAAAAAACAAATTGCGCCAAATTAAAAAAAGCTGGAAAAAGGAAAAAACTATGTTTTGCTCATAGTAAGCAATCACATTCTTAATTCTATTTTCTCTCATCCTCTAAAAATTGAGCCTAAAATTAGTTTTGCCTTCTTCCGGTTCTTATGAACATTGCCCAGTTTGGTTGGCTATTGTCCAGCCTAAAGCTGGGTGCTGGCTGAAGGAAAAAACTGACAGATCACTGTACTAAAACTCGCTATGTTAGTACAGCGATCTGCCCAGATATGTTATTGTGTTCCCCCCCTCACCAGAACACAGTGTACAGTGCCCTCAGCCATTGGACTGCCCACAGGGTGGTGCACTGTAATAGCCAATATTATGGGGCAGGTGCAAAGGGCACCATTTTGTGGAAGGCAGCACTCACTGATTTTTTGGTTAACCTGGCATACCGAACAAGAGAAGCAGCACTGTGCATTGCTCATACATACAGAACATACCTCACAACTTCCGAGCTTCCGAGAATGAGGGACATGACAGGGAGGAAGTGAGGAGCGCGCGACAGCAAGGAAGTGGGTGTGGCAAAACATTAGAGTGGGAGGGTCTAAGAGACATATTTAAACAAAACCTGGGCTTCCTTGTACCTATAAAATACATTGAGGCCGGGGCCTCCATAATTGCTGTTGTGTTAGCCTGTTAGGCCCTGACTTTTCACATGTAGCAATTTGGGATCTTTACTGGGCAGATGCAAAGGGCACCATCTTGTGGAAAGAAGCAGCAAGGCACACACAGATTTTTTGTTAAACAGGCACACAGGACAAGAGAAGTGGTACTTTGCAGACACCGCAGAGTCCATACATATAGAAAAAGAGAAGATACTTAGAATGCGGTGCACCCGGAAAACACAACAGTATCACAACAGCAATGGAAGACTCAGCCCAGCCTTAGTCAATGTCATTAAGGCCCTGTTCACATGTAGTGATTTGGGATCACGGGCTAGCAGTATCCCCGTGATTATGCCTGCAATTCCAAATCCCACTGCAATGCTGGCAAAACGCAGCACGTGTGTTTGTGTTCCATTCATTTTTAGTGCCACCAAAACATGGTGTGGTTTTGGATCCTTGTGTGATGAATCGCTCAACAACCACAGCAATACCACACCACATTTTGGTGTCACTAGAAATAAATAGAACACAAACACACGTGCTGCCTTTTGCCAGCATTGCCCTGTGATTTGGATTGGAATCTGGGTGTGGCAGTGGGCGGAATCACAGGGATATTCTGCCCACAATCCCAAATTGCTACATGTGAACAGTCAGGGCCTAACAGGCTAACACAACAGCAATTATAGAAGACTCAGCACCCAGCACCTCAATCAACAAACTTTGGTGATATAAGCAGCGACTCTGCTCTGCTGTGAGATAATTAACACAGAATACATTCAAATATAAAACAAAACAGCCGCGCAAAAATAAAGTGATAATAAAAATAATGTGATAATAATAATAATAATTATAATAATGTATGCAATGCATACTAGCACATCATGATGCCATTAACTTTCAGGGAGAAGATTTCTTGTGGTTTGCTACCACTTTAACCAGTTACCGACCTCCTACCACAGATTTACTGTGGCAGGCAGTCGCTCCTGGGCAAAGCGACGTAGATCTACGTCACTCGCTCTCAGGAGGCTAGGGGGCGAGCGCACGCTGCTGGCGGTGCGCTCCCATCCCCGCTAAGAGAGAAGGACAGTCGGCTGTTGTAAACACAGCCGACCGTCCTTCTCCCTGGGATGATCACAGTGCTCATGAGTGTAAGATCCTGGTACCTGCGGTACCCTTCCAGCCTATTATTTGTACATTACGTTCCACCATATAGATAGGTGGAACGCATCTAGTACCTGTAACCTTTAAATTCCATGACCTCATCAGTGAGTGCCGCTCTGAGCGGCTATTTCAACCACCGGCATTCACTCACATGTGTTCGTGCAAACCGCTTGCTACAGCATTACCTAACGCTGCCGAATCCTCCAGCTATTCCCTAATACCTGGATTGACCGAAGACTTGCTACAACATCTTGTATCTCGCTACAAGATCATTACCTCACCACCGGAACCCTCTCCTTACAAACCTACCAGTGATAAGTACCCCACATGGGGAATACCTTCCTAATCTACTTTCACTACTACTCTGCTTACTAAAGACTATTGCTACTCTAAGAACTATACTGTTACATCTAACATCTGCACCGCTACTTAGATTGCAAGCTCTTGAGCCTATTACCATCTTGTCACTGCACTAGCCTAGCATCTCCTGTACACTTCATCTGCTCTTCACTACCACCTGTTACCTGTACATGATTGCTATCCTAAGTGCTTACTATCACCATCTGTTACCTCTTACCATTGCTATCACTATCCACGCCTGTCCCCTCAGTATCACCTCTATACTTTCACATATAAACATATCACTCCAGGAACATGTTTAATGAGTGTCTGTGTTTGTGTATGTGCTTGCTGAGACAGGCTGATGCACAATGATGAGTCTTGAGAGTTGGATATGGTAGTTCAACACATCTCTACATGACTACTGAGTGTAACTTCCGCAGCTGCAAATCCACACCACACAAATAAACGCCGGAGCGTTACAATGAGATCCTGCTATATAGGATCACATGTCTCTATGGTCATCTCAGAAGCCACCCCCCCCCCCCCCCCACTGTTAGAATAATTTCCCTAGGCTCACATTTAACCCCATGATCACCCACAGGGTAACCCCTTCCCTGTCAATGGCATTATTACAGTAACAGTGCATATTTTTAGCACTGATCACTTTAGTAATGTCACTGGTACCCCCAAAAAGTGTCAAAAATGTCAGTTAAGGGTCCCATCTGTCCGCCGCAATGTAGCAGTCCCACAAAAAATCGCAGATCGTTGCCATTACTAGTAAAAAAAATATATATATATATAACTTTTGCGCAAACCAAAAAAAATACGCTTATTGCAATTTATTTTACCAAAAATATGTAGCAGAAAACAAATTTTCCTAAAATGTTAAAAATATTTGATTTTTTTATTTTTTTTGGGAATGTCATATAGCAGAATGTGAAAAATATAGTTTTGTTTTTTTTTTAAATTGTCGATCTTTTTTTGTTTATAGTGCAAAAAATGAAAATCGCACAGGTGATCAAATATCACCAAAAGAAAGCTCTATTTGTGGGAAAAAACAAACTTAAATTTAGTTTGGGTCTTGTCAAGAAGGGGGTAAATCCTTCCGGTCTTAAAGTGGTTAAGCTAAGACCAGTAGGCCTAGAATCGCATGGAAGGGGTCAACGACTTCCTCAGCAGGACTACAATGTAGCAGGCTAGCAGCATACATTTAAATAGGGATCAATAACCTTCAGGGCAGCATTCAAATGTAGTAGCACAGCACTCCATACAGCTAAGGGTAAATCTCAGAATGTTCCCACTGTTATGAGATAATAAAATAGATAATACAAGAGCAAAAAATAAAAAATAAAATAAAATCCATCCTGCCCACTGTGCTTATATTCAGAATGGCAGGATTGGCTTTTGTAAGAGATCATCAACCTCTTTTATACTCTAAATGTTTTATACACCTCTTTTACACTCTAATGTTGAGACTGAGGTATGCATTGCAAGCATGAAATAAGAGGAGGATAAGAAGAGATATTATGAAAGAATTTATAAAAACAGAAGAAAAAAACTGAACTCCAACTGTTCTAGCAGCCCTGAACTTGATCCATGGTTGAAGTTCAGATCTAGAACACAGCACACAGAGAGAGAGATACACCTGGTGGTTGTTGGTGACCTGTCCTCCTGGAGTTAAGGTTAGGGTCCAGACTCCAGCACGGCACAGCAGCACTTCAGAGAAAATTGAGATGATCCTTCCATGTGGTCTTGGTAAGCAGGCAGGCAGGCAGGCTCAGCTGGGCTAACAACACTCAGACTCAGGCAGTTCCTTCCCCAAGCGACAGCCAAAGGCAGGAAGTGGCAGCTCAAAGAGAGGAGGAGCTGCTCATATGTGTCAGTGGGCGGGACAGGTGCTGCCCGCTCCCTCCCGCTCTGCTCTCAGTGCTGCTCTCCTCCTTGAAGTTTCTGTAACTGGCTGGACAAGTCAAGACATGTCTCTGGAGTTTCAGTCTGGACTACAGAGCAGGTGTGGAGGTGGAGCAGACAGACGAGAGCACTGTCAGCCAGAGCCTCCCTCATTCCAAGCCAAGACTGCAGTAACAGTAGAGTGGAGTAACAGCAGGCAGCAGCATTAAAATAACAATGCATTAGATTAGAGCCTAGTGCGGTGCAAAAAAAAAAAAAGTATATTGTTCACTGATGCTCGGGGGTGGGGGGGGGCTGGGGTTTCAACCCCCCTAACCCCCCCCCCCCCCCACCTTATCTACTTCCCTGCAGGGCATGGAGGAAATAGGTAAAGGATGGGAGTCCACAAGATCAATAAGTAGCCCACAATAACAATTGATGGGTTTCATGGAGATGGGACAGTGAGGCTATATTTACTGCCGCAAAAGAGGCCTGAAGATTAGGGACTGAAAGACCGCCATTAATCTTGCGGGCATACAAAACCTGCTTATTAATTTGAGGTTGAATGGTTCACCAGATGAATTTCAGTAATTTACGCTGATGTATGTGTAAAATATGTGACGTGACTGGAACCGGCAGAACTCAAAAATAAAAAAAAGCAATTTTGGACAATAGGACATACAGACTTCAGTGATCCTGCCGAACCAGGACAATAGAAATGGGTCCACTAGGACAACATTTCAGTCAATTTTCTGAATAAAGGCAGAAAATTGGCCTCTTAGGAGTTTTTTTATAAGGAGTATTGACCTGCAGAATATAAAACATAAATGATAATATAATGTATTATCATTTACGATAATATAAATGATAATATAATGTATTATGATTTATGTTTTATTTTCTGCAGATCAATACACCTAAAAAAAAAAAAAAAAAACAGAGAAATCGGTTACCCTGCAAACATAGAAAGGATGGCTGGACAAACATTTACCATAGACTCCCTATTTTTGTGGGGTATTATATAAAGACATCCAGTCTTTGAAGGCGAAGTGACAAGTATTTTACAATACATTTTTTTCTTTTTTTTAATTTGATATACACTATATTACCAAAACAATTGGGACGCCTGTGTTTACACGCACATGACTTTTAATGGCATTCCAGTCTCAGTCTGTAGGGTTCAGTATTGAGTTGGCCCACCCTTTACAGTTTTAACAGCTTCAACTCTTCTGGAAAGGCTGTCCACAAAATTTAGGAGAGTGTCTATGGAAATTTTTGACCATTCTTCCAGAAGCGCATTTGTGAGGTCAGGCATTGATGTGGATGAGACGGCCTGGCTCACAGTCTCCGCTGTAATTCATCCCAAAGATGTCCTATCTGGTTGACAGTCAAGCTCCTGCACCCCAAACTCACGTATCCATGTCTTTATGGACCTTGCTTTGTACACTGGCCCAAATCATATGGTGTGGAGTTGTTTTTCAGGGGATGGGCTTGGCCCCTTAGTTACAGTGAAGAGAACTCTTAAGGCATCAGCATACCAAGACATTTTGAACAATTTCATGCTCCCAACTTTGTGGAAACAGTTTGAGGTTGGCCCCTTCCTGTTCCAACATGACTGCGCACCAGTGCACAAAGCAAGGTCCATAGACATAGATGAATACATCGGTAGTCAGTATTCATTCTCCTGCTTCACTTATGTTTAGAAAAAAATGCTTTAATGTTCATGAGCAGAAAGACCCTGTTAATTTGGGGTTCAGTGAAGTGTGCCCCATTTTTGGTGTTCAGTGGAAGAAGACCACATAATATTGGCATCATTGGGCATAGGTCCCCAATTAATTGGTGGTCAGTTGTTTCTTTTCCTAAAACTGGACCAAAAACCCAGCCAGGGTACTTTCATCCACTCAAAGTACCCTGGTCATCATCTGACCACTGAGATTTTCTGGGCCCATTACAGTCAAGGACAACCCCTGGGCATTCAAATCGCCAATTGTCCAGTGACTGAGCTTCAGATCTCTAAAATCACTAATACAAAGAATATGATATGGGGTGCTTTTCTAAGGACACTTTACTGCCCAGGGGCGGATCCAGGGGGAGGGGCAATGGAGCAATTGCGCCCCCAACCCCCCTGAGAAAATAGTGAGCCGATCGGCGGGTGAGCGGGACGGCTGGCTGGCAGACAGGCAGGTAAGCGGGCGGACAGGCAGGTAAGCAGGCTGGTGGGCAGGCCAGTGAGCAGGCGTACAGGAAGGTAAGCAGGCGGACAGGCAGGTGAGCGGATGAGTGGCCAGACAGGCAGGTGAGCAGGCAGGCAGGCCAGTGGCCAGACAGGCGGGTGAGCAGAGAGATTACATCATCTCTCACTACCCGCCCTGCATCACCGCTGTTCAGCTTGTGACAGAGCACCGCTCTCATTGTGCAGCTGTGGGCAGCAGAGAGATGACATTATCTCTCACTGCCTGCCCTCATTCTGGGACACCACAGCTACTGGCAAGTGACAATCCGCTCTAGGTGGCAGGTGACGTGGCAAGTGACAAGCTGCATCTGGTGACAGGCGATGTTGGAAGTGACAATCCGTATCTGATGGCAAGTAACGTGGGAAGTGACAAGCTGCATCTAGTAGCAAGTGACGTGGCAAGTGACAAGCTGCATCTGGTGGCAGACGACATGGCAAGTGACAAGCTGCATCTAGTGGCAGGTGACGTGGCAAGTGACAGTCTGCATCTGGTGACAGGCGACGTTGGAAGTGACAATCCGTATCTGATGGCAAGTAACGTGGCAAGTGACAAGCTGCATCTGGTGGCAGGAGACGTGACAAGTGACAATCAGCATTTGGTATCAAGTAACATAGCAAGTGACAAGCTGCATCTGGTGGCAGGTGACGTGGCAAGCAACAAGCTGCATCTGGTGGCAAGTGACTTGGCAAGTGACAAGCTGCATCTAGTGGCAGGTGACTTGGCAAGTGACAAGCTGCATCTGGTGGCAAATAACATGGCAAGTGACAAGCTGCATCTGGTGGCAGGCGACATGGCATGTGACAAGCTGCATCTGGTGGCAGGCGACATGGCAAGTGACAAGCTGCATCTGGTGGCAAACAACATGGCAAGTGACAAGCTGCATCTGGTGGCAGGCGACATGGCAAGTGACAAGCTGCATCTGGTGGCAAAACAACATGGCAAGTGACAAGCTGCATCTGGTGGCAGATAACTTGGCAAGTGACAAGCTGCATCTGGTGGCAAATAGCATGGCAAGTTACAAGCTGCATCTGGTGGCAGGCGACATGGCAAGTGACATGCTCATCGATCCAACTGATTCTGCGTTATGGTGAGTTGAAATATTTTATTTTATATTACAATGTAGTAATAGAAATAATGTGCTTCAATCATCCTGACACCATATCAGCAATGGTGCTGTGATCATTGATGCAACACCAGCCATTACCCCGACAAATTGCCCGCAAAAAATGCGGTTCCCCTCTTGAGGCTAGACTTTAGACCAGCCCCTGTTACTGCCATTTCTGGATTCCTTTTAACAATACTAGTTACTTGGTTGTTCCTGGCTTCCATACATTCTCAGTCATGTAACCTGAAGCAAGCATATTGATTTAAAGAGTCAGAGATCCTGACCTACTTATTTTCTCTGGATCAGTGCATCAGAAAGTGAAACATGTGGATTACAATGACAGCAACTAGAATTTTATGAGTTGCTTCTGAAACAGCACATACAGGATACCTTCATGTAAGCTACACTGAAGTATTTAGTGCTAGGTACAGCCTGCCATGTCACCCAAAGGATTTGCAGTATAAGTGCATGTATCAGGAATTTTCTTTTCCTTAAAGTGGACTTTCACTCTCCCAATCAAGTATATCATATTTAGCCGTTTCAAACTTTTTTTTACATTTCTTCAGTTAATTTTCTATTTTAATAGTTATTCTCTTTGCTCTCAAAACTCTTAATAAACAGAATTAAAAGAAAATAAAAAATTATTAAATAGCGCTTTTGGTTTGTGGTGCTCAGATGCAGTATATAGTTCTGCTTTAAATTTTTTGGTAACCCAGTCAATAATATAGGATAGCATATAACTATTAATCACTTCAACTCCGGAAGGTTTAACCCCCTTTATGACCAGGCCATTTGTTGCTATTTAGCACTGCACTACTTTAACCACTTCAGACCCGGAAGGTTTTGCCCCCTTAATGACCAAGCCATTTTTTGCGATTCGGCACTGCGTTACTTTAACTGACAATAGCGCAGTCATGCGACACTGTACCCTAATAAAATGAATGTCCTTTTTTTTCCCACAAATACAGCTTTTTTTTGGTGGTATTTGATCACTTGTGCGATTTTTATTTGTTTCACTATAAACAAAAAAAAGAGGGCAATTCTGAAAAAAACTATATTTCTCACTTTCTGCTTTATAATAGTCCCAAAAAAAATGTTTTAAAAATCAATCTTTTTCATCATTTTAGGCCAATTTGTATTCTGCTACATATTTTTTGTAAAAAAAATCCCAAAAAACTTATTTTGATTGGTTTGCGCAAAGGTTATCACGTCTACAAACTAGGGGAAAGATTTATGTAATTTTTATCTATTTATTTTTTTTACTAGTAATGGTGGGCAACTGCAATGTTTAGCGGGACTGCGACATTGCAGCGGACAGATCGGAACCCTAACTGACATTTTTGACACTTTTGGGGGGACCAGTGACATTACTACAGTAATTAGTACTAAAAATATGTACTGTTACTGCAATAATGACACTGGCAGGGAAGGGGTTAGCTCAGGGACGATCAAAGGGTTAAGTGTGAGCCTAGGGGTGTTTTCTAACTGTGGGTGGGATGGGCTTGTGGAATCAACACAGAGACCTGTGATCCTAAATAGGAGGATCACAGGTGCTCTGTGTTCTTTCCAGAGAGAACAATGGTCTGCTTTGTTTCTCTCTCCACGGGGAGCAATCGCGGGTGCCCAGCCGCAATCGCGGCCGCCAGTCCCGTGGATCGGCCTCCCTGCTGTCTAATGGGGGCGGACGCCCACCCCCAGGAGCTCTCCCGCGAACCGTTATACAGGTATATCTGTATATATCTGTGACTGTGTATACTGTATTTATCCAATAATAAAATGTAAAAAAAAAATCAAATCCCTTTGTGAATTTTGGCCAAAATGTATTCTGCTACATGTCTTTGTTAAAAAAAAAAAAAAACCCCAATAAGTGTATATTAATTGGTTTGTGTGAAAGTTATAGGGTCTACAAACTATGGTATAAACTGTATAATGGAATTTTTTTTATACTAATAATGGGGGTGAAAAGCGACTTATAATGGGATTTCAATAGTGCGGCAGGCGATCTGTCACGGGGATGGGGTGAACTGTCTAGCTGACACTGACATCACCAGTGACACTTATTATACAGTGAATAGTGATAATACTAATGCCACTGGCTGGGAAGGGGTTAACATCTAGGGGCATATAGGGGTTAAATGTGTGCCTAACAATGTGTAATGTGTGCTGCTTTTTACTAATAATCAGACAGATTGTTCCCTCTGTACAGAGCCCTGTGTCTTTTCTCAACACAGGGCTCTGGCTGTGATTGGACACAGCCAATCAGCATGTTCCTGCTGACAGGCTCCTGCTGTGTACAAAGAAGCAGGCAGCGATGTACATGTATGTCAGTTTGCCTGCATGGGCCCCCCATCTGTAGTACATTGTGGGCAGGCGGGCGGTCCAAAGGGTGGTTAAAGCTGAACTCCAGGTATTATCTTTAATGCATACCTACACTGGTCCAGGTTGGCAAAATGTAAATATACATATACATCTTGTACTTGAGGGGCCACTAAGGTACACACAATCAGATTATCGGACGAATTTTCGTCCGTTTTTTGTTGCATGCTAGCCTCAAGTGAAGAGGTTACTTTCATGCAAAAAATTCTCCTACGACAGAATACAACTTCAGAAGTGATGTAACGTGTTGAATTGTTTTGTGTGTATTCTTTCATTTCCGAGTAGTGGCGGCTCGTCCATAGGGTGGCCCCCTATCCATGCATCCGGCCCCCTAATCTACATGCAGGGCGCCGGACGCATGGATTCCAATGGGGTTTTTTTTTCTTAAGCACCTGATTAGAGCCAGAGGCTCTAATAGGCTTAAAAAAAGGGTGGGCTCGGGGCACAGAGCACTGCGCCCTGAGCCCACCCAGTTATGTGACAATAGCAAATGAATATTCACTATTGCCACACTGATTCTCTTCCCGGCCAACCAGGAAGCGGGTCCTGAGACCTGTTTCCCAATTGGCCGAAAGGCTTTTGGCCAAGAAGGGGGGAGGAGACGGTCGCCGAGAAGGGACATTAAGGAGCCTGAGGGGGAAGCTGCCGCCGCCTGTCATTCCGGAGGAACAAGGTAAGTAAACTGACTGACTGACTGACTAGCGGGCAGGGGAGAGATGTGGTGGTGCAGGCATGAGTGATATGGGGGGGCAGGTCTGTCTGGCCCCCCCCCCTGACTGATGGAGCACCAGCCACCACTGTTTCTGAGCATGCGTAGTCTTGCACTTACGATTTTTTGCGGACTATAACTGTACTAATTAATCGAAAATCGGACGTTGTGTTCACATATGATAAAAATGTTATAGGCTGCACATCCAGTTTTTGTCGAAAATTCATATTTGGCTATCAAAAACACTGTATTAGAAATTTTACTTCCAATTGTCTTATCATGTGTATGGGCCTTAACAAACACAGTTGGCAACACTACAGTGATAGCAGTGATCTTCCAGGTTCAGTGTCAAATAACTTTCCCTCTGCACTCTGACCAAAGGAGGCACCACCACTGTTCAAAGAACTTCTTGTATTTTTTCAATCAATATAAGGCTTTCTCTGATTAGATGATGTGGAGAGGAGGGGTGGTAATATCATGATCAGTGTAAATGAGCCCTTAAAGTGTAACTAAACCCAAAAATAAAAATGTTATATACTGTAGCCTACTGAACATGGGATGTGGTGGCTGCAGTCGTTTTTTTTTTTTTTTCAAGCTTTTATGCCTTTATTTTTATCTAGTGATTGGCCAGTGGCACACTTCCTGCCTTAGGGTGGCTACATTTACTCCTCCACTGTAGCTATGGAGGAGCAACATAGCCACCCTTAAAGGAATTTAAAAAGTCAACCAAATTACTGGCATGATCAACAGGTAATAATTATGTTACAAGAGGGACTAAAAAAAAAAAAAAAGAAAGACTGCTATGTTAATGCTAGTGAAAAACTATCTCATATATGTCAATTTTGGACATAGTTAAATCATATCTGGTGATCTGCCATCAAGGACCTTGTTCAGACAATTTGTGTTGTAGAGATGACAACGCTCTGTCCCTTTCTACGAACTGCTCTTCTGAGTTGTCGCTCTGTCACAGAGCCACAAGTGAAGACTATGGGGCTGCATTCACATGGCAGATTAGCTGCGGAAGTCAGATTTGTACTCTGTGCAAATTAATGGGCAGAGCTACTGCCAGGGCAGTCATCAGAAATTTTGGGGCCCCTTACACAGCTTTAGGCCTGGGTCCCCCCTGGGCCTGACCATCTGGTCGCGATCCCCCCCCCCCCCACAGTGCTGGAACACCAGGGCCCCGCTCCTGGGCCCCTCGGGACGCCTGGGCCCCCTACATGTGTATGAGCTGTCCCCCCCTGATGGAGGCCCTGGCTGCTGCTATTCGTATATAATCCTTTATCTGAGCAGTTACATGCAAATTGAGTCTCCGACTGGCCCTAGATGCAGCCAGTGCATGCCCAAGGTTGGTGTTATTTTCTGCAGACACACAAACTGCCCGCAGCTAATCAGACAGTTTAAATGTGGCCATAGCATAGAGTGTTGCTGTGTCCAGAGGTGGCATTTAGCCACCACTAAACACAGCAAACTATCTGCATCCCATCGCCTATGTGAATGTAGCCTAAGCAGGAATGATGACGCTCATTGCAAAGGCATGTTCCACTGTTGATACCAACAGGAAGCCAGTCTTAGGCAATGACATGCAGCCACCACTGTTGAATAAAAATAAATAAATAAAAACTGATATAAAAAAAAGGGGAAAGCGATATTTTCGAAATAGATAAAAAATGACAATTGTTTCTTATACACAGGGCTTTAGATAACTAAATGTCATTCAATTAGGGTTTACCTTAACTTTATCTTGCCTGCTTTAGCACTCTGTTTGGACTAGTCTTACATGCCTTATATCAGCTTTGTGCAGGCTTCAATTCAAATTAACCATGAGAAAATCTATCTCTAGTAACGTGTCATAATTATGAATTTCAATGCATTACATAAGATGACAGAAATGTGTCTAAGCATGCATATTTTTGTACAAGGTGTGCTGTGATGATCCAAAACATGTGCCACTAAAAGTACAGGTTGTCTTTTTGCTGAGAAAAATGTGTGTTCATCCCCTCCATTGCAAAGCAGAGAAAGCTCCAATTGAATCAAGGGAGCTTTCAGTCAGATTTAGACATCAACTATGACATGGTTAGGTATCGCTATGTAAAGGTCCAGTTTTTTTTCCCTTCATCGATATTTGTGCATGGACCAAAGTGCAGTAGCTGTACTTGCATGGTCAAAGTAAGATTTACAGTGATAGGTTATGGCTCTTTGCTCCTTGCTTTGGTTATTGAATAAACCCATTAGTGTTTTCATCAATGTAACATTATATGGTCAGCCACATGAGCTATGCCATGGCTAGGACTTGTTCTGTAAAGGTCCAGATTTTTTCCCCTTCTTTTTCATCTAGGCATGGACCAAAGCACAAAGGGCATTAGCTATAGCAAATAAATAGAATCTATTGTGTACTTGCATGGGTAAAGTAAGGTATATTGTGATGGATTGTTGCACGTTGCTCCTTGTATTGGTACTTTGCACCTTGTATTAGTTATTGAAAAAACCCATTTGTCTTTTTGCTGACGTAACATTACATGGGCAACCACCTTAATGACTGCTAACCTTTGACTGCCATTTTACCTCTACAATAAGAATACTACATGCAGTAAAATTGTAATTACAAATAGGTATTTGCCCTTTACTCTGCCTGGCACTTCACCCATCTGTTCAGGAGGGAGAGAAAACACAACGCCTTCTAAGTGCAGCAGATCGATGATTTAATAAGATGTATAAAGACTTACTCACAATGGTAAGCTTGTTAAAAGCATGCAAAACATAAGGGTGTCCTGATCACGATCCTGGGGGTCCTTGATGGCTCTTGTCCCAATAGTTCTCTCAGCATAGAGGGTCCTCGGTGGTAGCTGAAGCATCCGAAGTCCATGGAACGCACGGGGAATGAGCACAGAAGGACCATGACGTCACTTCCTGGTCATGATGAGAAGATGAGAAACGGCCGTCCAGAGCATATAGTTACATAGATAGTGTGGTTGAAAAAAGACACCAGTCCATCCAGTTTAACCTATGATGAGTGTGTGTGTGTTTGCTATTAACAGTATATTGTATACCCCTGTATGTTGTGGTCTTTAAGGTGCCCATATAATAGTTTTTTGAACCTATCGATGCTCCCTGCTGATACCACTGCTTGTGGAAGAGAATTCCACATCCTTACTGCTCTGACAGTAAAGAACCCTTTACACAGTTTATGGTTAAACTGCTTAACTTCTAATTTAGTGAGTGGCCACGTGTTTTATTAAATTCCCTTTCGCTAAAAAGTTTGTTCCCTATTCTAGGGTCACCAGTACGGTATTTGTACATTGATATTATATCCCCTCTCAAGCGTCTCTTCTCCAGAGAGAATAAGTTCAATGCTCGTAGTCTTTCCTCATAGCTGATGCCCTCCATTCCCCCAATTATCTTTGTTGCCCTTCTCTGGACTCTCTTCAGTTCCAGCACATCCTTCCTAAGGACCGGTGCTCAGAACTGGACGGTATACTCGTGATGCTGCCAGACAAAAGTCTTGTAGAGTGGGAGAATTATAGTTTTGTCTCTGGAGTGAATCCCCTTTTTTATACATTTATTTTGCAGCAGCTTGGCATTGCATGCCATTGCCAAGCTTGTTGTCTACTAGGACCCCCAGGTCCTTTTCCATCTTAGATTCACCCAGAGGTTCTTCCCCTAGCGAGTAACTTGCGTTCGTATTTCAGGCATCCAAGTGCATTACCTTAGATTTATCAACATTAAACCTCATTTGCCAAGTAGTTGCCCACCCCATTATTTTGTTCAGGTCTTCTTGTAAGGTTTCCACATCCTGTGTAGAAGACATTGCCCTGATTAGCTTAGTATCGTCCGCAAAAACTGAGATTGTGCTGGTTATCCCATCCAGTGCAAGTTTTTAATCCAGGTACTCCATCCTATGGTCCATACCTACGTACCCTAATTTGTACAGTAAGAGTTTATGAGAACTGTATCAAATGCCTTTGCAAAGTCCAGATACACTACATCCACAGGCTTTCCTTTATCTAGATGGCATCTTACTTCTTCATAGAAGGTTAAAAGATTGGTCTGGCAAGAACGATTCTTAGTGAATCCATACTGATTACTACTAATGATTCCGTTTTCATTACTAAAATCTTGTATATAGTCCCTTAACCCCCCCCCCCCCCAATATCCTGCAGACTACTGATGTTAGGCTAGCCGGCTTGTAATTCCCAGGGATATATCTCGGTCCTTTTTTAAATATTGGTACCACGTTGCCTTTTTTCCAATCAGCTGGTACCATTCCCGTCAGTAGACTATGCATAAAACTTAGGAACAATGGTCTGGCTATCATCTGGCTGCGTTCTTTAAGGACTCTCTGGTGTAAGCCATCTGGTCCCAGTGACTTATTTATGTTAAGTTTTCCAAATCTAGTTCTGAGTCTGTCATCTGTTAACCATGAGGGTGCTTCCATGTCAGATGTTATTAACTTTATCATTACAAGCTGGGTTAATGTAGCCCCCCCCCCCCCCATTCTTTTGTGAAGAGTAGACTGAGGAGAAGAATTTATTTAGCACCTTCGCCTTCTCCCTGTCCTTTGTAGTCAGATATACCTTAGTCATGCTTTATGGGGCCAATGTGTTCTGGCCTCACTTTCTTACTATTATATACTTAAAGAATTTCTTGTTTTTTTTTTTTTTTACTCTCTTCCGCTGTGTGCCCCTCGTGTTCTTTTTAGCCACCTTGATTGCGCTCTTACTTTTCTTATTGCGTTCTTTGTAATGTTGGAATGCTGCCAATGACCCCTCAGCCTTGTATTTTTTGAAGGCCTTTTGGGCTCTTTTACATGGTCCGCCTCCATAGGCGGATCCGTGCTGCTCAGCAGGGGATCGTAAACACAGATCCCCGCTGAGCAGGAAGGTGACAGCTCCCTCTCCGCTCTGTGTGCAGAGAGGGAGGTGTCAGAGCCCCATGCATCTCTATGGGGAATCGGATGAGAGCGGACCGCCTGTCCGCTCTCATCCGATCCCCTGGACGGATGGAAAATAGGGTTTCCATCCGTCCGGATTTCACGGACAGGATCGAATGGGGATGGCAGCGGGTGTCAGCGGACATGTCTCCGCTGACATCCGCTGCCCCATAGGGATGCATGGAGCATCCGATCAGATCCGCCTAAAAAACTGACAGGCGGATCAGATCGGAGCGCTCGTGTGAAAGGACCCTTTCTTTAGTTTTAATATGCATTTTTACATTGGAATTTAACCACCCAGGATTTTTTTCAGCTCTTTTAAACCTATTCCCCTTTGCAATGCACTGGCCAATCCCTTTATTTAGTATGTTCTGAAAGCACTCCCATTTTTCCTCTGTGTTCTTTGTTCCTAGGATTCTATCCCATTTTATATCGTCTAGCAAAGAGTGCAGTTTAGGGAAGTTGGCTATTTTGAAATTCAGTGTCCTTGTATTACTCTTGTGTTCCTATTTCTATGATTTATACTGAAACTAATTGACCTATGGTCACTGTTTCCTAAGTTGCCCCATATTTCTGCATCTGTGATCAGGTCTGTAATGTTAGTAATCAGTAGGTCTAGTAAGGCATTGTTTCTTTTCGGTGCGTTCACCATCTTACCCATGAAATTGTCCTGCAAAACATTTAGGAAATGGCGAGCCTTAGATAAATGTGCGGTTCCTTCTGCCCAGTCTATATCTGGATAATTAAAATCCCCCATTATAATGACATTTCCCATCCTTGCTGCCATTACAAGCTGTGATAGGAGGTCCAACTCCCCCTCCTCCCTCTGGTTGGGGGGCCTAAAGCATACACCTAATATTACTTTCCCCATAGTACCTTCCCTTTGAAGCTCTACCCATAGCGATTCTACCTCCTCCCTAGCTCCATTCGTGATATCGTCCCTCATATTCACTTGCACATTGTTCTTGATATACAGGCATACCCCTACCCCTTTTTTACTCTCGCTATCTCTGCAATAAACGGAATACCACTGAATGGTTGCCAGCCAATCATGAGAGCTGTCAAACCATTTATGAATATATGCAGCATAGCTGCAAGAATGTGCAAAATCTATGCTATGGAATTTGTTATGTATGTTCATGCACAGAAAACATCAAAAATACACCAATATATTAACAAGGGTGCTAATATGCTCTCCAGTGGCTGTATGTCAGCTAATCTGTGGAGTGACCAAGATAAGCACATGATTTTTCTCTTTGGCTTTTGGTTCTATCCAAAAGCTGTTCACATTTTTAAATGCATTACATATAGAAATAAAACTGCATCAAGCACACAGCTTGGATATTAATATAAACATTATGGCCTATCTATCTATCTATCTATCTATCTATCTATCTATCTATCTATCTATCTATCTATCTATCTATCTATCTATCTATCTATCTATCTATCTATCTATCTATCTATCTATCTATCTATCTATCTATCTATCTATCTATCTATCTATCTATCTATCTATCTATCTATCTATCTATCTATCCATCCAGTATCTCATAAAAGTGAGTACATCCCTCACATTTTTGTAAATATTTTATTATATCTTTTCATGTGACTACACTGAAGAAATGATACTTTGCTACAATGCAAAGTAGTGAGTGTTCAGCTTGTATAAGAGCCGGTGTTCCGTGAAAAAACCATACCCGTGAGAAAACCATACCCTCGTCACTTCCGGAGGGTATGGATTTCTCACGGTAGTTTAACTTGCGGCGGTTACATTATAACAGCTCCTCTGCATCATGCCTCACGTCCGCTCCTTCCCCTGTAACTTCCCTGATCTCGGTTAATAAATATAAAAGCGGATCACGGAGCACAGATCGCCGTCACTTACATTTTATACACCCGCCGCCGCTTTTATATTTATTAGGGGAGATCAGGGAAGTGACAGGGAGAGGAGAGGAGATGATTGATGTTGCAGCAGAACTGTTTTAATGTTACCGCCGCAAGTATTACTGCCGTTAACATATCATACCCTCCGAGCATGCGCACTTGTTAACTTCTTTCTTGTTCAATCACGTATCCGGGGCTCTGAGCATGCGCTCTGCTGCGCTGCTCTTCTGTTTCAGACCGGAAGTGACGAGGGGTATGGTTTCTTCACGGGGTATGGTTTTTTAACGTTACACCGGTTCACACTAACGTGACCAGAAAGTCGCCCCACGAAGGAGTGACTTTTTAGCGTGACTTTGAAGAGACTAGTTTAGAGACTTGGAAGTGTACATTTGCCGCCCCCTCAAAATAACTCAACACACAGCCATTAATGTCTAAACCACTGGCAACAAGAGTGAGTACACCCCTAACTGACAATGTCCAAATTGGGCCCAATTAGCCATTTTCCCTCCCCAGTGTCAGGTGACTTGTTAGTGTTTCAAGGTCTCAAGTGTGAATGGGGAGCAGGTGTGTTAAATATGGTGTTATCACTCTCACTCTTTCATACGGAAGTTGAACATGGCACCTCATGGCAAAGAACTCTACGAGGATCTGAAAAAAAGAATTGTTTTTCTACATAAAGATGGCCTAGGCTATAAGAAAATTGCCAAGACCCTGAAACTGAGCTGCAGCATGTTGGCCAAGACCATACAGCGGTTTAGCATGACAGGTTCTACTCAGAACAGGCCTCGCTATGGTCAACCAAAGAAGTTGAGTGCACATGCTCAGCGTCATTTTCAGAGGTTGTCTTTGGGAAATAGACATATAAGTGCTGCCAGCATTGATGCAGAAGTTGAAGGTGTGGGGGGTCTGCCTGTCAGTGCCCAGACCATACGCCACACACTACTTAAAATTGGTCTGCATGGCTGTTGTCCCAGAAGGAAGCTTCATCTAAAGATGATGCACAAGAAAGCCTGCAAGTCATTTGCTGAAGACAAGCAGACTAAGGACATGGATTACTGGAACTATGTCCCGTGGTCTGATGAGACCAAGATAAACTTATTTGGTTCAGATGGTGTCAAGCGTGTGTGGCGGCAACCAGGTGAGGAGTACAAAGACAAATGTGTCTTGCCCACGGTCAAGCACGATGGTGGTAGTGTCTTGGCCTGAGGCTGCATGAGTGCTGTCAGCACTGGGGAGCTACAGTTCATTAAGGGAACCATGCATGCCAACATGTACTGTGACATATGAAGCAGAGCATGATCCCCTCCCTTCAGAGACTGGTCCGCAGGGCAGTATTCCAACATGATAATGACCCCAAACACACCTCCAATGTCATCATGGAGGAGTGGAAGTGGACTCCAGTGGCAACCTGTGAAGCTCTAGTGAACTCCATTCCCAAGAGGGTTAAGGCAGTGCTGGAAAATAATGGTGGCCACACAAAATATTGACACTTTGGGCCCAATTTGGACATTTCCACTTAGGGGTGTACTCACTTTTGTTGTCAGCGGTTTAGACATTAATGGCTGTGTGTTGAGTTATTTTGAGGGGACAGCAAATTTACATTATTATGGGTGGCACAGTGGTGTAGTGGTTAGCACTTTCACCTAGTAGCAAGAGGGTCGCTGGTTCGAATCCCAAGCACGACACTACCTGGAGTTTGCATGTTCTCCCTGTGCCTGCATGGGTTTCCTCTGGGTACTCCGGTTTGCTCCCACACTCCAAAGACATGCTGGTAGGTTAATTGGATCCTGTATAAAAAAAATTGGCCCTACTGTGTATGTATGAATGTGAGTTAGGGACCTTTGATTGTACGCTCCTGAGGGCAGGGACTGATGTGAATGTGTAATGTATATGTAAAGTGCTGCGTAAATTTACAGCGCTATATAAGTACCTGAAATAATAATAATTATTATACAAGCTGTACACTCAATACTTTGCATTGTAGCAAGGTGTAATTTCTTCAGTGTTGTCACATGAAAAGACATAAAAAAAATTCACAAAAATTTGAGGGGTGTACTGACTCTTGTGAGATACACTATATATGTATATATATATATATATATACAGTATCTCACAAAAGTGAGTATGCCTCTCACATTTTTGTAAATATTTTATTATATCTTTTCATGTGACAACACTGAAAAAAATAACACTTTGCTACAATGAAAAGTAGTGAGTGTACAGCTTGTATAACAGTGTAAATTTGCTGTCCCCTCAAAATACGTCAATACACAGCCATTAATGTCTAAACCGCTGGCAACAAAAGTGAGTACACCCCTAAGTTAAAATGTCCAAATTGGGCCCAAAGTGTCAATATTTTGTGTGGCCATCCTTATTTTCCAGCACTGCCTTAACCCTTTTGGGCAGGGAGTTCCCCAGAGCTTCACAGGTTGCCCTGTGCTCTGCTTTAGTATGTCACAGTTAATGTTGGCATTCATAGTTCCCTCAATGAACTGTAGCTCCCCAGTGCCGGCAGCACTCATGCAGCCCCAGACCATGACACTACCACCATCGTGCTTGACTGTAGGCAAGACACACTTGTTTTTGTACTCCTCACCTGGTTGCCACCACACACGCTTGACACCATCTGAACCAAATAAGTTTATCTTGGTCCCATCAGACCACAGGACATAGTTCCAGTAATCTATGTCCTTAGCCTTGTCTTCAGCAAACTGTTTGCGTGCCTTCTTGTGCATCATCTTTAGAAGAGGCTTCCTTCTGGGATGACAGCCATGCAAACCAATTTGATGCAGTGTGCGGCGTATGGTCTGAGCACTGACAGGCTGACCCCTCCCACCCCTTCAACCTCTGCAGCAATGATGGCAGCACTCATACATTTATTTCCCAAGACAATATGACGCTGAGCATGTGCACTCAACTGGTTAAACTTGGCGAAGCCTGTCCTGAGTGGAACTTGTCCTGCTAAACCACCGTATGGTCTTGGCCACCATGCTGCAGCTCAGTTTCAGGGTCTTGGCAATCTTCTTATAGCCTAGGTCATCTTTATGTAGAGCAACAATTCTTTTTTTCAGATCCTCAGACAGTTCTTTGCCATGAGATGCCATGTTGAACTTCCAGTGACCAGTATGAGAGAGTGAGAGCGATAACACCAAATTTAACACACCTGTTTCCCATTCACACCTGAGACCTTGTAACACTAACGAGTCACATGACAGCGGGGAGGGAAAATGGCTAATTTAGCCCAATTTGGACATTTTCACTTAGGGGTGTGCTCACTTTTGTTACCAGCGGTTTATAGACATTAATGGCTGTGTGTTGAGTTCTTTTTAGGGGGCAGCAAATTTACACTGTTATACAAGCTTTACACTTACTGCTTTACATTATAGCAAAGTGTAATTTCTTCAGTGTTGTCACATGAAAAGATAGAATAACAAATTTACAAAAATGTGAGGGGTGTACTCTCTTTTGCGAGATACTGTGTGTGTATATATATATATATATATATATATATATATACATACACTCACACACACATTCTGCATGGGAATCTGCATTTACAGTCTCCCTGCAAAGTCCCACAAATACCTGTTGAGCCTGCCAGTGAAGTCCACCTAAATAATCCTATGATTGGGTGGCAATGTTGCTGCACTGCTCCAGAACTCACATAGTTGCCATTCTCATATAGGCTGTGCTTGCACTACATGTGGGATGAGTTGTTTCAGGAGGAGTGGCTACCAGCATTGTCACTACTGATTCACATGCTTGTAGCTTGTCAATCAGCATCTGACCGCACCCAGTTATGCCCACAGCTTTTTGGATTGACAGCACTGCCTTTGTTGCCTTTGCTGCTGAAATTGTGAGCTGCAGTGCCTGGGATTGGGAGCATGTGAGACACAAATGGAATATTTGGATCAATCAGGGTAGGTAAATTATTTTTTGGTTTACTTTATGAGGCTTGTGCACCCCATTGTGACTGCATTTAGTACTTGTTTAGACTTATGACTTGTACTGCAAAAAGTCTCTGTTTACGAAAGGGTGTTTTCCTGCGCATGCGTACATCATTTGGACATATTTAGAAGTACTAGTCAGCCTATGAGATTCCATACACTTGTGTTTGGAATACAGATTCTAATGATAAATATTTGTACATGTGCACTTTTTGCATATGATGGCATAGCATGTGGGTTTCTTTTTATATGCCATTTCACTTTGCACATGTGATTTATATTGTTTAGCAACCCAGACTCTTTTTTTTCAGTCTATTAAAAAAAAAAATACGGGGTTTGCATTCAGCATTGTACAACATTGTACATAATATGAACAAGAGGCATAAAAGCAGCATAATTTGGATGTTTAAAGCACATGGCAAGCTAAGACCGTAGCATACACATCAGTGTAGGATCAGTTGGATACTGTAGGCTACTGGATCACAATCACACATGGGAGTGACCGCTTGCCCACATTTACTAACACATGATAGGCACAGGATCCAACTGCACTTTGCAGTTTATTCCTGCTCTTTTTTATTTTATTTAGTAAATCAGTTAGACCATCTTCCTTAAAGAAGATACAGTAGTTATTTTTAATAACACATACTTTGAAACAAAGGGCAGGAATACAAAGGGCATTGCCTTGTGCTGCTCACTCTGTCTAGGCTGTAATAGATACATGCTCAGCTCAGAATTTCCTAGGTATCCATCTTATTGTAGACGATATCAATACCTGCATTTTAAGATGGCCACGCGCCTAGCTCAGAATTTCCTAGGCATCCATCTTATTGTAGACGATATCAATACCTGCATTTTAAGATGGCCATGCGCCTAGCTCAGAATTTCCTAGGTATCAATCTTATTGTAGACGATATCAATACCTGCATTTTAAGATGGCCATGCGCCTAGCTCAGAATTTCCTAGGTATCCATCTTATTGTAGACGATATCAATACCTGCATTTTAAGATGGCCATGCGCCTAGCTCAGAATTTCCTAGGTATCCATCTTATTGTAGACGAGATCAATACCTGCATTTTAAGATAGCCATGCGCTCAGCTCAGAATTTCTCAGGCATCTATCTTATTGTAGACGAGATCAATACATCATATCATTTTAGGATGGCCATGCCCTATGTAAAATTCACTGTCAGCAATCTGAGCATTTGTAATGTATATTGTGTAAAGCTGAAGTGATCAACAACAGATGTAGGGTCTATAATGGTGACCATACACTTTGATAAATTGACAATTTTGTTTCCGATTAAACCTTCTCCATAGAAATAATTGTAGCACCCTCCTAGTCAGGTGCTAGGTAAAAGCATTGGGTTGCTTTCCTGCTTATCAGGGAGCAGGATTTCTAGTTAGGCCTGTTACATGTGTCCAGGTGTGATTCACTTGGTCTAAAGGAGTGTCCCCACTGTATCCAATAGGGGAGCCTGTTGGACAGTGGAGGAAACACACAGGCTTTTGTGGCAGTACCAGTGGGAGGGCACAACAATGGTGCATCCTGGGATTGAACATAAAAGCCAAGGGCACATGTGACAGGATGTCTTTAGGTGGGAAGCCAGGTCCCAGGAGGAGGGTAACAGCCGTCTCTCCTCCTGTTAGAGTGGAAAGCGGTCACGGGCTGTCGGCCTAGTGGATAGAGTTGCCACCTCATCCCTTTAAAACAGAACACAAATTAATTACACAGGTTCTGAGGCTAATTTAATGCAGAGAAGGCTCCAAGTGAGTTTAATTACCACCTTAATCAGCCATTAACCTGTGTAATTAATATGTGTTCTGTTTTAAAGGGATGAGGTGGCAACCCTACTAGTGGACCAGAGTGTGGAGCTGAACTGTGAGGTCCAGGAGAAACTGACGGTGGAGCAGTGGTAGAGGTCCCTGTGAAAAACAGTGTCCATGAGTACCAGGGAGCTTGCCAGGGGTCTGCCCAGGAAAGAGGACCACTCCAGGGAGAGTCAGTGGACAAAAATCAGCACACACAGTGAGTCAGAAAGGGGGTGCCAAGTTAGACCCTGAAGAGAAGCTAAAGTACCGTTCATCAGTTAAAGCGGGGTTCCACCCAAAAGTGGAACTTCCGTTTTAAGTAGTAATAACCCCCTGACATGCCACATTTGGCATGTCATTTTTTGGGGGGGGAGCGGGTACCTAGTTTTGACAGGTACCCGCTCCCACTTCCGCTCGGAGCGCCCTGAACGGAAGTTCTCCTCTTCCCCTCCCTCCCTGCAATCTTCTGGGACATGTCAGAGGTCCCAGAAGATTGCCGGCCAACTCGTGCATGCGCAGTGCGTACCCGTGTGTGAAGCCGCAAACTGTCACAGCCGGGTGCCCACACCAGTGATGCCGGCGCCACCGAGAACAGAGGGAAGAGGATCGAGGCTTCGGGCGTTCGCATCGCTGGACTGTGGGACAGGTGAGTGAAAAGGCTGGAACTCTTCACCTCAGTGGCAAAGTTAAGCAGCGGCCTTGCCGCATCCTCTGCAGATAGTTGTCCTCAAATTGTGCATAGTTACTAGAAGGAGTATCCCACTCATCCCTTCTCCCATCCCATTACAAAATAAAAACACAAAAAACGAAATCCCCTGGACTGTTCATTGACTGAGCCAAGTGTAAAGTGAAGAATATTTTACAGACTGTTGCTATGGGTAACCCAGGGGAACCCACTCTCAGCAGCTCCCATGGGGGCAGCAGTGCTACATAATATATCATATACCACACACAGAAAATTGGATTTTAATCAATAGTAGGACAATACAATTGCATGTATCAAATTGCACATTGATCAGATGATAAAATCAAAGCGTGTATGGCCACGATTAGGCAGATGACCCAGCATGCTAGAAAAAATCCGCAGACACTCATACCATTGTTTTTTGATGGGAAAAGACATTTTTTTTTCATTGTATATGTAATAATTTATTTGGTCAGTGTTTTGGGGTGAAACGTGTTGAAATCTTGTTTCTCTTGCGTAAGAAAGGGCACTTCTGTGCTGGGAAGTAGTAGTTATAAAGAGCATGAGTATTCTTCCTGAAACAACTAAAGCAACACTAGCATACAGTTTCAACAGACAGAACACATACTGATGCTGGGGGAAAGCTGAGCTCTTAAACCCAGAAATAAAGAAGTTACACAGGGAGGGGTTGTTCGGGTGGGGTTATGGCAGATTATGGAAGTTCTAGGGAGCTTGTTGAGAACTGCAGAAAAAGCTGAATATTGCGGACTGCTGACAATACATTTCAAGTCATGCTGAGTTTTGTTTTGTTCAGCTATAGAAGGTATATTAGTTTTGTTTTCTCCAAAAAGCAAATAAGGCTGTTGTATTGGGGAAGGGGGGCTCGCCATTGATCTCTTAGCCCACACTAAGGCCTCTTTCACACTTGTACTACTCCAAAGTTGCACCGACTTTGTAGCAACTGTGGATGGGTGCAACTTGGATACGACTTTGGCTTTGACCAGTATTAATGGACAACTGTTGCACACAAGTTGCATTGTATAACATTCAGGTATGGCTTTCATGCAACTTCTGAGGGTTAACATTGAAGTCAATGACCCTCAGGTTGCATAAAAGTCAGACCACAGTAGTGCATGAACTACTTTCAAGTTGTTTCAACTTTAAGTTGTGCATATACTGTATGAATGGGTATCATTGGAAAACATGGGGGAACGACAAGTTGTGCAACTCTGATGACCAAAGTTGCATGACAAGTTGCACATGTGTGAAAGGGGCCTTAATGGACAACTGTTGCACTGTATAACAATTAGGTATGACTTTCATGCAACTTCTGAGGGTTAACATTGAAGTGTATGACCCTCAAGTTGCATGAAAGGCAGGCCAAAGAAGTGCATGAACTACTTTGAAGGTGCTGCAACTTTAAGTTGCGCATATATGAATCGGTCACATTGGAAAACATGGGGAATGACATGTCGTGCAACTCTGATGTCCAAAGTTGCATGACAAGTTGCACAAGTATAAAAGGGGACTAAAATAACAATCATTTAAGTGTATGGAAAATGTCAGTAAAGTTACCACCAATATATTAATTATTTGAAAATGGTAAAACCAAACTTAACTGCTATGTAAATAATTGCCATCAATACTTTATTTTGGATATGTAGCACATGTAAGACTAACCTAGTTTTTTACAATACTGTTTTAGAGGATTGGGGTGCCCTACAATCTGCAGTGTCCCATTCCCTATACCTTTTTATAATTTTTTTGTTCATATGTTTTTTAGGGAATCTGCTGACACCTGCCAAAATGCAATGTTGTTCTCTGAACTGCAAACTAAATGTTCAACAGGTCCAGCACGAGGACCTTCTCAGGTATGTAAGAATGTGATGGATTCATCTGAAGAGGATCTAGTCTGGTTTACACTAAATTGTAGAGCCCAATATGGCACAATCCATTCCAACTTCATACCCTTATACATGTGTGGCTGCAGAATGGGGAATGCCTTAGCCGCTTATGATTGGTGATGTGCAGTGACCGCTTTCTGGAGGGATAGTTTAGGTGGCTTTGGACTAGGATCCAAAAACGCCTGAGCTCGTTCCTATGGCCAGGGAGGGAGCTGTAAAACCTGGACTTGTGTGTGTAAATTAGACATAGTCTCCTGCTCCGTGTGGGTCATTGATGTCAATGTAAAGGAGTCAACCTTCTATGTATACATATGGCAAGGGCTTTATAGTACCCGAGTCCAAGCATGAGGGGTCATGAAGACCGATTAGGCTAGGTATGTGCTAAAATGATGGAATCTGGCTTGTGGAACAGCCCTACTACAAGGGAGAATGTTCACGTTTCTACGAGTTCAGGTTTAAATATACTCTTTCACAAATATTTAACAAGAAAAACAATCCAAGAATACTATTAACTATATGTATGCATAAATAGTAGGAATTAATTATATCCTTAAAAAATGGAGATTTGATGGAGGTTCATTGGGTTATTCCCAGATGGACAAATATTTCCAGTAAGAACCAATTATCAATATGAACAAAGCAATTGGATTTTAAGCAATAATTTTCTGTAAGGTCTACCTAATAAAACCATTAGACAGCTAGCCCTGAGTTTGGTTTTTCATGCAATGTGGAATAGACAGCCTACACATTCAGAATGTTGATTTTCTACCAGATTTCTTTATCTATGTGGCTTTTGGGTTAATCTACTTTAGCCCTACCATCAACTATGTAGTGTAAGAGCTCCTTTGACACAAATGTAAATTGTTTAGGTTTGTCCTCATGTTACATAGTTTTAGTAAGTCTGACAGAGATTGTACAATCAGGTTGTATAGTATATGGCCACCTTTTGGTTTTTCATGCAAAGAAATCCCTATATAATGTGCTGTACGTAGGTCTGGTTGTTAAATGAAAACCTTCATGGGAGAAACGCCAAGAAACCCACTACTTACATTTTCTTTTGAAAATGCTAGTTGCCTGGCTGCCATCATGTTCATCATGTTTGTATACACATTCAGGATCAGTGCTGAATGGGTATAAAAAACAGCCTTACATGTTCAGAAGGAGGCCAGCAATGACCATAGACAGAATATTTCCCATGACAGATTTACTTTAAGCCCCCATTCACACTTGAGCATAGTGTCAGGGCCAGCCCTACCATGGGTCCCACTGGGTCCATTGGACCCAGGCAGCACTTTGAGAGGGGCACAAATTGATGCCCAAGATTTTTTTTCCAGCAGTTTTGTGTCTCATCAGTTTGCGGCACATTACAGGTGGCATTTGTCCATCTCATACTGCCGCCCGTAGTGCAAACTGATGAGTATGAGGAGGTGAAGGGTCTCCTCTGGGGAACGTTCCTTATGTGATTGTGGTGTGTGTAATGACGTCAGACATTCAGAGAAACAAAAATAATACTGGAGTTTGTGGTTTGGAATTGAACATAATGGTATGTCATATAATTGTGCATGTAGACAAGGTGCTGTTGCATATAAATCTGACTTCCTGATACATTTAATTTTAGTTTTAATTATCATGATATAAAACAAAATTTTGTGGGCCTTTTGGTGGGTGTGATGTTTTTTTTTTTTTTTTGGGGGGCAGCATTTAATTTTTGGACCCAGGCAGCACAATGTCTTGGGCCAGCCTTGCATAGTGTATTTAGGCAATTTCAATGCATTTTTTGTGCTTTTTGCACATTTTTCTACGAGCGATATGCAGTACAGAAGCTTTTTTGGGGCAGAATAGTACATTTTTGGCACCATAGACCCCCATAATTGGAACACTTAAAGAGCATGCATAATATGATTCTTTTACACATTTCTTAACGTCTATGGTGCTAAGAAATTCTTGATTCTGCCCAAAGAAAAGCTTGTGGTGTTTTTTTTTTTTTGATAAGCATCTAGCTACAAGCAACTAAAGCCCCGTACACACGCAACGATTATCAGCTGACCGATCGTCCGTCTTTTGTCCAAGTTGTGTTTTGTTGGTTGGAATGTGCCTAGACTGCACACAAATTTTCTTGCCCAACAAAAATCTACTTCAGAAGTGATGTCATGTGTTGATTTGCTTTCTTTGTGTTCTTTCTTCTCTGAGCATGCCCAGACTTGCTCATCAGATTTTTCCCTGTCGAAATCTGTACTGACTGCACGAAAATCGGCCATTATGTTGACGGCCAACAAAAATTTTATAGTCTGCACACCAGATTTTTTTTCGGCCGAAAAGTCGGAGTTGGTTGTCAGAAGCATCATACTAACAAGCCGAAAATCGGCAGATCGGTCGTCGGACGAAAATTCCCTGCCGATTTTTGACGTGTGTGTACGGGGCTTTAGTGTTCCGATGTGAACAAGCATAATTTAAAACAATGGGATTCTTCATGCTGGGCATTGTTGCATGTAGGAAAATCCACAACAAAATGCACAGGTATAAATATGAAGGTAAGCAACCAGTATCTGTCTGTATTTTTTTACCTGTTGTACCTATACTATTAAACACTGTACATGGGATGGTAAAAAAAAAATCTCACCCAGCAAGTTTGTACTTTGGTTTTATTGGTATTAAGCAATCTACAGCTATAATGATGTCTGGCACTGAGCTGTGCGCCTTGTTACGTGCAGTGCTTCCCATAGACTATAAATATGATTGCTTGGGGCAAACTTCTGTTCAGGCAATAGATTTCTGTCTATTAACAGTGTCTGCCCCTGTTCACACAGCACAATTGCTTCCGCCTATGTGTAATTTGTGCACCTTGAACAGGTGTGTCCAGGTTGTACAAAAACAGCCTCCAGGCCCCTTTTATGAGTATGAGCTCCCAGTACAATGTACACCTGGATACACTGTTCCTTCTTCTCTGATTTCTCCAGCCCTGTGAATTGCAGCCTCTTGCATCAGTAAATTCTTCGGATCCACATGACGCTTGCACACAGCTCAGGAATGCAGCCCAACCACAGATTCTGCAGATCATTGAAGGGCTTTCCTCTTTGACTAATGACGCAGGGGTTCCCTGCGTTTCTGTGACAACCATATGTTTGTGTATATCTTTGTTTTGCGATAATCCAGTACTTTTACAATGCCTTTTTTTGTAGTCTATTGCTTTCTAGATACGGGTAATACAAATTTAGCTTTATAACGAATGACTAGTTCAGTAAAGAATGTTGACAAGCCAAGCTGCAATTACACAAAGTCATAATGCAGCTGAAGTTTATAAATTGCAAATTGTAAAACAATAGTATTCAATTGGGGGAAAAAAAAGGAAAATTTCTTTGTAAATTAGGCTTAAAACCCAGCTCTGAGAAACATAAAAAAATTCCTCCTTGCAGAGGGACAGAGCCCACACTGCAAAGGTTAACTTCTTGTTTAAGGCTGGCCATACACAGTTCGAATCTTGGCTGGTTCAGATGGAACTGCCCAAGATTTAAACCATTAACGTGCATGCTGAATGTACCAAACTGATTGATCTGTCAACTTGGGGATAACCAGCCTGCCGGATTCGCATGCGATAATCACTGCCGGCCGCTCCTGTACCCCTACGGGGGAAGACAATTGCTCAGCAGAAGGGATTCCCCTGTCTGTGTTGATAGGGGAATCATGATAATTTCTTTTCTGCAACCCAAGGTTGCAGGAAAGAAATTTACACCGTCTATGGCCGGCCTTAGTCTAGTAAGCATGAAAAGGAAGATTTACTTACCCAATCCTCTGATCTGCTAGTCCAGTCCTCGCAATGTCTTCTTCCCTATGCTTCAGCAGTCTAAGGCCTGGAGGTCAATACATTACCCTATCCTCTGATCTGCTAGTCTAGGCCTTGCAGTGTCTTCTTCCCTAAGCTTCAGCAGTCTAAGGCCTGGAGGTCAATACATTACCCTATCCTCTGATCTGCTAGTCTAGGCCTTGCAGTGTCTTCTTCCCTATGCTTCAGCAGTCTAAGGCCTGGAGGTCAATACATTACCCTATCCTCTGATCTGCTAGTCTAGGCCTTGCAGTGTCTTCTTCCCTATGCTTCAGCAGTCTAAGGCCTGGAGGTCACTACATTACCCTATCCTCTGATCTGCTAGTCTAGGCCTTGCAGTGTCTTCTTCCCTATGCTTCAGCAGTCTTAAGGCCTGGAGCTCACTACATTACCCTATCCTCTGATCTGCTAGTCTAGGCCTTGCAGTGTCTTCTTCCCTATGCTTCAGCAGTCTAAGGCCTGGAGGTCAATACATTACCCTATCCTCTGATCTGCTAGTCTAGGCCTTGCAGTGTCTTCTTCCCTATGCTTCAGCAGTCTAAGGTCCGAAGGTCAATACATTACCCTATCCTCTGATCTGCTAGTCTAGGCCTTGCAGTGTCTTCTTCCCTATGCTTCAGCAGTCTAAGGTCCGAAGGTCAATACTTACCCTATCCTCTGATCTGCTAGTCTAGGCCTTGCAGTGTCTTCTTCCCTATGCTTCAGCAGTCTAAGGCTTGGAGGTCAATACTTACCCTATCCTCTGATCTGCTAGTCTAGGCCTTGCAGTGTCTTCTTCCCTATGCTTCAGCAGTCTAAGGTCCGAAGGTCAATACTTACCCTATCCTCTGATCTGCTAAACCAGGCCTCGCAGGGTCTTCTTCCCTATTCTTCAGCAGTCTAAGGTCCAGAGGTCAATACTTACCCTATCCTCTGATCTGCTAAACCAGGCTTCGCAGGGTCTTCTTCCCTATTCTTCAGCAGTCTAAGGTCCAGAGGTCAATACTTACCCTATCCTCTGATCTGCTAGTCCAGGCCTCGCAGGGTCTTCTTCCCTATTCTTCAGCAGTCTAAGGTCCGGAGGTCAATACTTACCCTACCCTCTGATCTGCTAGTCCAGGCCTCGCAGGGTTTTCTTCCCTATTCTTCAGCAGTCTAAGATCCGGAGGTCAATACTTACCCTATCCTCTGATCTGCTAGTCCAGGCCTTGCAGGGTCTTCTTCCCTATTCTTCAGCAGTCTAAGGTCTGGAGGTCAGTACTTACCCTATCCTCTGATCTGCTAGTCCAGGCCTCGCAGGTTCTTCTTCCCTATGCTTCAGCAGTCTAAGGTCCGGAGGTCAATACTTACCCTATCCTCTGATCTGCTAGTCCAGTCCTCGCAGGTTCTTCTTCCCTATGCTTCAGCAGTCTAAGGTACAGAGGTCAATACATTACCCTATCCTCTGATCTGCTAGTCCAGTCCTCGCAGGTTCTTCTTCCCTATGCTTCAGCAGTCTAAGGGCCGGAGGTCAATACTTACCCTATCCTCTGATCTGCTAGTCCAGGCCTCGCAGGGTCTTCTTCTCTATTCTTCAGCAGTCTAAGGTCTGAAGGTCTATAAGACCAATGATGGAACCATAGCCCTGTATTGGATGTGTTAACACTGAGGGACAGTCCACCAACGGCACATAGGGGAGTTGGGCTTTAAACAATCTAAACAAAAATTTCAGCGATAAATATGCAGTGTAGATCATCTATTTTTCTTCATCTATAAAAATATTTTTTTTTTTTTCATTTACTACTTTGAAGAATAAGTCTTGTCTTAGAAAGTTATGGGCTTCTAATAGAAAATGACATCTTTGACAATAATATATTTTAGTGTTGTGTGAAATTCAGCTAGTCGTTATGTACAATGTAGTCTCATCCAGTCTGATCCAGCAATCAACCTTCCTCCCATACTGCCAGGGCCAAGTTGGGTACTTGTAAACCCATGGTGATTTACAATACATGCATCCTGTAGCACATGCAAGCGACAAGGACACCCAGGAACAGTCCATGCAGGTTTGTCCTGCCAATTCAGCAGGGCAATAAAACAAATACAGTTCAAAGCAAGAGGGTTTTGTACAGCAAGTCCATATCATAAGACACACAAAACATCCGCTGGTCTGAGTGACTAAGCTCAGTTCATGACTAATAGGTAATCCCCTAAGGTAAGGACTCTCTATTCACGCAGTCTGGATGGATAAAATTACCAGAATTAGAATTTTAATTGCACACAGCCAGTCTACTTGTTTGGTTTTTGGCTGTCTGTTGTACATAGCATTAACTCCTGTTAGCTTTAGCCCACCCAAAGCTCTACAAAACCTCCAGACTCCAGGACTCGTGTTGTTCTGTAAACATTCTTTTCTCCAGTTTTTGAAAATAGTCCCGATCAACCATGCTGTACATCAGTCTTTTTTAACCAGGGTGCCTTGAGGTTTCTTCAGGGGTGCCTTGGCAAAAATGCCTAAAAATGTATCAAAAACTGTATACAAGCAAACAGGTGGATCAAGCCTGCCCTTTAGTTACACAAAGCCACGGGTTTTCATTATGTACCATTACAACTTTCTATACACTGGCATCCTAACAACCAATGACCTTATCAGTCAATAAGGATGTCTGTTGCTTCCACAGCATTCTTGTTTGACCCTTCTGTGCTCCTCTCCGTCAGCAATGAGGTGACGTTAGCTGACTGATGGAGAGAAATTGAGGGAGAAAAGAAACATTGGAATACTTGACAGTACCAGTGTGCAAAAGTGTATTTGTTTTGGAAGAATAATTCACCTCTAGCATTGGGTGTCCTACATGTGCATTATGTAAAGCTATTAGAATAGTTTTTTACATTTTAGAATGGGGTGCCTTGAGATTTTCTATAATTTAAAGGGTGCCTTGACTGAAAAAAGGTTGAGAAACATTGCTGTACATTCATACTCTGCTTTTTTTCAACAGCCTTTGGATGTCACATGTAGAGACCAAGGAACAGTTAAAAGAAGAACTGTTCACTTTGATAATTCCCCAGAGCTTGACTGTCTCTCAGAAGGACATACTTTCATCCCACTGCACCCTGGGCACAACAAAAAATACTTGAGTACTAATGGGTAAAAATAGCTGGCCATCTGTTTTGAACACAGTTAGGCCGCCTTCGGCCTGCACGCTGCCTGGTCATTTAAAGAATTCTTTCAATGAAAGGCATGCTTGTGTATCTTGTCATGTTATTCGCAACAAGTGGCTGTGACATTATTTGCAATCTCTAGGTATAAGGGAGTTACCGGCTTTCCCTAATCCATTGTTGATCTTGCGGTATTCTGAAGGCAAAAGAGCAAGTTTTCTCTTTAACTCTTTAGAAGTCCACTGCTACAAACTGGTAGGACTAGCTTCTGTCTACACACAATGAGCGTTTACCAAAATCAGGAGTGGTGTCAGAGGTGGCCGAGAGCAGCTTTGAGGTTACAGTAGTATGTATGAAAGAAATTCAATTTAGCAGGTGGCACGTTTTTCTGCTCTGTCATCCTTGGTACCCCATCTTATCTTCCCAGCAACTACTTGGATTGAAACATAGGCATGTGCAGGGGGTTTGCCAGATGTGCTTGGGTACGACCTAATCAAATCACCCCATGCACCGCAGATTCTCACTGCTGATATTTCACAAAAGCCCCCAGCGGGGCTTTTAAAAAAAAAAATGTAAAAAATAATACAAAAATGAAATAATAAAAATAAAAAACTATCCTCTGCCCTACTAACAAGTCCACTGCTCTACTGACACTGTCCATGTTTTAACCACTTAAGCCCCGGAAGATTTTACCCCCTTCCTGACCAGGGGTTATTTTGCGATTCGGCACTGCGTGACTTTAACGGACAATTGCGTGGTCGTGCGACGCTGTACCTAAAACAAATTCTTTTCCCACAAACAGAGCTTTCTTTTGGTGGTATTTGATCACCTGTGCGATTTTTTTGATCATGCGCTATAAACAAAAAAAAGAGCGACAATTTTGAAAAAATAACAATATTTTGCACATTTTTTTTAATATGAAATTCCACAAAAAAAAAATGTAAAAATCAAAATGTTTTTACATTTTTGGCCAATATGTTTTCTGCTACCTATGTTTGGTAAAAAAAATCACAATAAGCATATTTTGATTGGTTTGCGCAAAAGTTATTGCGTTTACTAACTAAGGGAAAGATTTTTGTCATTTTTGTTGTTTTTTTAACGAGTAATGGTGGCTATCTGCAATTTTTTTTGCGGGACTGCGACATTGCGGCGGACAGATCGTACCCTTGACTGACACTTTTGGGGGTACCAGTGACATTACTACAGTAATCAGTGCTCAGTGCTAAGTGCTCAGTAAAAATGACACTGGGAGGGAAGGGGTTAACTTTATTGGAGAGGGAGGGGTTAAGTGTGTCCCTAGGGGCGTGTTTCTAACTGTCATTGGATGTGGCTGTGTGTGTAACAGCACAGATCAACGGTCCTACATAGCAGGACTGAGTGATCTAAGCTTTTACACAGGGGAGAATGACAGGCGGCTTTGTTTACATTAGCCGCCTGCCTTTCTCCCTTCATAGCCGACGATCGCGAGTGACCGGCGGACATCGGATCTGCCGTTCACACGCGCAGGCTTCCTAGTGAACGAGCGGGGGTGGGAGCGCGCCTCCGGCGGCGCGCACTCGCCCCCTATTGGCTCCCAGGCTAGTGACGTACCGGTACGTCACTTTGCCTGGGAGGGGCTGAGGGCCGCCGTATATAGTCGGGCGGCGGTCGGCAAGTGGTTAATACATTTATTTATTATTTATTTATATATAAAATGTATTTAATTAAATTTATTTATTATATATTTATTATTTATGTTTTTTTTTACATTTATTTATAAGTGTGTGTGTGTGTGTGTACACCCCAAGCGTGTTTGAGCTTTGCGGTGCACACCCTGGCCCTACATTGTTTGTAAATTAGCCAGTTTAGCAAGGAATGGTAGAATTTAGATCCATCTAGGGCTGTTCCAATGAGCTGCATCGCTAAAAAAGTGTATTCTGACAGCGGAGGAGTACCCCCTGTCAGAATACAATAGCACAGCAGCAAGGACTCCTCTATCCACCTTGCTTGTGGGAAAAGGGAAATCAAGTCATATTTTTTTTCGATCAGCCAACTGGCTGATCGAAAAAAAAAAAAATAATACGTCTATGGCCAGCCCTACAAGAATTCATTTAACTCAAACTTCAGAAGGATATCCTATCATACCTTATCTAGAGGCCTTTAAGGTATACAGTGTGCTCAAATGGGTGATCCAGGGAGTACTGCCTAAACATTCCTACTGACAAAAACAGTTATTCTGTTCCTGGCAGTCCAAAGCCAGATGGCTAAGGATCAGAGTTTTCTGTAATATATGAATACAAACATTCCACATGGCATTGCATAATTGTCTAAAGCCAAGTCATGCTGTATAATACCAGATGGATCTTATGTATAATCTTCTGTGAAGTACTGATCCAGCTCTGCCAAAATCACTCACGCCAATGCTCCCAGCTTCATGGCTAGGGTACCCCAGATGTATAAACCTAATACGTAATTACCCTGAACCTCCCAGATTTATACACTGAACAAATAACTTTTGACACCGATCTGGAGAAATTTGGCTGGTTGGCTATTTATTAGCAAATGAACCAATTAACATTTTCTTAAACCGAAACAATACATAATCCAGTACCCGTAAAATAAAGGTTGCTGGTCTTGGGAGGCACCAAGGAACCAAATTTCAAATTGCGTATCAGCGTTAATACTTAACGGTCCCCAGCCATGCGACACACACTTGGGGACAAACACACTTCACCACAGATACCTCCTTGTTACCACTTCCCTCTTAATACACCATTAACTGGGATCCCATACAGGACACCATACCTTAGATGGGTCACCCTATGAACCAATTCCAAAAATGTTACCACCTCCAAAGACCCCAACCGCCAAACCCATTTTCTTAATAATAATAATAATAATAATAGAGAAATCATCCAATGAGGACACTCGTTCTGGTGACCTGGAGGTCCCCAAGAAATTGCCTTAATTTTTAGGGATATCTTCTCACTTCCTGTTTGGCTATGAGACAGGAAGGGAAGGAAAATCTTCATTATTGGACACAGGTGGTGAAAAAAAAAAAAAAACCCACAAGGGTTATAACCCTCCCTTGCTCTATCCAAAATGAAAAAAAGAGGTTTGCCCATAGTTCTACTTTATGTACTTCTGCTCTCTATAGTATTTTTTCATGCAATGAAGGGGCACAAGGGTTTTTCTGATTTCCGCAGTCATTCTAGATTCATCTGTTAATCACCATATGAGGATCTATTTCTCACATTTGCTTAGGTGTACCTAAGAGATGGGCTCAGGCGTGTTCGAGTTTGCACGTGCCCGATCCCGCCAGGAAGCCAACACTGCACTCCGCTAATCACAGGCACTGAGACATTTCCTGATCCGCAGCTGCACAGATTGGGAAATGTCTCACTGCCTGTGATTAGTGGAGTGCAATGTTGGCTTCCTGGCGGGATCGGGCACGTGGGAACTCAAACACGCCTGAGCCCATCTCATCTCTACCAAGCACTGACAAATAAACAGCTTTCTCATTAGCACCTGGTATCTTATACGTTCCTTTTATACAGGTGGCCAGGGGGGCGGTGAGAACAGCCCCCCCCCCCCCCCGCCATGCCTGCCCACCTACAAGTGGACTTGGTGCCCCTCTGGTGAATACGCATTGCTACGTCTGCAAAGCTTTACATTGTGGTACTGCAATTTTAATGCATCATCCAAAGTTGGACAGGTGCCTGTCAAACTCTCTCAGGTAAGTCAAAGGCATTGCGCCGAAAAAATAAAAACGGGTCAGCATGCAACAGTATCATCTCCTGAATGCCTACAAACCTCCTTTCACTGTCCTCTGAAAAGTGAACAACCACGGATCATAAGTCAATGGCACTGCGGCAAAAAAATTAAAACAGGGGTCAGCATGCAACAGTATCATCTCCTGAATGCTTGCAAATCTCCTTTTACTGTCCTCTGAAAAGTGATCCACCACAGATCACTTTATGGGGGGGAGATGGCAGTAAACACTGATGCTAGTGTGAGTGGAGCAATACAAGGTCCCACCCTGGTTGTCCTAGGCATCTAAAAAACCTAGTCACTGCAATGCAGACTGCAATGCAGGGGTGATAAAATACCACCAAAAGAAAGCTCTATTTGTGGGGGAATAAATGGCATAATTTTGTTTGTTTACAGCATGGCATGACTACGCAATTGTTAGTTAACCGCTTGTGGACCGCCCGCCGCATATATACTTCGGCAGGCTGGCTCGGCTGCGCGAATCAACGTATGGATACATCGGTTCGCGGGAGCCGATCCATGGGGGGGCGGTGACTGCGATTGCTGCTGGGCACCAGTGATCGTTCCCCGCTGAGAGAGAAGGACAGTTAGCGGTTGTAAACACAGCTGACAGTTCTTCTCCCTGGAGTGCCTGTGATCCTCCTATATAGGATCACAGGTCTCTCCCCCACACAGTTAGAAAACACTCCCCTAGACTCGCAATTACACCTGTGTTAACCCCTTCCCTGCCAGTGTCATTATTACAGTAACAGCGCATATTTTTAGCACTGATTACTGTAGTATTGTCACTGCTCCCCCCCTAAAAGTGTCAGTTAGGGGTCCGATCTGTCCACCGCAATGTCGCAGCACAGCTAAAAATCGGTGATTGCCGCCATTACTAGTAAAAATAAATAAATAAAAATGACAAATCTTTCCCCTAGCTTGTAGACGCGATAACTTTTGCGCAAACCAATCAATATACACTTATTGGGATTTTTTTTATACCAAAAATATGTAGCAGAATACAAATTGGCCTAAAATTATGAAAAAATTTGATTTTTATATATTTTTTTTTTATATATATATTTTTTTTTTTTTGCAATGTTCTATAGCAGAAAGAAAAAAATATTGTTTTTTTTTTTTTTCAAAATTGTCACTCTTCTTTTTGTTTATAGCGCAAAAAATATAAATCGCACCTAAAAAAAGCTCTATTTGGGGGGGAAGGACATCAATTTTATTTGGGTCAGCGTCGCACGACCGCGCAATTGTCAGTTAAAGTAACGCAGGCCTGAATCGCAAAAAAATGGCCTGGTCCTTAAAGGGGTAAAACATTCCGGTCCAGAAGTGGTTAAAGTAACGCAGTCCTGTATCGCATAAAATGGCCTGGTCATGAAGAAGGGTTAAATCATCCAGAGGTCAAGTGGTTAAGCTATTCCATTTACTAAGATCTCTACACAAATTGCATGCTTTACTATTTTATATTTGTTTAATGAATGAAAAACCTCATCATGGTCCCAGGGGAAACAAGAAAATGCTATAGAGCTATTGCTAAAGCAACAATTGTCACCCTCTGATGGTAGAATCCCTAGACAATATGTTATGAATAACCTGAGAAATGACAGGCATGAAGGAAATTCAAAGCAAAGGTAAACCCTCCAGGGCGTGCTCTGTCCTCTGTGGTATTACGTCCAAGAGAATCTGTTTGCATTTCACAGGGTGACTTATGTACTCTAAATCAGCTATGCTATGTTAGCTATTCTGTGACATATTAACTACTCTTGTCAATGGCTCAGAAATAGCTATCATAAAAACAGCTACTGTTTCTAGTGTACACAGACCTGATGTTGCATTATCATCTCCATTGGCTGTACTTTCTATTATACCAATTTTTCAAAAAAAAAAAAAAGAGCATGCTTGGGTGTATTGCCAGATACAAAAATCATAGGATCCTTCCAAGTGGAGCTCCTATTTGGCTTCTGCAATATAAGCACTAAAAGTGTGATCCCTATAACTGATCCAGTTGTGGTAAGATAGTCTAACTCAGTCTAATAGATTGGCAGACAGTGACTCAATCCAACTGACATTTTGCAGATTATAGAAAATGTTAAGCGCTTGCTGTGCGCCCTATAGCAGTTTTACTGCTACATGACGGCAGTTGTGTGCTGGATCACGTGTATAAAAAAGTGATCCGACACTTCTATTTAGAGGGCACGCATGCACGCGGCCGCTGGCTCTCTTCTGCTGTCATTAAGCACTTGCCGTCCGCCCTATAGCAGTAACACGGATGGCAAGCGCTTAATGTTTTCTATGATCTGCAAAATGTCAGTTGGATCGAGTCACTGCCAAGCTATTAGACTGAGCAGAAGCCAATCGGCAGGTGCCAGGAACTTGATGTCCACTGGCACCCGCGGATCGTCAGGCAGAGAGACAGAACTGCGATCTGCCTATGTAAACAAAGCAGAGCTCCGTTCTGACAGGGGAGGAGTGAAGTTTGTGTCTGTGCAAAGCAAGGAATAAATTCCATCACTTCCCCTAGTAAAAGCACCTCACACAATATAGTAAAAAAAAAAAGCCAAGGCACACAGTTACCCCTTTGATTGCCCTAGACATTAACCCCTTCCCGGCCAGTGTCATTTGTACAGTGACAGTGCATATTTTTAACACTGATCACTGTATTCGTGCCACTGGTTCCCCAAAAGTGTTTAAAGTGTCAGTCAGTATCAGAATTCCTGCCGCAATATCGCAGTCCTGCTATAAGTCACTGATCAAAACCATTACTTTTATAAAAAAAAGAAATAATTAAAAACATCCCATAGTTTGTATATGCTCTAGCTTTTTCACAAATCAATCAATATACGTTTATTGGGATTTTTTTTTTTAACAAAAGAATATAGCAGAACACATTGGCCTAAATTGATGAAGAAAATAATTTTTCTTTCAATTTTTTTAAAAAAGAGCTTGCTTGGGTCTATTGCCAGATACAATAAATCCTAGGATCCTTCTAAGTCCATCCCATGTGCTGTTTTTTTTTTTTTTCCCAGAAGAGTTGAAGCTGTTATAGCTGCAAAGGGTGGGCCAACTCCATATTGAACCCTACAGACTAAGACTGGGATGCCATTAAATTTTATGTGCATGTAAAGGCAGGCGTCCCAATGCTTTTGGTAATATATATATATATATATATATATATATATATATATATATATATATATACACAGTATATAGAGGGATAGATAGATATAGATATGGATATATATATATATATACACACACACACACATAAGGGATTATTTCACTACATGTACATCATTTAAATCCTAACATTGCTCTATGCACAAGGTAATGTAAAGTATATCCTACACAAGTTTAATTATAATAAGATGTAAACCTAGATGGCAATCTATCAGGCAACAGTATGTGGGAAAGAAGCTAATCTGTGCTGTTAATATTATAACGATTATTATTATTATTATTACAGTTTAATCAAATATATTATTTATTAATATATTTTTCTATCCTAGAATAATGTGTTATGGGTATATGGCCCTCTGCAGTCGCTACATTTTGCAGCATCTCCAATGGCTACTGCCTATGCCATGCAGAGAATGAAATCAATCTATTTATGGGCTGTGCAATATAAATACAGATGCCCACAGAGGACTCCTCTCTGGGATCATGGTTCTGTTTTAAAATACAATACCACTGTGGCTGCCATGTTCTTATGGTCAAAGGAAATCTAAATAGAAAGCTGCATGTGGGAAATAAACTATAATTCATTGGAATGAAATACATACCACCATTATTGTCTTGAGGTTTGATTTACATTGTCATAATCTTTCCATTAATTTGACTGTACAAATTAAGTGAACTTTAGGACAGTACATAGTTTGCAATAAATAACAATTGAATATTCGAATCGGTCTTGCATTATAAAACTGTACCTGTCATCCTAGTTTCAGATATTTCTCTCTGTAAAATAGAGATGTGGTTAAGCTGCAAAGTTCCTTAGCGTTGTCACCCTGGTCACCAGCTGCTTGTATGATAGGATGTGGAGTTAAATGGAAATTGTGAGGACATGAACACTGGAGCTCCTCATTCTGACTTTTAACTACTTTGCGTCCTGGGCATTCTTTACATTCTTCACACACAAGGTAAATCAACATTTTTGCTAGAACATTGCTCGTAATAACCCCAAAACAGTTACATATTTTCTGAAATCAGAGGCCCTGTAGAATAAAATGGTGCCAGTTGCGACTTTTTATGTTGCATGATATTTGTTTATCAAACATATTTTTAGGAAAAAAATGATTTTAGTGCACACAAACACATTAAAATACCCAACTTTTTGGTAAAACATACTGTAAAACCATAGAAAAAAACAGCATTTATTTGGGATTAAGAACACTTACATTTAGATAGATACAAAGCGCTTATCATTGATAATCCTGTAAATCACATAGAACGCAATGTCAGCAATGGCGATAGAGCCGACGCGTTTCATCTGATAAGACATCATCAGGTAAAATATAAAAGATAGGGTTTGGTAAGCCTTGGTGCTGTCACCCTGATGCTGACTTCACAACCTGGCGAGATTTGAAACAGGCACCTCGGGGAAGATTTCAGGCTTTATAAACTTTAATAGTTTTATGCTTGCTCTAGGTCAGTAGCTCACTGTGATATTAAAGTATGGATCCAGATGACAAATCTAAAGTTTATACCTTTTGAAAACAATATATATATATATATATAACAATAATAGAAGATATTTCTGGTAGCTTCCATATTACTATCTTTACAGTTCCCTTAAAGTGGTTGTAACCTTATAGAATCTGAGCAAAGCCCATATATCTGTAGAGTTTACTTCTCTCTCTCTCCAAAGCGCTAAGTGTAATTTCTCTCTGGTGCTTCGTTCCTCTGTTATCAACATGAGTCACTTCTGCGAAGTTTTCCCGATACATGAGATAAATTTGTGTCGGAGGGGAGATGGGGGAGAGCTCAGAGCAGAGATTGTCTATTCAGAACAGGGGGTGTGTGCCTTTCCTCCAATCAGCTCTCACACACTGTAACTGCAGCCTCTCCACCCCCTCCCCTATGCTCCTGAGAGATATAAAAAGATTTGAACACTTTTCTGCCCCTTTGAAGGGGTTTAGGGAAGAGAAGACTACAGATAAACAAGTAAAACATATGTAGGAGAATTTGTTTAATCTCTGTGTATCATCTGAGGCTGTTCACTTCACTGGGTATACATGAGGGTTTACATCCACTTAAAGGGCTAAAAATTCGCCACCATTAGTCTTGTGGCTAATCTTGTGGCTTCCACTTGTAAGAACCAAAAGTTGATATTAAGGTTCAGACATTAAGTTACCAAATAGAGCAGGTTCAATAGTGCACACAAACAGTGGTGTATTGAGGTTTTGTGCTGCCCTAGGCCTGACTAAACTTGGGCACCCCCTAAGACCACAAACCACAACCACAGTCTATCAGTTCAGCCTCATCAGTTCCCATAAGTTCAGCCTCATCAGTGCCCATCAGTGCAGCATTATCAGTGTTCATCAGTGCAGCCTCATTACTGTCCATCAGTGCAGCCTCATCAGTGGCCATCAGTACAGCCTACCAGTGCCTCATATCAGTGCTGCCTTATCAGTACAGCCCTATTACTGCAGCTTATCAGTGCCGCCTCATCAGTGGCCATCAGTGCAGCCTATTAGTGCCCATCAGTGTAACATATCAGTGCAGCCCCATCAGTGAAGCTTATCAGTGCCGCCTCGTGCCTATCAGTGCAGCCTCATTAGCGCAGCATATCAGTGCTTCCTTATCAGTGCAGCCTCATTAGTGCCCACCAGTGCAGTTTATCAATACCCACCATTGCTGCATCATCAGCGCCCATCAGTGCAGCCTATTAGCACCCATCAGTGCAGCATCAGTGTAGCATATCAGTGCTGCCTTATCAGTGCAGCCCCATCAGTGCAGCTTATCAGCGCCACCTCATCAGTGCCCATTAGTACAGCCATATATCACTGGATTTGTAAGATTACTCCTTTCTTTTAGGACATTTGGACGTGTTTGCTGCCACTGATTATATTCATAGGATTATTTCACTTATTTGTATAATGACTAGGAAGTCCATAGTCATTATACAAATAAATGAAATAATCAGTGGCAGCAAACACAAGTCCGAATATCTTATAAGATAGGAGTAATCTTACTAACCCAGTGACATTTTGTGATAGTGCATATGAGGTGAGCAGGTCCAAAATATTATTACCATCATATACAGTGGGTACGGAAAGTATTCAGACCCCCTTAAATTTTTCACTCTTTGTTATATTGCAGCCATTTGCTAAAATCATTTAAGTTCATTCTTCTTCCTCATGAATGTACACATAGCACCCCATACTGACAGAAAAACACAGAATTGTTGACATTGTTGCAGATTTATTAAAAAAGAAAAACTGAAATATCACATGGTCCTAAGTATTCAGACCCTTTGCTCAGTATTTAGTAGAAGCCCCCTTTTGATCTAATACAGCCAGGAGTCTTTTTGGGAAAGATGCAACAAGTCTTTCACACCTGGATTTGGGGATCCTCTGCCATTCCTCCTTGCAGATCCTCTCCAGTTCTGTCAGGTTGGATGGTAAACGTTGGTGGACAGCCATTTTTAGGTCTCTCCAGAGATGCTCAATTGGGTTTAAGTCAGGGCTCTGGCTGGGCCATTCAAGAACAGTCACGGAGTTGTTGTGAAGCCACTCCTTCGTTATTTTAGCTGTGTGCTTAGAGTCATTGTCTTGTTGGAAGGTAAACCTTCGGCCCAGTCTGAGGTCCAGAGCACTCTGGAGAAGGCTTTTGTCCAGGATATCCCTGTACTTGGCCGCATTCATCTTTCCCTCGATTGCAACCAGTCGTCCTGTCCCTGCAGCTGAAAAACACCCCCACAGCATGATGCTGCCACCACCATGCTTCACTGTTGGGACTGTATTGGACAGGTGATGAGCAGTGCCTGTTTTTCTCCACACATACCGCTTAGAATTAAGGCCAAAAAGTTCTATTTTGGTCTCATCAGACCAGAGAATCTTATTTCTCACCATCTTGGAGTCCTTCAGGTGTTTTTTAGCAAACTCCATGCGGGCTTTTAGTTACATAGTAGGTGAGGTTGAATAAAGACAATAGTCCATCCAGTTCAACCTGTGTAGGTGTGTGTGACTGTAATCATATAACATAGCCCTTAATCTCCTGATCCTTGAGATGTAAGTCTAAGAGTCTTTTGAAAGTCACCATACTACCCGCAGAAACCACCTCTTGTGGTAGACAATTCCACAATCTTGTAGCCCTAACAGTAAAGAACCCTCCTCGTTGCCTGAGGTTAAAACGCTTCTCCTCTAATCGCATTGTATGTCCTCGAGTCCTCATGCAATTCCTTCGAATGAACAGTTTTTTTTCTAAGCTGAGATCCCCATTAAGATATTTATAAATTGCTATCATGTCCCCTCTCAGACGTCGCTTCTCCAGGGAAAATAAATCGAGCTATTGTAGCCGCTCTTCATAGTTAAGGTCCTCCAACCCCCTAATCAGTTTAGTTGCCCTTCTCTGGACTTTCTCTAGCTCCAACACATCCCTCCTGAGAACTGGCGACCAGAACTGGACAGAATACTCCAGATGCGGTCGGACCAGAGTTTTATAAAGTGGAAGGATTATAGTCTTATCTCTGGAATACATCCCTTTCTTTATGCAGGCCAATATTCTGTTGGCTTTGGAAGCTGCCGCTTGACATTGCATGCTGTTGCCTAATCTATCATCAACCAAGACTCCCAGATCTTTCTCCATTTTTGATTCCCCCAAGGGTTCCCCTCCTAACGTGTATTGTGTTTTTATGTTTTTAGTCCACAAGTGCAAAACTTTACACTTCTCCACGTTAAACCTCATTTGCCATGTCGTTGCCCACTCCGTAATTTTGTCCAGGTCATTCTGTAGGATATCTGCTTCATGCTGTGCAGTTATTGCCCTGGCCAATTTTGTGTGATCTGCAAAAACTGATAACGAACTACTGATCCCGTCCTCAATGCTGTTTATGAATAAATTGAACAAGGTTGGTCCCAGGACTGAGCCCTGGGGCACCCCGCTTACTACCTCAGACCAGTCTGAGTATGCGCTGTTTATTACCACCCTTTGGACACGGCCTTTTAGCCAGTTCCGTATCCAAGAGCAAACCCTGCTGTCGATACCTGCAGACCTTATTTTATAAATTAAGCGCTTGTGGGGAACTGTATCAAACGCCTTAGCGAAATCTAGGTACACCACATCCACTGGTCTGCCCCTATCTAGCTCACAGCTCACCTCCTCGTAGAATGCTAAGAGATTGGTTTGACAAGAACGCCCATTTGTAAACCCGTGCTGGTTACTACTGATGATGTTGTTGTCTTTAGCATATTCTACGATATAGTCCCTTATCATCCCCTCCAAAAGTTTACATATTATTGATGTCAAGCTGACAGGCCTATAATTTCCTGGGATATGCCTCTGGCCCTTTTTGAATATCGGAATCACGTTAGCCTTCCTCCAATCCCCTGGTACATCTCCTGTCCTAATACTGTCAGCAAAGATCAGGAACAGTGGTCTAGATATAACCATACTGAGTTCCTTGAGCACTCTCGGATGTACGCCATCCGGGCCTGGTGATTTGTTTGTGTTAAGTTTATCCAGTCTTTCCCTGATTTCACCCTCTGTTAGCCATAGTGGCAAGTCCTGTGTATTACTACTAACCATACAGTCATGGTCAGTGTACCCCTCCTTTTCCTGCGTAAAGACTGACGAGAAAAAAGCGTTCAGCACGGTTGCTTTTTCAGTGTCCTCTGTAACCATCCTCCCATCATCGTTAATTATGTGTGCAATATGCTCTGCCCTAGTTTTTTTGCTGTTGATATATTTAAAGAATTTCTTTGGTTTTTTTTTACTATCCTCCGCTATTTGTCTCTCAAAGTTGATTTTAGCCATCTTGATTTCTTGTTTACTTTTCTTATTTGCCTCCTTGTATTGCTGGAAGGCCGATACTGTGCCCTCTGATTTATATTTCTTGAAGGGCAATTTTTTTCCCCTAATAAGTTTTTTAACGCTACGGTTTAGCCAGCCAGGTTTGGCTTTGTCTCTTCTAAATTTATTTCCCATAGGAATGCACTGCAAGATGCCTTTGCTTAATATGTTCCTAAAGCATTCCCATTTTTCCTCTGTGGTCAGGGATCCCAGGGTATGGTCCCAGTTTACCCTTTCCATCAATGAGTACAATTTTGGAAAGTCTGCCCGTCTGAAGTTTTTAGGGTTCTTATGTTCCCCACTTGCCTTTTTATATTGTTATTTATACTAAATGTGATCATCCTGTGATCGCTAGAGCCCAGGTTGTCCTGGACCCCTACCTCCGAGATTAGGTCTGGGTCATTAGTGATCAATAGATCCAGGATTGCATTTTCTCTAGTAGGGGAATCCACCAACTGTGACATGTAATTATCCAGTAAGGTTTCCGTGAATAGACGGGCCTTCTGTGAGTGTGCAGTCCCCTCTTCCCAGTCAATGTCGGGATAATTGAAGTCCCCCAATATGATGACTGATCCCAGTTTTGCCACTTTACCCATTAGTGCTAAAAACTCCAGCTCTACCTCCTCCCCTTGGTTAGGTGGCCTATAGCAAACCCCCACAACTACTTTTCCCTTATCTTCTTCCCTATCGAGTTCAACCCACACAGATTCTAAATCCATGCTCATCCCATCCGTAATGTCACTCCTTTCTAGCACCTTTATATTGTTCTTGACATAGAGACATACCCCTCCCCCTCTTTTTCCTACCCTGTCCTTCCGGTACACCGAATACCCTTGGATATTGGCCAGCCAGTCATGTGAGGGGTCGAACCAAGTTTCTGTTATTCCCACAAGGTCTATGTCCTCCTCATGTACTAACATTTCCAACTCATCCATCTTATTAGCTAGGCTCCTGGCATTAGCATATACCCCTCTTAGTTTTACGGAAGTTAAACGTGATTGGCGGTTATGTTTATTTCTGTTTGGTCTGCGGTTTTCCCGCACAGACCCGCCAATTGATGTTGTCGACCTACTGTCGCTGCTGACCCTACAACTGCCTTCAGTCCTCTGCTCCCTCCTGACTGATTCTACTTCTGAGCCCTCCCCCCCGTCTCCTAGTTTAAAAGCCCCTCCAACTTGGTGGCCATCTTTCTCCCCAAAAGAGCTGTACCGTCCCCATTAAGGTGCAGCCCATCCTTACTAAAGAGCTGGTAGCCGACTGAGAAGTCAGCCCAGTTCTCCAGGAACCCAAACCCCTCCTTCCTACACCAATTCCTCAGCCACTTGTTAAGTTCCCTAATCTCCTTCTGCCTCTCTTGTGTGGCTCGAGGTACAGGCAGTATTTCAGAGAAAACCACCTTGGAGGTCCTTTTCCTCAATTTATTACCTAAGTCCCTGAAATCGTTCTTAAGGATCCTCCACCTACCTTTAACTTTCATGTGTCTTACACTGAGGAGAGGCTTCCGTCGGGCCACTCTGCCATAAAGCCCCGACTGGTGGAGGGCTGCAGTGATGGTTGACTTTCTACAACTTTCTCCCATCTCCTGACTGCATCTCTGGAGCTCAGCCACAGTGATCTTTGGGTTCTTCTTTACCTCTCTCACCAAGGCTCTTCTCCCCCGATAGCTCAGTTTGGCCGGACGGCCAGCTCTAGGAAGGGTTCTGGTCGTCCCAAACGTCTTCCATTTGAGGATTATGGAGGCCACTGTGCTCTTAGGAACCTTAAGTGCAGCAGAAATCTTTTTGTAACCTTGGCCAGATCTGTGCCTTGCCACAATTCTGTCTCTGAGCTCTTCAGGCAGTTCCTTTGACCTCATGATTCTCATTTGCTCTGACATGCATTGTGATCTGGAAGGTCTTATATAGACAGGTGTGTGGCTTTCCTAATCAAGTCCAATCAGTATAATCAAACACAGCTGGACTCAAATGAAGGTGTAGAACCATCTCAAGGATGATCAGAAGAAATGGAAAGCACCTGAGTTAAATATATGAGTGTCACAGCAAAGGGTCTGAATACTTAGGACCATGTGATATTTCAGTTTTTCTTTTTTAATAAATCTGCAACAATGTCAACAATTCTGTGTTTTTCTGTCAGTATGGGGTGCTATGTGTACATTCATGAGGAAGAAGAATGAACGTAAATGATTTTAGCAAATGGCTGCAATATAACAAAGATTTAAGGGGGTCTGAATACTTTCCGTACCCACTGTACAATTAAAAGTCTTAATTGTATATGATACAATTCAATATGCTCGCTCAAGGACAAGGATGTTTAAAGAAAAAATAAATTATATTATTGACATGATGCCTGCCATACCTGAGGGCGGAGGAGGGTAGGCTGAGCATTAGGCTGCAGCACCACACTTATTAGCATTGGTGGCCAGCAGGCCAGTTGTATCAAGTGTGGTTGGCGGCCTACGGTCTGTCTGAATGTCCTCACTGGCATTCATGGTTCCCTTTAATGAACTGTAGCTCCCCAGTGACGGCAGCACACATGCAGCCCCAGACCATGACACTCCCACCACCATGCTTGACTGTAGCCAAGACACACTTGTCTTTGTACTCCTCACCTAGTTGAAACCACACACACTTGACACCATCTGAACCAAATAAGTTTATCTTGGTCTCATCAGACCACAGGACATGGTTCCAGTAATCCATGTCCTTAGCCTGCTTGTCTTCAGCAATCTGTCTGCGGGCTTTCTTGTGCATCATCTTTAGAAGAGGCTTTCTTCTGGGACAACAGCCATGCAGACCAATTTGATGCAGTGTATGGTCTGAGCACTGACAGGCTGACTCCCCACCCCTTAAACCTCTGCAGCAATGCTGGCAGCACTCATATGTCTATTTTCCAAATATAACCTCTGGATATGACGCTGAGCATGTGCACTCAACCTCTTTGGTCGATCATGGCGAGGCCTTTTCTGGAACCTGTCCTTTTTAAATGGCTGTATGGTCTTGGCCCCTGTGCTGCAGCTCAGTTTCAGGGTCTTGGCAATCTTTTTATAGCCTAGGCCATCTTTATGTAAAGCAACAATTCTTTTTTATTTATACAATGTGGACGTTTTTTCAATCCCATATGACACAGTGGGGTTGATTTACTAAAGGCAAGAAGGCTGCTCACTTTGCAAGGAAAGTTGCACTTTGCAAAGGAATTTCCCTTAGCTTAGTGAATGTGATGGAATTTCACTTTGCAAAGAATACCCAATCACATGATCAAAAAAAGCAGAATTTTTCTTGCATGTGATTGAATGATGGACTTTAGCAGTGCTTCACCTCATTTACTAAACTATGAGAAAATTATCTTGTAATATGCAAATGATCTTGCAACTCTGATTCCTACTGTATTAAACTCTATTGTAATTGTACTGTCTGTCTTATGTTGTAAAGTGCTATGAAAACTGTCGGCGCTATATAAATCCTGTATAATAATAACAACATTAACAGTCTGCTTTTATTAAATCAACCTCTAAAGCTGGCATAGATGAGTCATTTTTTTTTTTCAACTAGCGATTTGAACAAAAAAAGCTGACCTGATTCCTTTATTCACAGATTCAAGTTGGATGGGGAAGTCCTACCCGCTCTGCTGCACTATTGTATTGTGACAGCGGTGAGACTTCCCCGCCATTAGAAACACAGATCAGCGCTGCAGACTGTAGCCTGCAGCGCTGATCGAGTGTCTAAAATCCGACAGGGTGGTTGAACAGAAGTCGATCGATAGATTAACTTCTGTTCAACCACAGCGGCCGTACGAAATTCAGCCAGTCCCTACTGAACCGGGCAAATTTTGATCCCTGTATGGCCAGCTTAAGCCTCCATGTGTTACTGCAATATAATATGAAATCACCTGGGTAAACTTGTGCATTTGTTCCTAGGCCTAGTCTCTCAGAACAGAGGTAAACCCAAAACCCTCAACCCTGTCTATAGTGGAAAAGTCAATTTCCACATCTTCTTGTCAACATCTTCTGTGACCAGAGTGAATCTCATCCTCTACTGAGCCACAGAGTGCAGTGGAGACCAGGCATCTAAGTAAGGTAAGTTTATTTGCTTGCTTTGCAGGGGATGTCAACGTTCATATGAACAGGAACAGTCACTTTGATGAAGAAGTTGATTTGATTATTAGGATTTTTTTATGTATTTATTTATTCATGGAGGCAACAGGAAAGTACAGAACATTTAAAATGGCAGCCAGAGTTATCTGACAGTTAATGTGGGGTGTCTGCCTCATTTTCTACCAGAATTTCCAAATAGTTGTATGTAGAAGAAAAAATATTCCAGTAGAACCACTTCTTTTGAAATGCTTCTTTCTTTCCTTTAATGGTGGAGGAAATGTCCTCTTTCGCTTTAGTGTCATTTATTCATGCAAACCATTTTCTGACCAAAGAGGTATCTTGCTTACGCCAATTCACCTGCATGCAAGCTCTAGCCAAGTTCACTAGGATGCTGATTAAGGAATGCTTACAAGGTTTATCTTGGGATATTGTTGTGATGACATAGGAAGAATTCCTTGGGATTTGGTAATCTGTAAACCTTTGAGATATTTTCTTCACCTTTTACCAAAATTTGTATAGTTTAGGGCAATGTGCAAAAAGGTGCCATTACGAAGAGGGCCCACAGGGTCCCCCCCACACCACCGATCCCCGGGGCTCCGGCGAGACCCTTCCTGCTACGCCTGCTGAATTACAGGGATCAAGACAAGGTCCTGGTGGCTGCCAGGAACAAACAGGATCTTCAATATGAAAATTCCAAAATCCTCCTTTTTCCGGATTACTCTCCGGAGATCCAGCAACACTGTCGATCTTTTACCAAAGTCCGCAGGCATCTCCGGAAAAAGGGCATTAAGCTCAGTTTGTTATATCCTAGCAGACTTGGAGAGTTGTAGATGGAGATCGTACCCGTTTCTTTGAAAACCCAAGAGATGCTTGCACCTGGCTGGATACCCGTTGAACCTTTTTCTACTTCTATGTTTGGTGATGACTGGTTGTCATTTTCTACCACCTTTCAATTCATATGTAAGATTCTGGGGCTTATACATTTTAATTGAGGTACGTAGTTATGTTATACTCAGTGGAGGAAGTGAGTTCTGAGTCCATGACTACTGTTAGTTGCAGCTTGTGCTCCTGTATCAAGGCTCATCTTTCAGCCTGCTCAGATATCTAGACATGGGAGAGCCCACATCACAGGAGCTTGTACAATGCCTTCCTTGAACAATCGTAATACTTCACTGACTTTTACTTCACTGTTTTCTGTTAGATACTACAAGCTGGTCGTCTAAGACCCACCAGCTGTCTCTCTTGTTCCCTAGACTGACGGACTTGCCCATCGGGCATCAATCCCCCTCCCCCACTCATACTGGACATGATGCATAGGTTATGACCAGTTATACCTTCCACAGTTCTTTGGGATTAAATCTCTACCTGCTCCCCTCCTTTTGAGAGGCGCAGGTGAGGTATGGATAGGGCTGGCACTAGATGCCAAATGGTTGGTTACCTGTTGTTGATGTTATGTTTTAGTTCCTTTATGTTTTTAAATTCTTTTTTTTTTTTGTTACTTTGGCACAGTTTTAAGTGCCGGTATGGCAATGGCTCGTTTCTGTTTTGCTGCCTCTCAGATGCTTTTTTTTCCCGGTCTCGCTCACACCTCACATTCTCTTATTCTTTAATACAATTTGGCTCCACACTCTTTCGAAGAACTAAAAGTCATATCATGGAATATCAGAGGTCTCAATTCTAAATTTAAAAGGGCCCTGATGTTTCAATACCTCAAGCATCAGGCCCCTCACCTGATACTATTGCAGGAGACACATCTTACAGGCAGCATAATATTGACACTAATAAAAATCTGGATTCAAAGGGTCTTTCATGCCACACTCTCAAATTACATCAGCGGAGTATCTTTACTTGTCAGCAAAAAATTGCCTTGTGTCATTCACCAGGTTCACACAGACCCCCACAGAAGGTATGTGGTTGTGGTGATGACTTTGTGGCAACAAAAATATGTGTTAGTTGGTTTATATGTTCCTCCTCCATTCTCATTGGCTATCCTGTACTCCGTTCTTGAGAAGATGGTCCCTTATTGCCCATCCAAATTATTGATAATGGGAGACTTTAACCACTTGCCGACCGCTCACTCGAGCTCTACTGTGGCAAAGTGGTTAGTTATCGTCCAGCGATGTAGACCTACGTCGCTGGACTCCTCCCCTTGTGGGCGGCACACGCGCGCCACCGGAGGCTCGCTCACGCTGTATTCATTCACAGCGGGAGTCGGGCCAGGGGAGGAGCGGGAATCGAGTTTGGAGATCCGCCCGCTTGTGTAAACAAAGCGGGCGGATCTCCTAAGTGACAGATTGCAGGGTCTAGCATAGCTGAACATGCGATCTGTCCCTGTGTCACTCAGTCACCTCCCCCCACACATGTTAGTAAGCACCAGGCATACATTAACCCCTCCCTCTCCAATAAAATTAACCCCCTACCAGTGTCATTTTTAAAGTAACAGTGCATATTTATAGCACTGATTACTGTAGTAATGTCACTGGTACCCCCAAAAGTGTCAAAAATGTCAGTCAAGGGTCCGATCTGTCCGCCACAATGTCGCAGTCCCGCAAAAAAAAATCGCAGATCGCCGCCATTACTCGTTAAAAAAAAAAACACCAAAAATGACAGAAATCTTTCCCTTAGTTAGTAAACGCAATAACTTTTGCGCAAACCAATCAAAATACACTTATTGTGATTTTTTTTTTTACCAAACATAGGTAGCAGAAAACACGTTGGCCAAAAATGTAAAAAAATGTTGATTTTTACATTTTTTTTGGGGGGGGGGGGGGGGGGAATTTCATATAAAAAAATTTGAAAAATATTGTTATTTTTTCAAAATTTACGCATTTTTTTGTTTATAGCGCAAAAAGTAAAAATCGCACAGGTGATCAAATACCACCAAAAGAAAGCTCTGTTTGTGGGAAAAAAAGGACGTAAATTTAGTTTGGGTACGGCTTCGCACGACCATGCAATTGTCAGTTAAAGTCGCACAGTGCCGAATCGCAAAAAGTGGCCTGGACGTAAGACAGCAAAATCCTCCGGTGGTAAAGTGGTTAACTCCACTATGGAAAGACCCGCACCAGCTAAACAATTCTCTGGTGAATTACCTAATTGGGCACAGGCAGCAGGTCTTATGGATGTGTGGAGGTGGAAGAACCCTGGAGAGAAAACCTACTCGTGCTTCTCCTCCTCCTCCTATAAAACATCTTCCCGCATAGACCTGGCTTTTACCAACTCCTCTCTTTTAGCAGAGGTTTTGGATGTGGCCTACCTGCCCAGTGGACTGTCGGATCATTGCCCCCTAGTGGTGACTTTCCACACTAGACCACGATTCAATGGATCCCTGTGGTGTCTGGGAGCCCATTGGGTTTCACATACAGACATCTCCGATAAGGCACCCTCTGTTTTACAAGAATACTGGAAGATGAATGGGGATACATCTTCTCTGGACGCGGTATGGGATGCCTTTAAGGCTTTTACAAGAGGTCATTATATTTCCTCTATTGCTGCTGTTAAGCGTGATCAAACCTCCGAGATACTAATTTTGCAGAAGATGGTACTTGAACATATGGCTCGTTATAATGCAGACCCCAATACTGCCAATTTTGACTCTCTTGAGTCGGCAAAAAGGGTCTGCATTTACACCTAGCCAAGGTCATTAGACTAAATCTTCTAAAATGCAAGCAAACTTTCTTTGAACAAGAAGATAAGAACGGTCAGTATTTGGCACTGCTATCCCAAAATAAGGTTCCCTTTATGCTGATCCCTGAGATTAAAGCCCAGTCTATTGACACTGTAACATCTCAGGCAGAAATCTTAGAGGAGTTTAGACAATACTACACCAAGCTATACACATCTTCCTTTCTGTCAACTGATTGCCTAAAGGATCTCACCTCTCTATTAGATACGGTGGCTCTTGACTGGCTTTCGGATGAGGAGAGGTCTCATCAGAAGAAGTCAGTTTCGTTATCCAATCCTTCTCCAATGGAAAGGCTCTGTTAGGGATACAAGTGGTAGCCTGATGGCAGAGGAAGGCCCCACGTGTGCTGGAGGGCGGAGCTTAGACGGGACCCCCCAAGGTAAGTGACACAGGCTAACCTGAGGTGCGGAATCTAAGTATCCACCGGTTTTCGCCAGGGCCTCTAGTGGTGAGGATGGACTTTGCTGCGTGTGGATACCAGGTCGCAGTCCTCAGGGTCGCCCCACCAAGGGAGAAACCGGTCAAGATCCGAAGGCAGATAAGCAGACAAGGGAGATCCGAGAGAATGGTCAAACAAGCCGGGGGTCAGGACGGGCAGCAGGTCAACAAGGTCAGGAACAAGCCAAAGGTCAAACGGATATCAAACAGGTAACAGGAAGCAGGCTTCAGGAACACAGGAAGAGCTGCAGACAAGACAGCGAAGACACAGTGCTTCTGAGCTGTTTAAATAAGGCAGCCTGTTTGCCAATTACTGCAATTAGTCTGCTCTAGTTTAACCCTTTGGATTGCAGAATCATGACAGTACATCAGTGTGCTCAGGAAGCATTCCTAACATTGCCCCCCCCTTAAAGGCAACCTCCGGGTGCCCAACAAACTGCTTTTCTGAGAATGGGCAAGAAAAAATGACTGGATCAGGTCTCCGGCATGAATGTTACTCTCAGGTTCCCAGGAATTCTCTTCCGGCCCATAACCCTTCCATTTAATAAGGAACTGAAGCTGGTTACCTCTTTTCCGGCAATCAAGTACAGCCTCAACTTCGTACTCCATGTCGCCATCCACCATCACTGGTTCCGGAGGTCCAGGGCTTCTGCCGGGGAAGGCGTCCGGAACTACGAGTTTTAAAAGAGTGACATGGAACACAGGATGGATCCGTAGGGTATCAGGTAAGGATAAATCATAGGACACGGCATTGAGTCTTCTTTTAACGGGGAATGGGCCGATAAACCTGGGAGCCAACTTCTTGGATGGGCATGCCAAGCGGAGGTTAGCTGTGGATAAAAAGACCTGGTCACCTGGTTGGAGAATCAGTTCTCCCCTCTTTTTCCCATCAAAGATTCTTTTGGATGCTATCTGAGCCTTGGCCAAGGTGTCCTGCAGAAGTTTGTTGTTACTCGTGAAGAAGTCAATGGTGACCTGAACTGCGGGCACTCCGGAATCAGATGGGAAGTCGGGCAGAAAGGAAGGATGAAACCCATAATTGGCAAAGAAGGGAGATTGGCCGGTGACAGAATGTCGTGAATTATTAAAGGCAAATTCCGCAAATGGTAGTAATGCTACCCAGTCGTCCTGGACGAAGGTGGTAAAGCACCGGAGATATTGTTCCAGGGTCTGGTTTGTTCTCTCTGTTTGCCCGTTCGTCTGCGGGTGGTAAGCTGAAGACATAGATAATTCAATTTTTAGTAGCTTACACAAGGCCCTCCAAAAGCGTGACGTGAACTGTACCCCTCTGTCCGAGATAATGTTCTTGGGTACCCCGTGGAGTCGCACGATCTCCCTAATAAAGACTTCTGCAGTTTCTTTCGCAGAGGGGGTACCTTTGAGGGGTAGAAAGTGGGCCATCTTAGTAAGCCGGTCTACAACCACAAAAATGGCGGAGCACCCGGCCGAAGGTGGAAGTTCCACGATAAAGTCCATGGCGATAGTTTGCCAGGGCCGGTCAGGGATGGGGAGTGGTCTGAGGAGACCCCACGCCTTATTTCTGGTGGTTTTACTCCTGGAGCAAGAAACACAGGAAGACACATAACTTCTGCAGTCTTTTTCCATTTCAGGCCACCAGAAGGTGCGTTGCATGAGGTCAAGGGTCCTATGAACGCCAAAATGGCCAGCCAGAGGGTGGTCATGGCAGGCAGCTAGAACCGAAACTCTGACTCCCTCCGGGACAAAGATTTTGTCCTTAGCCCACAACAAACCATCCTTGCGTGACAGGGGTATCCCAGGAGGACCGGAAATGTTGGCAGAGGCTTGCTCAAGATGGGATTTCAGGCTAGTGAGCAGGAGCAGGAAGTTTTTCTCTGACAGGATAGTGTCAGGTACCAAATCTTCTTTAGGATTATCAAACATCCGGGACAGGGCATCCGGTTTGACATTTTTCGACCCGGGACGATAGGTAATATGGAACGAGAATCTGGAGAAGAAGAGTGCCCATCGGGCCTGGCGGGGTCTAAGTCGTTTTGCAGATCTTAAGTATTCAAGGTTCTTATGATCGGTAAATATAAGAATCGGGTGTGATGCTCCTTCCAGTAGATATCTCCACTCTTCGAGAGCGGCTTTGATAGCCAGGAGTTCCCGGTCCCCGACATCATAATTTTTCTCCGCGGGAGAGAGTTTCCGGGAAAAGAAGGCTATTGGGTGAGTTAAGTCTTTAGTTCCCTGTCTTTGGGAGATGACTGCCCCGACCGCAACTTCCTATGCGTCTACCTCCAGGAGATAGGGTAAGGCAGGATCCGGGTGACTCAGGATAGGGGCAGAGGTAAAATGTTTTTTAAGAACCGAGAAGGCGGACTGAGCCTCTGGGGTCCACTGGAAGCGGACATTCTTCTTAGTAAGGTGAGTAATAGGGGCTATGATGTTGGAGAACCCCTTAATGAACCTCCTATAAAAATTGGCGAAGCCAACGAAGCGCTGTACTCCCTTTTTGTCTGATGGAGGTGGCCAGTCCAGAATGGCAGAGACCTTCTGAGGATCCATCTCTATTCCATCTGTGGAAATTATTAACCCCAGAAACGGGATACTGTTCTGCTCAAAAACGCACTTCTCGGCCTTGGCGTAGAGACCATGCTGGCGAAGGCAACCAAGGACATTTCGAACGTGCTCGCGATGCTGCTCTAGGGATGTTGAGAAGATTAGGATGTCATCCAAGTATACGATGACGAAGATATCCAACCAATCCCTGAAGATGTCGTTCACAAAGTGTTGGAACGTGGCAGGAGCATTACAAAGGCCAAATGGCATTACCAGGTATTCGAAATGTCCGAATCTAGTGCGGAAAGCAGTCTTCCATTCGTCGCCCTCCCGGATGCGCACCAAGTTGTACGCCCCACGAAGATCCAGCTTAGTAAACAGGACGGCAGATCTGAGTCTCTGAAAGAGTTCGGGGACTAGAGGAAGGGGATAACGGTTTTTAATAGTAACTTTATTTAAATCCCTATAATCAATGCATGGTCGGAGAGTGTGATCCTTCTTCTCTACGAAGAAGATACCTGCCCCTGCTGGAGAGGTAGAGGGACGGATGAACCCCTTCTTCAGACTTTCGTCTACATAGTCTTTTAAGACGTCCAGCTCACGTTCAGAAAGTGGGTAGATCCGGCCGAACGGGATTTCGGCTCCTGGGAGCAAGTCGATGGGGCAGTCATATGGACGGTGGGGGGGCAAGGTCTCTGCTCCCCGTTTGCTGAATACATCCAGGAAATCATGGTATGCTTTGGGCACCACAGAACATACATCAGGTTCAGATTCAAGACAGAACAGAGTCTTGGGGAATTCAGGAGGAGCGGGTAGACAGGAATTCTTGCAGTACAGAGATGGGAACTGGATGGTGCCTGTGATCCAATTGACTTGTGGGTTATGTGCTTGCAACCACGGTAATCCCAGGATAATGGGAAATAAGGGGGATTTGATAACATCCAAGATAATCAGTTCCTTATGGCCGGAGGAGGAGACCATAGGAAGGGGAAAAGTTTCTTGGGTCACGGGCCCGGATTTGATGTGGGAGCCATCAGCCAGGAAGATGGTGAGGTCCTGGGTCTTGAGCCGGAGAGGTACGCCATGTTGCAGGGCGAACGAGCGATCAATGAAACAACGGCAGGCTCCCGAGTCAATGATTGCTGTAACTGGGACGGGTCCTTCCGGAAGCTGTAATGACACAGGAAAGGCTAGGTGGGAGGAACTGGTAACAGATGCCACACAACTGTATGGTGAGGCCTGCAGGAACTTATGGTATTTTGCCGGGCAGGAGCGCACATAGTGGCCAGCTTCACCGCAATACAGGCACAGGTTACCCAACTGGCGACGGCGTCTCTCCTCCGGGGACAAAGCAGGCCGTATGATCCCAAGTTGTATAGGTTCGGGCGTATCTGAGGCGACTCCAGCAGGAGCGGGGTTGGTAGGAGCTGACCCAGCGGAAGAAAAGTATGCAGGAGGAGCAACTGGTAGCGTCCAGGCTGGTCTGAACTGCTGCGGAGATCGTTCTGCTCTGCGTTCCCGTAGCCGCCGGTCGATTTGAATGGACTGGGAAATCAAATCTTCCAAGGCGTCGGGGACACCTACCCGTGCCAGCTCGTCCTTCAGTCCTTCCGACAAACCGAGACGGAACTGATACCGGAGTGCTGCTTCGTTCCAGGACGTATCGGAACTGAGGCGGCGGAAGTCAGTAACGTAGTCTTCTACGGGCCTGCGACCCTGCTGAAGAACATGAAGCGCAGCTTCTGCGGTGGAGGATCGCTGCGGGTCATCATAGAGCTGTGCCATGGCCTCAAAAAATGACCGTAAGGAGTTTAAATGGGGGCTGCCCTCTTCAAGGAGCCGATGAGCCCAGGACTGGGGTTCACCTAGGAGCAGGGAGATAACAAACCCCACCTTGGTGGTTTCCAAAGAAAAGGTTTGAGGTTGCAGGGAGAAATACAGCTGGCAGGCGTTGCGAAATGCCCGGAATTTACCACGATCCCCGGAATATTTTTCTGGAGCAGGAACTCGAGGTTCTGGTGACAGCATCACTACGGTAGGGCCAGAAGCAGGTCCAGAGGGTGCTGCAGCAGGAGAGGAAGCAGATAATACAGGAGAACCCCCCTGAAGTGTCGTAGAGCGCAACCGTTCCTCTAGCTGTGTGTAGCCGTCTTGAAGCGACTTTACGGCTTGAGACAGGGTTGCGAGGTGTTGGCAGATCTCTTCCAACGGTGAGGCTTCTCTTGCAGGCTCCCTCATGGCTGTCTTGTACTGTTAGGGATACAAGTGGTAGCCTGATGGCAGAGGAAGGCCCCACGTGTGCTGGAGGGCGGAGCTTAGACGGGACCCCCCAAGGTAAGTGACACAGGCTAACCTGAGGTGCGGAATCTAAGTATCCACCGGTTTTCGCCAGGGCCTCTAGTGGTGAGGATGGACTTTGCTGCGTGTGGATACCAGGTCGCAGTCCTCAGGGTCGCCCCACCAAGGGAGAAACCGGTCAAGATCCGAAGGCAGATAAGCAGACAAGGGAGATCCGAGAGAATGGTCAAACAAGCCGGGGGTCAGGACGGGCAGCAGGTCAACAAGGTCAGGAACAAGCCAAAGGTCAAACGGATATCAAACAGGTAACAGGAAGCAGGCTTCAGGAACACAGGAAGAGCTGCAGACAAGACAGCGAAGACACAGTGCTTCTGAGCTGTTTAAATAAGGCAGCCTGTTTGCCAATTACTGCAATTAGTCTGCTCTAGTTTAACCCTTTGGATTGCAGAATCATGACAGCACATCAGTGTGCTCAGGAAGCATTCCTAACAGGCTCCAGGACCGGACGGCCTGCCCATAGAGTTTTACAATACCAATAGTGACCTACTGGCCCCACTCCTGGTGTCTCTCTTTACAAACTGTTTGGAGAAGGACACACTTCCCCTTTCCATGAGCGAGGCTCATGTAATTCTCATATATAAACCTCCCAAAGACCCTACAGCCTGCTCTTCCTACAGACCAATTGCTCTGTTAAACAATGATCTTAAAATACTCACCAAAATCCTAACTGGCCGATTTAATTCTCTCCTACACTCTGTGATAGAGGCCGACCAAACCAGGTTCATGGCCCATAGAGCTACAGATGTTAACTTGCGGAGATTATTCACAAAAATCCATGCCCCACATGATAACATAGGCTCAAGAGTGGTTGCCTCCATATACATTGGAAAGGCTTTTGATACTGTTGAGTGGACCTATTTATGGGAGGTGTTAAGGAGACTGGGCTTCCCCCTTCTTTTAATACGGTGGTTAAAAAGGATATATCAACACCCTACAGCGATGATTAGATTGGGTGGAGATCTGTCCAAAAAATTTTCCTAACAGAGGGGCACGAGACATGGCTGTCCCCTCTCCCCGGCTCTTTTTGCTATCGCAATGGAGCCAGTAGCCGAGGCCCTACAGGTCTACCCACTCATACGCGTTGAGAGTTGCCTGGCTGGAGGAGAGGGTAGCCCTATATGCAGGCAACCTGTTGTTATTCTTGAATGATGCTGGTCCTTCCTTGGAGGGAGCACTCCAGACACCGGAGGCGTTCTCTGCCATTACAGGTCTAAAAGTCAATTGGTCCAAATCTCTGCTGTTCCCAATAGACTCAGAAAACAAACTGCTTCAAAAAACGTTGAAGTTGCAATGGGTACAGCAATTTAGGTATCTGGAAGTGATGGTGTCCCGAGAGGCTGAAGATTACCTTAAGCTTAATCTTCTCCCAGTGTATCAGTCTACAAAGGCTCAATTGAAAACATCGGAGAACCTACCCTTGTCCATTTTAGGATGTTTAAATATGATCAAAATGAAAATACTCCCGAAATTTACATATCTCTTTAGACACTCGTCCCAATGGATCCCTAGATCCCTTTTTCCCAACTAATCCAACTCTTTTCTTCCTTCATATGGGGTTCCCGCCCACCTAAGTACAAACTGACAACTCTGAGACCCACCTCCAGGGGAGGGCTAGCTTTACCGGGTTGTTACAAATATTTTCTGGCATCCTAGCTGGTCACTGCTAGATGGTGGCTATGTCCCGACAGATTTACTACATCTACAGACCCTTCTGGGCCCCTTATCCCTTGACTCCTTCCATGGTCACTACAGTCAGGGCCTGGAAAGTGGGGTTGTCATTTGAAAAACACTCACGGGAAGTCATTTCCCCAAATACCCCCTGTGGCTTAACCCAACGTAAACACACTTATATAATCTTCGAGACCCCCAAAGGTGGGGAACCATTGTAACTAATGGTTCCCTGCTATCCCTCGCATTACTTTCTGCCGAGTACAATGTTCCAGCCTCCCACCTGTTTAATTTCCTCCAGTTGTCTTCTGCTTTCAGAGCACAATTTCCTGCTGGCCCTCCTCAGCTGGAACAACCAAAGTCAGAACATGTCACTAGGACTGATTGTGCACAGAAACCTACCTCCGCTCTGTATAATCACCTACTATTGACCCCTCTTCCAGATCGATGAAAGTGGCTAAGAGATATACCTGAACTAGATGAGGATTGGGAGGGTGTTTGGGATATTTCATTCAGTCACCTGGTTTCTAAGAGAGATAGGCTCATCCAGTTTAAAATTATATATAGGACCTATTTCACCCCGCATAGATTGCATATTATGAACCCCTCGATTTCTCCAGAGTGCTGGAGATGTGACTACTCTCCAGCGGATTTTTCTCATATCTTTTGGGGTTGTCCAGCTATAGCCACCCTTTGGACAGAGGTAGTTGCGGTTATCAACTCTATTGCTGGCATTTCCCTAAAAACATCTTTTGGTCTGTGCCTTTTGGGGTTGGTGGAGGCAGAGGATCCTACGTTAGCAGGAAGGACCATGCTCAGTCTACTACCGTTTTACGCCCGGAAGACCATAACTATGTCTTGGAAGAAAACTACTCCCCCCATCCCTTACCTTATGGAAACATTTAGTTAACATCAACCTGCCCTTGTACAAAGAAACCTATGTTAATAGAGGTTGCCCTAGGAAATATGGTAAAGTGTGGTCTAAATGGTTGGATGATCCATCCACAGTTGGTATGCAAGATATATTATGATTTCACCTTTGCTAACAATATTGCGGTTAGGTAAAACAAAGAATGATCTCACTATAATTTAATCCCCGACTTGTTTCAATGGGGATGTGAGGAGACACTGGGGACACTTTCTTATTGGCAGTATTACTATCATACATTGGGGGGGGGGGAGGCCTTTTACATGAGCCACGCCAAGTCGCAAAAATGCTGTAATTTATCATGATGTTCTTGGACCCCTGCGTGGGCGACCCTGTCTTACCGGGACTTCTGTTTGTTTTTGTGTTGTGTATTGTACACCTAATATGCAAATAAAAAGTTATTTTTCTAAAAACGGTGTCTTTACCTTCTTTACAGCCCCAGCAAGTGGAGGAACGGGGTGGAGAGCTGTGCAAAATGCTGGGAACCCTATACCATCTCAACAGGATTTTATATCCTGTTTCTTGAATAAATGTATTGGTTGTATTTTATGTGTGAAGTATATAATTTTTTCTTCTTGTTTAGATGTAAGCGATAATTGACGTCCATTTCTGTATGAACTGTAGGGACTCTCTAAGAAAAAGTAAGCATTTTGGGGGTAATTGGTCATGGACAAAAGTGAAGGCCAACTTGGCATATTTCCAAAATAGCAAACTCTAGTGTGGTCTATGTGTATTAGATGTCGGAAATGCTGATCTGTCATACCAGGTTGGAATGATGGGTATAGCAGTAATGGCGCAAGTGAGATGTTCATTAGGGCTGAATGTTTTCTAAAAATTTAAATGGTTGGGCCTATAGTAGGTTATGTCTTTACATCTGTCATGGAGGATTCGAAGCACCAGAGCAGAATTTTGAGTGTTTGTTTTACCTCTATTTAGAGTTTCAGTGTCTTATGTCTGAACCAACTGACTATTCTTCCCAGATGTACAGCCACATGATATCACCCACATCTGGAAAGCCCAGCCCACCAGTTCTCTTCTGAAAACAGAGAACATAATAACTGAAATGTATTTCGTGAATAAAGTGTGTATATGACGAAAAAAGGCTTGGGGGATAGCTATGGGGAGAGCCTGAAGGAGGCATAGGATCCAATAAGCTCTCTTCTTTAGCAGGAAATGAAAATCCTCAAATTATAATATAATTTGTTACCAAATAGCTCTGGCAGAGGTTGGATGCTATGGGGAGAATGGTATTTCCAGGATTCTGCAGAGCTAGTGACAGGCAAAGTTGTATTTCTAAAAACACACTTCTACTGAGCAGGGGTGGGGTGGCAGTGGTGTTTCCAGGGACACTGTGGTGCTGAGCTTTAAATAGGTAGTACTATGTATGGGGCACTACTATGATCTGAATAGGGACACAGCCAGGAGCAATATTCGGCTGAGCCAGGAGTACATTGGGACATTTAAAGGGAAAATCTGATGATGCCGAATGGTGATTTCTTTTTTTTTTTCCTTTTCACCAATACAATTTATTTAATCTGTAGCTATCTATTCTGTGCACAGCTTTGCCAAAAGAAAGAAAATTTGAAAAGTAGTGAAAGTTAAAATAAACATGTCGTGAGAGGAATACCAGTGCTGTTATTTCTGACCTCCTTTTTAAAACCTAGCCTTTTGGCTTTTTACAGTATCAGAATTTTCTGTCTTGATCGATAACAATTAGAAAGTGAAAAACAGAAATAACTGAATTTCCTTTTTCAAGAGTTCAATTTATTGAAGCCAATGGATCAGCATGGCAGCCAGGCAACTAGCATTTTCAGAAAAACAGTTCAGCAATAGCAACCTCCATGTTTTTTGTATGAAAGGTTTCATGCAAGAGTTTATATAGTAATGTAAAGCATATGCAAATTGTAGTAGCCCAAAGGAATCTTTCGGAAGTCATCCTTTACAGATCTGACAGTACTACACCTGGTTCCTGGGGATTACTGTAATCGGCACACTATCATTCTTCACTTCCTTTATACAGTGTCTGTGTGTATACATGTACACATATATAAATATATATATATATATATATATATATATACTGTGTGTGTGTACAGTATGTATGTATATATAATCAACATAAATGATTTTAAGCATGGCTACCAGTGTGTGTGTGTGTGTGTGTGTGTATATATATATATATATATATGGTGTATTTATTTGTATTCATTAATGCTATGGTGCATGTACTGCTTGTTGCCCAGGAACCTGGCACTGAAAGGTTGACTGATTTGCACGTTCACGTTAGATTTGATAGTGAAACTTCCTTACTGTTGTCAAATAGTCTTCAAGAAATCGTTCCAAATTTGGAAACCTAGCAGAAACTCAAACATTGCTATCATTCATGGGTGTCCACAATGTTCTGTTTGCAATAGGGGCAGTCACTGTACCCAACCTACATCATGTCCCTGCACAGATGTGACATAGCAGGCGTGTACCACTAATTCTTTTCATATCCATCTCCCAGACCAACAGGTAGTTGGCATTCAGCAAAGTCTTCAAATGCATGCAAAAAGGCATGTCACAACTACATAAAGAAACTGAAGGAAAATATTATGCGTTGTCAGTTGTGAGTACCTGTTAGAATCCAGTTCTCATTTTTGAATGAAGTATTTGCTTGATGGCAAGCGAAGGAGTCTTGAAATTATATACCTTTTGGTTATGAAGTGGGAGCATGTCCAAATAGTAATTGAGAAAATAAAACATTTAGCTCAACATACAGATCTTCAGTCTTTCAAGTCAGGTGTTGCGTTAGACACTGACATGAAGCAAATAAAGCCAGGGCAACTCGGCCTGCACATGGGGGTACTTTTAGCTGTGTATGTACTTCCCAATGCCTGGGACCTGGCGGGGACTGCGTTCATGTAAAAGTCAAACTTTATGGTAGCACCTCGGCTTCGAGATGAGCCTTAGGGTCCTTTCACATGGGCGCTCCGTATGTCCGTATTTCATCCCATTTTTTTGCGGATGAAATAATGCATGTCAATGGGATTGCGGATGTCAGCGGATGACCATCCGCTGACATCCGATTTGCGTCCTTTCCGATCAGTTCAGTTTTTTTGAACGGAAAAAAAACCCTATTTTTTCCGTTTAAAAAAACAGAACGGACGCAAAAACGGATGTCAGCGGTGTCATCCGCAATCCCATTGACATGCATTATCTTTGTTTATCATCCGCAAACGGATGGGATGATAAACGGACATATGGACCGGATGACACATAGGTCACCCGTGGCCGTAAAAAAAAAAAAAATTAAAAAGTGCCGGAGTGGACCAAAAAATGGTCTGCCCCATGTGAAAGGACCCTCACACTGTTCTGCAGTAGGTATTTACCGAGTCCTTCTGTAAAAGTGCTGTCCCATGTTACCACACACTTTCCTTGATGTATGTTGCATTTAGGAGGGACACTGCTGAGTCCTTGCCCTCTTCACCAGTCCAGCGTACCTCTGCTACCTCACTCCCAGTGACAGAATGGGGTCTCGCCATGCACCTAGTGCAGACCTCATGCGTGCACTCACCTAACTCCCTTGGTCTCCTGTACCATGCCGCCAAGCTATGGGTCTCCATAAGGTGGGTTCAGTCCCGATACCGTCAGGGAACTGACCGCTGGGAAGGAAGCCAGATCATCACCCCCCACCCTCTCGCTGAAGAAGGACCCTCCTCCATGGCAGGTACCACGCTTAATGACAGGCTGCTTTGCTCCTTGCACTAGTTCTTGGTTACCCATAGCAACTGCATTTCACATCCACTTGTCTCACCGAGATAACCCTTTTGTGGTGACCTTGCTTCATACTTCACATATGCTTCACTGACCTGTTCTTTCATACGCCAGAGACCATCATGCACCCCTTTCAATTACTTCAGACCAAGCTAAGAACAGTTTGGCAACTTTTCTGTAATTTCTCATGGTAGATCAGACAACAAGCATAAAAGGCCAGACCCTAAACTGACTAACAGAGGTTGCTGCCAGGGCATACCTTTACAGGTCCACAGCTAGTCCATAGCTGGCAATCTCCAATGACAGGTACAACAGCATCTTGTGCTGAATACATACTGGCTATTGGGCTCCCAGGTTCCATGTACTGGTGTGTTCTCTTCTTCTAAAGGTCCTGCTGCACTCCAGAAGGCCCTCTGAACCAGGCCTGCTCCCCTTTTATGTATCACACAGGGTGGAAGGCTGTCCCAAGACCAAAAGCCCAGGAACTGAGGTAATGAAATGTAACCCTTCCCCAGCCTGGGCATGCCAACTACCTTGCTAGGCAGCCTGCCCACACATTCACTTTATCTTAGTGGTGTCATTAGAGCAACCTTTCTTGACCTTTTCACACCAGAGGAAACCTTGAAAGTATTCTCAGGTCCCAGGGAACCCCTACTAAACATTCATTGGGAGAATAGGTGAACGATGCATCTACTGCATCCCAAGTGAGAACTGTCTCTCTCTTATCAACACTTTATGTTATGATGTGATGGGGTTTGGTATCAGTCAGCATAAATTGTGAGTTCCATCTGTGAAGGGTTGATTATATATCTGGATACCATAGTTGGTTACACATGATATTATTATGGTAAAATATTAATTCTTTATGTGAAACTGTTGTGGGCTCTCACCCTGATATAGATCCATATTATAAATTGGCCCATGCTGGCCACTTGTGCTGATGTATGACTCATTTATATTATGTTTTGTTGTTACTTGACACGTGTCATGCTTCTACTATGTTAAAAAGGGAAAAAAAAAAAGAATTAAAAAAAAACAAAAACATTCATTGGGGTCAGTGGGAAATATACGCCTTACATTTGTGGCTAGTGGTGGCACAGTGGTGTAGTGGTTGGCACTTTCACCTAGCAGCAAGAGGGTCGCTGGTTCAAATCCCAGCCACAACACTACCTGCCTGGAGTTTGCATGTTCTCCCTGTGCCTGCGTGGGTTTCCTCCGGGTACTCCTGTTTCCTCCCACACTCCAAAGACATGCTGGTAGGTTAATTGGATCCTGTATTAAAAAAATGGCCGTACTATGTATGTATGTGAGTTAGGGACCTTAGATTGTAAGCTCCTTGAGGGCAGGGACTGATGTGAATGTACAATGTATATGTAAAGCGCTGCGTAAATTGACAGCGCTATACAAGTACCTGAAATAAAAAAAAAAAATAGTGGGAAGAATGCTCACTTACACTGATGGTCAGATTTACAAACCGCTAAAAAGGTCGTTGGTTTTATGCAGCTGGCTCTCCCAAGTAGTGTTGGTCCTGGAACGAATGCAAGTACCATCAAATAGGGGGTAATTATCCCCTGCTAATGAACCCCTAACAAACTCTGGAGAAACCCTACGGTTCTAAGAACCTTTGCTGAGGTGACATTTGGGTTTACTTAGTAAGACAGTGCATAACGGGGGAGGACTGAACTAAGAGGCGGGAGACATTTGCTCCCCAGACCAGTATGAATAAGGTGTGATTGGTAAGTGGCCCTGAGCGGAGTCATTTTACCCTATAGATTTTAAATTAAAAATGACCCTCAGTCAGTGAAACATGGTGGCCATGATATACCTACTTGCTCCCCATTCAGACCTGTAAGGAAAGATTTTTAGCACTACTATGAGATAGCCTGTGTCTGAATGCCCAGAGATGCCAAGAAAGCTGATTGTGGAGGATGTAAAAAGTTGTGTGTCACAATAAACCATATCCTTTAGCAACAGCCCTCTTTCAGCATTCTCATTAATTAACAAAGCACCATGTTTTTAGCCCCCAGAAATGTGTCCCTACCATTATAGGCTATATTTATATGCATGCCCCCCAGGCTAAAATGCAACAGCACAAAACATCTGCTCCAGCAACTAATCTCTTCTTTTCCACATAAAGTCCTGGAAAACTAATAGATACCATGGATTCCTGAAAGGTATTAAACTTATTTTAAAAGCTGTGACTTACAGGTTCTATAGCCAAGTTTGATTTTTGGGCTGATATTATACTTTACAGCAGATACTGTACTTGTACTGTATGTACTAATAATGATTGTTTGTGGCGAATCCCATTAACATGTTATAATTTCTGGCTGTTAAACTACAGTTTACAGCTTTAGTAACAAGTCATGTTACAAGTAAGCTTTAGGTTGCATGAACTATCAGTGAGTTTTCATTCATTTTGGCTACATATTGAAGACACCTTCCCGAGAAGTGGTATTTGAGGAATCTGAAACATGAACTAGGTCTGTTTTTCATCATAATATTTACCACAGTGGAAGATTTAGCCAAAGAATTTGTTTCTGGCACTAGCAGTTTTTTACAATGTCCTCTATTATGAGACCACAGGCTCCAATATACCGAGCAATTTCTAACAGAATATGCGGGGAGACTGAATAACAAAGGGGAAATAAAGGTTATTGGTTGCCCAGGCTTTGGTTAAATAGCAAATTCAAATATGTTGAATTTGTAGTAGACCTAAATTCTCCAATTGGTTTTTAGTATTTGAGGTTCAAATAAGGGAAAACTCGTCCATTTGTCAGAAAATTGTACAGATTTTTTATAAGATTCTTATAAGCTTTTCGTTGCTAAGACTCTTCAGGTGACAGGGGAACAACTTCCATGGAAAAGGTGCTTTAGTTCAAGGGCAGTGAGATGCCACCTTCTCTGCCAAGCAAGGTGTTGTTAGCCAACATTTAACTGAAGTAGATTTGACATATTTTAGATCATACTTTTCCAAATATAATCAAAATTTGGTTCTAAGAGTTATAAATAAACTTGACACACAAAAATATGCATAACAGCTTGCTTTATGCTAACCTTATAGCAGCTAACGTGCCTAAAGCAAGGCCCGAAGCGAGAAAAAAAAAAAAAAAAAATAGCGCAGGGCAGACATGACCATGTGAAGAGGGGAGACAGGGCAGGTGTGAGTTAAATTAAATTGTTTTGAGTTGGGGGGTATTCAGGGATTGGTGTATCAGGTTTGGGAGGGGTTGAGGTACAGTTAGGAGGGGTGGCCCCTCAGATTGGAGGTCAGTGGAAGTTCAACGGACGAAGGAAGAAGAAGCTTGGTCACCCACCTTTTTCACTGCAGAGCATCTCACCTCAGCTTCCCTGGTCTGTGATGGCGGATTTGGACGTTTTGCTGGAGCAAATTAAGGCCGCTGCCGCGGTGAAGGGGACTGAGTGGCTCCGGTCCCAGGTCTCCACGTTGATGGGGGTTCAGGACTCTGCGCAGGATTCGGAGGGGCTTGCGGTCCCGCGGGCTCGGCGGTCACGGCCGCCGGAGCGTTTTTCACCGGACCCTTCCCCTCGAGCTCAGCGTCATCCTAGGAGCCCCGACAGGGACCCTTCAGGGCCGCTGGCTAAGCGTACTCCTGCTGCGGCCGTGCGCGCCTCTGGGAGGAATCCTCTGCATGGACGGAGCTCTGGGGGTAGTGGGGGGAGGCGGCCTTCGGTCTCTCCCCGTCCCTCTCGCCGGGGTGCTACTGGACTGGCGGGCTCCCCTACTGGCGATGCTCCGGTCGGAGGGGTGCCTCGGCGTGGGAGCGGCTTCATGGCGGCCGGTGGCAGCAGTGATCGGCGGGACTCGGAGTCGGCCTCGGCTGGGCGCAGAGAGATGACGCGGCGGGGCAAGTCACGTGGCCGGGTCATCGGAAGTTCGGCTGGTTCACAGAGGTCTCCGTCGGGCGGAGCTGGAGTACGGGGGCGTGGACGCCTGTCGCTCGGCTCTGCAGATGGCGGGAGTGCGACACCTGGTGGACGGATGTCGGCGGTGCCCGGGGACGATCGTTCGGAAGGCGAGGTGTCCGGATCGGATGTGGAAGAGGATGTCGGTGGTCGGTCGGCGACGAGGGAGGCTGGATCGGCGGCTGGGGGCGCCCCCCCTGGGCAGACAGGTGAGGTCACAATTCCTTCTCTGGCTTTGTCTGATTTGCGGGGCTTGTTTGATGTGGGGGGTGGGAGTGCTGGAGGGGCTCGGGGGGTGGGGGTGTCCCGGCCAGTGGGGGCGGGGACCCCGGAAGGGGGTGATGATGGGGGTTTGAGGGGCTTCCTCCTGGGTCTACGGGACCTCTTGGGGCGTTTGCCCCCGGGGGACGGGGGCCGCTTGTCTCCAGTGGCGGCTTGGGTGCCTCCGGCGGGGGGCTCGGGCACGGAGCCGGGGGGGGCCCCGGGGCTGGCGGGGCCGTCTTCCACGGGGCTGGTTGCGGGGGGGGCTGGGGCCCCTCCCCAGGGTGTTGGTGCGCCGGCAGTGGTGGCGGTGACGGCCGGGGCGGCGGGGGACAAGACCGGGACGGCGAAGGAGGGGAAGGCGGACGCTGTTCGCCTGGACGATTCAGCGAAAGGTGAGGTATATGTTTGTTTTGAGGGCCCGTTGGGGGCACATTTGAAGCAGGAAGTCCGGGAGAAGATCTGGAAGGGTGAGTACGTGGAAATCTTCACGCTGTTGCCCCTCGAGAAGTTTCACCTGGACAGGGTTAAACCGGAGGAGCGCAAGAAGGAGGACGAGGAGGCGCGACGCTATCGGCTTATCCCTCGGACCTTCGCCAATTGGCTGCAGGCCTTTGCCATTCTGGCGGGCGTCATAGGGGAAAAGGCGCCGGAAAACTGCTCGGCCCTGTTCTGCTACATGGACGCTGTAGGGGAAGCCTATCGGGTTTACGGGGGGTCGGCCTGGCTGCGGTACGACGAACAGTTCCGGCAGCGGAAGGCGGTTAGGCCGTCCTTGCGGTGGGACCACAAGGACATCAGCCTGTGGATGCGGCTCATGTCGTCTGCGAAGGCTCCGAATCAGTTTTTTCCAGGGGGGGCCGGTGGTTCTGCGACCCCGGGACAGCCGGCCGCAAAGAGGAGGGGTTTCTGCTGGCAATTTAATGAGGGTTCCTGTAAGTTCGGTGGCACATGTCGCTTCAAACATGAATGCTCCGGTTGCGGAGGTTCCCATTCCTTGGCTCGGTGTTTTAAGTCCGGAAAAGGGCGGTCCGGAGAGCCTTCGCACAAAGGGGACGACGCCGGTGAGGGTGGAAAGGCTGCGGCCTTTTCTAGATAGGTACCCCGATAGGGCGGCTGCCCGACTTCTGGGGGAGGGTTTTGCGGTGGGTTTTCGTATCCCTTGCTCTTTGGCCTCGGTGCCGCCGGTGGCGAGGAATTTGCGTTCGGCATTGCGCCACCCTTTGGTGGTGTCGGATAAGTTGCGCAAGGAAGTGGCTCTCGGTCGCATGGCGGGCCCGTTCTCGGAGGTGCCGGTGCGTGACTTGGTGGTTTCGCCGTTGGGGGTGGTTCCCAAGAAGGAACCCAACAAGTTTCGCCTCATTCACCACCTCTCCTTCCCAAAGGGTGGGTCTGTGAATGACGCCATCGACCCGGATGCCTGTACGGTGTCTTACATTTCCTTTGACGCCGCGGTGGCCTGGGTGCGACATTATGGGCGGGGGGCCTTGATGGCCAAATCGGACATTGAGGCGGCGTTCAGGTTGCTCCCGGTTCACCCGGACAGTTTTCGATTGCTGGGCTGCCGGTGGCAAGGGGCGTATTATGTGGATCGCTGCCTTCCTATGGGCTGCTCCATATCGTGCGCGCTGTTTGAGACCTTCAGTTCCTTTGTGGAGTGGGTGGTTCGGGAGGTTTCCGGTGTGAATTCGGTGATCCACTATTTGGACGACTTTCTGTGTGTGGGCCCGCCCTCTTCCAACGGGTGCGCGATCCTGCTTGCCACGTTGCAGCATGTGGCCGGGAGCTTCGGCATTCTGTTGGCCCCCGACAAGACGGAAGGCCCGACCACGGTGCTCAGCTTCCTGGGCATTGTCGTGGATTCGGAGGCCATGGAGTGTCGCCTACCGGAGGATAAATTGGGGGCTTTGAGAGCTGAAATTGAAGGGGTGCTGGGTTTGCGCAAGATTCGGTTGCGCAGCTTGCAGTCGTTGCTGGGTAAATTGAATTTTGCCTGCCGCATTATGCCCATGGGCCGGGTTTTCTGCCGACGGCTGTCGGCGGCGACTTCGGGGGTGAAGTTGCCCACTCACTTCGTCAGGCTCAACAGGGAACACAGGGATGACTTGCGTCTGTGGCACAGTTTTTTGGCCACATACAATGGTAGATCCTTGTGGATGGCCGGGCCGATCAGCAACTTTGATTTGGAACTGTTTACCGATGCTGCTGGTTCGGCGGGGTACGGGGCTTTTCACCGGGGGGCGTGGAGCGCCGCCCCTTGGCCGGGGGCATGGCAGGTGGCGGGGCTGGTCAGCAACTTGGTGTTGCTGGAACTGTTCCCGGTGGTGGTGGCCCTGGAGATTTGGGGGGCGGAGTTCAGGAACCTGTAGGTTCGCCTCCATTGCGACAATCTCGGGGTGGTTCAGGTGATCAACCGCGCGTCGGCTTCGTCTCAGCCGGTGGTGCGCCTCCTCAGGTATTTGGTTTTGCGGTGTCTACGGTTGAATGTTTTCCTGTACGCTGTGCACATTCCGGGGGTTAAGAATGATATTGCTGACGCGCTGTCTCGTTTTCAGTGGGACAGGTTCCGGGAGTTGGCACCGGCAGCGGAGCAACGCGGAGTCACGTGTCCGGAGTGGCTATGGGGGATTGCCTTGGGGTCCTCGCTGGATGGATCAGGAAGTCGGTGAGCGAGTCCACGTGGTCGGCTTATTGCAAGGTATGGTTGGAGTGGCTGGAGGTGTTGCGGGTGGCATCGGTGGATCCTCTGGGTCCGAAGGTCAGGTGGGTGTTACTTTCTTTTGTCTCTAATCATTTTGAGAGGGGCGCGTCGGCTTCCGCTGTGGCTCGCAAGTTGTCCGGCTTGGCCTTTCTGTTTAAATTTCTGGGTTGTCAGGATTACACGAAGGACTTCGTGGTGAGACAAGCGTTACGGGGCTATTCCAGGGCTTATCGGAGGAGGGACACTAGGCGCCCGGTGTCCTTCGCTCTTTTGCAGGACGTCTGCCGGCAATTGGGGGAGCACTGCGCCTCGAGTTACGAGGTGGTGTTGTTTAAGGCGGCCTTTTCTCTCGCTTTTTTCGGGGCTTTCCGGATTGGGGAATTGGTCAGCTCCTCCCGGACGGTGCCGGGGGGCCTATTGGGTCAGGATGTCTCTGTCGGTCGGGAGGGGGTTACTATCCTCCTTCGCCGGTCCAAAACGGACCAGAGTGGCAAGGGGGTCCGTGTCCGGTTGTTCGCGGTGCCGTCTTCACCGCTGTGCCCGGTAGGGGCGGTTCGGGATTACTGGGCAATCCGCCCTTCGCGGCCCGGTTCATTTTTAATGCATGCGGCCGGGTCGTCGTTATCTCGTTTTCAATTTGTATCGGTGTTCAGAAGGTGTGTGGGCTCTTTGGGTTTGGATGCCAGTAGGTTTGCATCTCATTCCTTTCGGATCGGGGCGGCCACTGAGGCTGCACGCTGGGGATTGAATGACGATGCGGTCAAACGCATTGGGCGCTGGGAGTCTAGGAGGTTCTTGTTGTACGTTCGTCCACAGCTGTTGGTGTAGGGTATGTACGGGGGGGTGGTTTTGTCGCTGGGGGGGTGTGGGCCCGGCTGGTTATCTGATTATTGGTTGGTTTTCTTTTCCTTTTGTCCCCTTTTCTTGTAGGTTTGGAACCCTGCCTTGTTTGGATCGTGGGACACTCGTATGTTTTCTGGGGGGCCCGGAGAGCTGATGTGCGTCCTAATGGTAGACAACTTGGTTTTTCTCGGCACGAGGCTTGTGTCAGGTGGCTGGGGGTGCCGGGGCTTACTTGGGGCAGGGTCCTTCCCGAAGTGCATCGTTTCGCCCGGTTGGACAGGCAGCCAGATGTTTTGGTGCTGCATGCCGGGGGCAACGATTTGGGGGCCAGGTCCGCGCGGGCCTTGATCAGGGACATAAAGTTGGATTTCCTTCGGCTGCGCACGGCTTTTCCGGCGCTGCTTGTAGTTTGGTCGGATATGGTGGCCCGCACGTCCTGGCGCATGGCCAGGTCGGTCGCGCGCCTTAATAAGGCTCGGATTAAGTTGAACAAGGAAGTGGGGCGCTTTGTGTGTCGGAATGGGGGGTTGGTGGTTCGCCACCTGGAGTTGGAAGTGGACACATGGCGGTATCTGCGGGATGATGGAGTCCACCTCAATGCGGTGGGTATAGATTTATGGGCCCTGGGATTACAGGATGGGATCCAGCGAGCCTTGAGGGTTTGGAGGGGCACGCAAGGGTAAGGTGTCACCCTTGGGTGCTGGTGGCGTTTTGTTGGTCTTTGCTGGCGGGGGAGGTGAACAGTTTAGGATAAGGGTATGGTTGGGACTCATCGTTGGTATGGGTCCCTATGGTGCATTCCATTTAATGTCAGTTTAAATGGAATTCAAAATGGTGGCACTGCGGGGAGTGGTTTGTCTCCGAGCCGGTGACGCGGCTGGAGGCCTATCAGGGCACAGGTCCCGCAGTGCAGGATTTGGAATTATTTGGAGGAGCCTCAAAGACCAACAGGCCTAATGACTGATTGATTGTTTTATGTTTGTAAGGAATGTTTTTTCTCCTTATGTTAATTTTAAGGTAAAAGGGTTAATAAAATGGCTGCTGTGGCCAATTAACTCCAAGCACGGTGTGGTCTCAATTATTTAGGTAAAGGGAAAGGTTTATGGCATGGGGGTGGAGCCTTTGGCTTTAAGCAGCCTAAGAGTTTGGGGGTGACATCTATTCTACATTGGTCAAGCAAGGCCCGAAGCGAGAAAAAAAAAAAAAAAAAATAGCGCAGGGCAGACATGACCATGTGAAGAGGGGAGACAGGGCAGGTGTGAGTTAAATTAAATTGTTTTGAGTTGGGGGGTATTCAGGGATTGGTGTATCAGGTTTGGGAGGGGTTGAGGTACAGTTAGGAGGGGTGGCCCCTCAGATTGGAGGTCAGTGGAAGTTCAACGGACGAAGGAAGAAGAAGCTTCCCACCCGCCCTCCCTAATTTCTGGGACTGTTATGGTTGATTTTGATTCACGTCTTTTGTGCTTTCTGTCCTTTCTGGGGGAATTTTATATTGTCATGGCAGCTGGGCGTTTTGTTGGTCTTTGCTGGCGGGGGAGGTGAACAGTTTAGGATAAGGGTATGGTTGGGACTCATCGTTGGTATGGGTCCCTATGGTGCATTCCATTTAATGTCAGTTTAAATGGAATTCAAAATGGTGGCACTGCGGGGAGTGGTTTGTCTCCGAGCCGGTGACGCGGCTGGAGGCCTATCAGGGCACAGGTCCCGCAGTGCAGGATTTGGAATTATTTGGAGGAGCCTCAAAGACCAACAGGCCTAATGACTGATTGTTTTATGTTTGTAAGGAATGTTTTTTCTCCTTATGTTAATTTTAAGGTAAAAGGGTTAATAAAATGGCTGCTGTGGCCAATTAACTCCAAGCACGGTGTGGTCTCAATTATTTAGGTAAAGGGAAAGGTTTATGGCATGGGGGTGGAGCCTTTGGCTTTAAGCAGCCTAAGAGTTTGGGGGTGACATCTATTCTACATTGGTCAAGAAGAGATCCACAAAGGGGCTAGCTTACATAAATAAGAAAAGGCAATGGGGAGGGATATACAAGTATTTATACACAATTTACCCATGCTATAGGATCATCATTGCCATGTTCCTGAATTAGAACTGGAAATTATTGTTTAATATACAGATGGAACATTTGATTTTCTTTCCATTTACTCATCTACAACTGTTTGCACGATGTAATACAAGCTGACAGATTCCTAACTGTAGAAATTATGCAACTGGCCCACTTGAACGTAAGATTTGTTTTCAAAAGGAAGTTTAGCAATTTGTTTCAGTCTGAAGACTGTGATTTCATCAACTGGACAACAGTACATTCACTCATTTGGGTGATGCACCTTTTTTGTGAAACGACTTGGTTTGATGCACTAATGAGAAACTAACTGACTAAAAACCAGAGCAATTTAAAGTGGAATGGCCAGCAAAATTAAGATTGACATATATGATGCAGTCTCACATTGGCAATAATGCAGTCGTTTTTGTTTTTTTTTGGTCTTCTCTGTAACATAGTTTTTTTACCTGTTGACTCAGGCAGTAGATCTGTTATTTTTTCAGTCCCAAGCTGTCCAGCAAAAGTGGCAGTTTCAGCGGTTGGTACAAATCGTATAACACTGACAGGGGTGCTTATAATGGACAGGGTTTATTCTTATGGTTTAAACATTTTTTTTCCAAAAGAAAAAAAAACCTGTTAGCACAAACTATGTAAATGTATAGTTTGGGGAAAACCTTTAAACCTGAAATTTAGGGATTTTTTTTTGTATACTACACAAGGGGCATAACTTGCCTCTAATAAACCCAGACAGCAAGCCATTAAGCTGCAAGTTTGAAAATGACTTGCTAAGCTATTGCTAGACTTGCCAGGCTTCACAAGTTTGTTGCCCAACTGCAGCAAGTCTGCATTGCATGACTCCAGATCAACTTTCTTTGCAAACATTCTGCAAGTCTGCTGCAAGTTCTGGTTCAGTTATGTTGTGCAATAGTCATCCCACCACAGGGGGCACTGTGGCTGAATTATCATGCTGTAGACTTGTAGAGCTTTTGCTGTAGACCCACCACTACAACTTTGCTCTTGGTAGAGACTTGTCATGCAAATTTGCTGTAAATTGGAAAAGTGTCAACTGGAACTTGTTCTTCAAGTGCTCTGCAAGTGTACAACTTGCCAGAGAAAATGTGCAGCAAGTTAACAGACTTACAATTCAACACTGCCTCAAATTTGTGGCAAGGGATCCTTGTTATCTGGGAGGGTGTGCTTCGTCATGCTAGCTGCTTCTTTTTGTAGTAATCTATCCTTCACTGATGTCAGATCCTCCTTGCAGCTATCCATTTCCAGTGTTGCATGGAGTTGCAGCTGTGAAGGTCTCTAGATGCCCTTCCTCCCCCTTACCCTGTTAAAAACTCCTTTATTGTTTTCATAGAATGCTAAATGTTCTGTGAGTGAAGGAGTGTATCCTGTCAATCATCCATCCATCCTTCCCTCAATAATTCTGTGAAAACAATACAATGTGTCTTCTTCTAAAAAGCACAGGGGGGAGGAATTTTTATGCTGGCTTTTGTATTGTGACAGCCGTAAGTAGCAGCTGTCAAAATACTTGAACATTGCCTGCATCTGACTGGATGCAGGTACTGTTTGTCTAAGCTCTGAAAAGATCTTGACCATATGGTCGGGATCCACTCAGCAGCCTGGACCTACTCAGCCTCTCAGCAACCTGCTGTGAGCCTGAGCCAGCTCCTCCTATCCCCTCCTCCCCTCCATTGACTTTGCTAAGTGGGGGAAATCTACTTGTAGACTATTGTCACCTGATCCTGTGTGCATGTTTATGCATGCGCTGTGATAAGCGTTAATGTGTTCCTCCATCACAACTTGCAGCATATGTGCCTTGTGGTGCATTGTCATTCATTCTCAATGGCGCCTCAACACACCTGTACAGTATTAACCACTTGACGACCGCCCACCGCACATTTACTGCGGCAGGCAGCCGCTCCTAGGCAAACCGACCTAGTACTACGTCGGTCGCTCAGGAGACTCTAGGGGGCGCGAGCGCTCCCACCCCTGCTCGTCAGCTTGGGAGCCAGTGCGTGTGACAGGTGGCTCCGATGGCCGCCGGCCACATCGCAATCTCCCCCAGCTGACAGAGAAGGACAGACGGCTGATGTAAACCCAACCATCTGTCATTCTCCCTTAGATGATCACAGAGGCTATGTGATCCTGCTATATAGGATCGCATGTCTCTGTGATGATCTAACAAGCCACGCCCCTCTATGGTTAGAATAACTCCCCTAGGCTTAAATTTAACCCCTTGATCACTAACAGTATTAACCCCTTCCCTGCCAGTGTCATTATTACAGTAACAGTGCACATTTTTAGCACTGATTACTATAGGAATGTCACTGGTCCCCCCAAAAGTGTCAAAAATGTCAGTTAGGGGTCCAATCTGTCCGCCGCAATGTCGCAGTCCCACAAAAAATCACAGATTGCCGCCATTACTAGTAAAAAAACAAAACAAATAAAAATGTAATAAATCTTTCCCGTAGTTAGTAGACGCAATAACTTTTGCACAAACCAATCAAAATATGCTTATTGCGATTTTTTTACCAAAAATATGTAGCAGAAAACAAATTGGCCTAAAATGTTAAAAAATTTTGATTTTTAAATTTTTTGGGGGGGGAATGTTATATAGCAGAATCTGGAAAATATTGTTTTTTTTTTTTTTCAAAAATGTCGCTTATTTTCTGTTTATAGCGCAAAAAATAAAAATTGCACAGGTGATCAAATACCACCAAAAGAAAGCTCTATTTGTGGGAAAAAGAGGACGTCAATTTCATTTGGGTACAGTGTCGCATGACCGCGCACTTTTCCGTTAACCTAACACAGTGCCGAATCGCAAAATAGGGCCTGGTCATTGAGCAGCCAAATCCTCCGGGGCTAAAGTGGTTAAGCAAGACCATTCAGTCCTGAATGCACTGTGCTTATTGTGGAAGTCATGTTTTTTTTTTTTTTGTTAAGGCTTGTTATGGGGCCCATTGAAAATAAAGTGGTTGCTGTAACCCAACAAACATAAATGCACAAAGGTCAATACATGCTGTGTGACCCTGTGATAAAGACTTTGATAGTAATTTATATTTGTCCAGAAGAACTCTTACACCAAGATAGAGTCCATTTTGTAGAGCGGACCTCTGCTCCAGCTTTGACTATGCCACTGTTGGCTTTGCATCAACTTTTACTTTAAATACAATATCCCAAAAGCTATGAGTGCAGGATGAAATTGCAAATTCATTTCTCCATTACCAAATACCTTATTACAGTAGAATGTGATCATTTCCTAGAAAATGAATGATTATTCAGTGAGTCTCAGAAACTAAGGTTGTTACCTTTTAGTTCCCATAGCAAAGAATTAATGACTGCACACTTAGTCACCTTGTGTAATCATTGTTTAAGTGTCTCTTATGTCAAATTTTGAGAGGAGTTTTAGAACCGATACCCCTTCAGGCTGCTCTCAGGGGCTCCTCTTATTGTTTTCGGTGCCCAAAATGTATCTGTTGAAAGATCAGATATTCAATAAATGACACAATAAAATTTTAAATATATTGTCTTGTTCCATATAGTTTATGCCCCTATTAGGCCCTGTACAAAAATATAAAATAAATATGATGATTTTTTTACAGTGCATTCATAAATTATACAGGCCCCTTTTACTTTTATTTAATTTTGTTATGTTGCAGCCCGATACATTTGCTTAAATAAATTTTTCTCTAAATAATCTTAATAAAAAGAGAAAACTGAAATATCACATTGTCATAAGTATTCAGACCCTTTGCAAAAACACTTGAAATATAGCTCAGGTGCCATTTTCTCTTAATTGTTGCTAAGATGTTTCTATACCTTGATTGGAGTCCACCTGTGGTAAATTACGTAAATTATTTGGACATGATTTGGAAAGGCACACACCTCTCTATAAAAAGCCTCACAGCTGACATTGCATATTGTATCAGAGCAAAAGCGATTATGGCAAAGGAACTGCCTGCAGAGTTCAGAGATAGGTGTGACTGTGTTCACCGTCACTGAAATTTAAGGACAGATGGGTGATGGTTTGGATTGCTTCATATTTGACAGCAACGTCTCCATGTAGAAATATTGAGATTTGTTCCCATTTGCCATGAGGTCTCTGACCAGGAAGTACAACTCCTAATATGGTCATTCCAGGAAGTTCAATGAGGAGACTGACTGTCTAACAATGTTGCTTTTGTCTGAGGTGGCTTTCCATTCACCTATTGTCGGGTGTGCTAATGAACTCACCTGTTGTCTGCTAAGGGATGTATTGACACTCAGAGTAATGTGTATTGGGGGCTCGTTATGGAACCATTGTTCTGTGTCTGGCTATTGTGTACATTGATTGTCCCCTGGGGGTTTCTGTCTTATTACACATAACAGTCCTTCTAATCAAGCTATCGGACCAATCCCTGCTGACTCATTTTCAAGTCCTCATTTGCATGGCTAAGGAGGACCTGAAGGAGAACGGCATGTACTTTGCAATGGACCAATGGGAAAGCGGTTGTTGGGGGCAGGATGTTCCAAATTCTGTATACAAGTGTGTGGTGTACTTCCAATAAATCGTCTTCCTGTTTGAACTTACATACAGCCTGCCTGGTGTTTGTTCTAATGGATTCCGAACGGCACATAGCTGTAGTTCGGATCCCGGAGCCTTGGTTGACCGAACCATCAGACGTTGCGATCTGCAAGCTGACTCACTAGAAGCAGAGGAGTGTCGGGAGAGCGGAAGCGAGCGAGCAAGGGTCTCGTCACAATAGGATTATTGTGAGGCACAAATCTTGGTAAGGCTACAAAAACATTTCTGCTGCACTGAAGGTTCCCTGGATTACAGTGGCTTTCATAATTCTCAAATGGAAAACGTTTGGCACAACCAGAACTCAACCAAACTGAACAATCAGGGGAGAAGTGCCTTAGTGAGAGAGGTGACCAAGAACCTGATGGTCACTCTGCCTAAGCTCCAGGGATCCTATGTGGAGAAGGGACACATTTCCAGAAGGACATTCATCACTGCAGCCCTCCACAGATCTGGGCTTTATGGCAGAGTGGCTGCTAGACGGAAGCCATTCCTCAGTGCAAAACACATAAAAACCCCCATGGATTTTGCAAAAAAAAAGCACCTGAAAGATTCTCAGACTGTGAGGATCAAGATTCTCATTCTGATGAAACCAAGATTGATATGTTTGGCCTCAATTCTAAATGTTATGTCTGGTGGAAACCAGGCATGGCTCATCACCTGCCCAATACCATGCTAACAGTAAAGCTTGGTGGTGGCAGCACCATGCTGTAGGGGTTTTTAAGCAGCAGGGACTGGGAGACTGGTCAGGGTTGAAGGAAAGCTGAATGGAGCAAAGTACAGAGTTATCTTCAATAAATTTCTTCCTGATTTCCCAGGAGGTAATACGCTATTCCCTGGATCCACTACACCTCCTGGTGTTACCTATAAATGTTAATATCTGTTTTTTTGTGCATTTTAGGAATGAAGCCATCTCTTTTTTTTAAAACAAACTACTGAGGTGGACAGAACTAGTTCTTGAGGGAGTCTATTCAACATTTTCACAGCTCTCACTTTAAAGAAGCTGATCAGTATGTGGAGGTTAAATCTTTTTTCCTCCAGATGTGGCCCCTTGTCCTTTGTAATAACTTAACACCAAATTCACTCCATGGATGACCTTTGTATTTACACATGATGATCATGTCCTTCTGTAGGATCCTCCTAGGTAGGTGCTAGTGAGAGAGTATAGTTTTGGCTCTGTCTGCCTATCAGAGGATCAAGAGGGAAATCGATATTGCTTTCTGCCTACCAGAGAGCAGGATCTGTGAGTTAGGTCTGCTCAGTGTGCTCAGTGTGTGATTCATTGAGTCTAGATAGTGTTTCCACATTGATCCAATAGGGAGGCATGTTGGACAGTGGGAGGAAACCTGTCCAATGAGTACACAGGCTTTGATACAGTCCTAGTGATTGGTAGAGACTGGCTGTCTCGGTGCATCATGGGATACTGTATAAAAGCCAGGAGCATATGTGCTGCGAGGTCTTTGGCTGGTGAACAGAGTCCCGGAGGGAGGGTGGTGGCTGCCTCTCCTCTGTAGCAGTGGCACGCAGGTCACAGGCCATCGGCCTGGGGACCAGAGGAAAGGAACTGAACCCAGAGGTCCAGGAGAACTGACTGGAGGGGTAGAGACACTGGAGACCCTGGAAAAACAGTATTGTGAGTACAGGGGATCGTGTCCAGGGGCCTGACCCGATGGGGGCCACCCCGGTGCAGGATAGTAAGAGGACAGGTGTCAGTCTGCGGAGGAGTGAAAGGGGATACTAGGCAGGTATCCCAAAGATAATCTACCTAACTTAGGCATCTGAACAGAGACTTGACCTAAATTCATCTAGTGGCAAGGTGAATCTGCAGCCTGGCTGCATCTCCAGGTAGGAATCCGCATCCATTGTGAATAGTTAATTTGGAGTATCCCACTATTCCATTCTCCTATCCCTATTTAAAATAAAACACCAAAAACAACTACATACCCCTGGACTGATCATTGGCTGAGCCAAAGAAGTAAAGTGGTAATCTGTGAAGGCTAATGTTGTTAACGGTAACCGAGGGGGACCCAAAGGTGTGTTATCCAGCAGTCCACAAGGGGGCAGTGCTACACTTATTGCCTCTTCTCAAGAGAAAAATTTCAGTTCAGCTGATATTTCCTCATAGCTGAGCTCCTGCATGCCTCTTATCAGTTTGATGCCCTTCTCCACACTTTCTCCAGTTCTCAGATATCCTTTTTTGTGAACTGATGCCCAAAACTGAACTGCATATTCCAGATGAGATCTTACTAATGATTGTACAGGGGAAACATTATGTCTCTATGATCTAAGCCCAGCTACAGCCAAAAGGTTTTGTTCTTTAGGGAAGGGTCTTTACCTTCATGAATAGATTTCTCTCACATCTTGTTCTGACGTTCATCAAAAAGACAGGAAATCAGTGAAAATCTCCCCAGAGGGGCCATGGACAGCAATAATAACCTTCCAGATGCTTGAAGTCTTTCTTTATCACCCATTGGGGGACACATGATTGTAGTAAATCTTAAATACCTGGGTTAAACTGCTGCTTACAAGAGGTTTGGACACTGTCAAAACAAAAACATTAAGTTCTCATTTAACCCTGCCTCCAACTGTCATGCTGTCATGACAATTGTTTTTGCGAATTGTCCTAGGAGGTTGGGGCCTTTTCCTCATCACTGCTGTGCAAAATGTATTTATTTTTATTTATTTTTTTTGCATCAAGCATCTTTTTTTGGGTTCTTCTGGCATTCTTGCATTAAATTGTGCTTTTTTCTAGAATGCCTTGGGTATTTTTCTGTACCCAGAAATGGGAGTTCTACTCAATAAAAATCCTTCTTTTGTTCTTCCACATTACATGATCTTATCCCTATCCCTCTCTATAGGGGTTTCAGGAATCTCTAAATTGGCAAGAAACATTGTCTTCTACTCACATTTAAAACTCTATTCTTCAGTCCACTTTGGTAAACTTTAAATCATACCAATAGCACAGATTATTGTGTCCTCCCTGGTGCCTCCTTGCTTCATTTTGTAGAGTTCCTTGAATTATTATTTTTTTTTTAACTGAACAGAGTCAGTGTCCCACAACCTTGCATTTCCTTGGGTATATGAGTTTTTCTTATTTATTCCTTCGAGGATCTTTGGGACAGTCTGGGAAACCCACTACCTTAGCTCCCCTCAGACCTCCACTCGCAGTGCGGACTATCTCTTCCTTCATCCTGGGAACCATACTTCTGCAGTCTATTTCTACAAGGTAGACAATTTTCAGAATCCTAAATCCATTGTTCTTCAATTGGAATACAAAGGTGGAATTTATCACTGAGGGTGCAGGAGTAATGTCACAGTGCAAGCAAATTTCTGCTCAAACTTTGCAAAACTTTTGAAACTGAAACTGCTCAATGTAATTTGGAGCCAATAACAAAATGGCACAAATGTGACTGTCCCTGTGACATTTACTTTACAACAGGTAATGCAGTCAGAGTGGTGAGAGAAACAGAAATAAGGAACACTGAAAAAATTGCATTCTTTCAGGTCCAGTAAAATGGACTAAAATAGATTTATGTCTGTTCCAACATACACTGCCTGGCCAAAAAAAAGTCGCCACCTGGAATTAACTAAGCAACTAACTAAACTAAGCACGCAGTAACTATCCTATTGGATAGTTACTGCATATGCCCAAAGAATGAGGTCAGTTGATTACCTGAATATGCTGAATGACCAGGTTATTCCATCAATGGATTTTTTCTTCCCTGATGGCACGGGCATATTCCAAGATGACAATGCCAGGATTCATCAGGCTCAAATTGTGAAACAGTGGTTCAGGGATCATGAGACATCATTTTCACACATTGATTGGCCACCACAGAGTCCAGAACTTAACCCTATTGAGAATCTTTGGGATGTGCTGGAGAAGGCTTTGTGCAGTGGTCCGACTCTCCCATCATCAATACAAGATCTTGGTGAAAAATGAATGCAATACAGGTAACAGAAAAAATGCCGCTCAGGTGAGATAAAGTGTTCCGGTGCAGGTCGGATCCGTCATCCAATAGTCCAATGATCAACAGAAGAAATGTGACCGCACTCGGATGAAGATGGAAGTGTTTTATTCCCCGTACACTTGAAAATAAACAATGCTTCACATAGACACGGGACAGGTAAACGCGTTTCATGATTCCACAGATCGCTTATTCATTACCATTATTCTTTAACGCTTGTTCATTACCTTTGGTAATGAATAAGCGATCTGTGGAATCGTGAAACGCGTTTACCTGTCCCGTGTCTATGTGAAGCATTGTTTATTTTCAAGTGTACGGGGAATAAAACACTTCCATCTTCATCTTCTTCCGATGCGGTCACATTTCTTCTGTTGATCTTTAAAAATTAATGCAACACTTGACGGAAATAAATCTTGTGACATTGCAGAAGCTTATCGAAACAATGCCACAGCGAATGCGTGCCGTAATCAAAGCCAACAAAATATTAGAGTATTTGACTTTTTTTTTTTCTTTTTGGTGGCGACCTTTTTTTGGCCAGGCATTGTATAATTTTTGTGTGTGTGTGTGTGTGTGTGTGTGTGTGTATATGCATTTTATATACATATACACACACAACCATAAAATTAAACCTAAAACTAAGAATAAATAAACCAATGCAAGACTGTTTACAATCACGTTATTGCACAGATACCACAGTTGCAAGGTTCTCCACCAGATCAAGACTGGTGCAGTTTCTGTACAGCAATATGCCCCTGAATTTGGTGCACAGCAAATTTCACTTTTTGGTGCAGCTGTTGTGCCTGCCTATGAAGAAAACATGCAGAAGCATGATAAATTGGTCACTGCCAGTCTGCCTGTTTTCTTGAGCAAATACAAAGATACATTTCCACTGAGAGTCCTTCCACTGAGAGTTCTTCCCTTGCAGGGAAACATCCCCCCCTATTTTTTCTTGTACCTTTAAAAGCACCCTTTCCTCTTTTGAGACCTGGTTACTGAAATGTTGTTCCTCTTCTATTTCCTTTTCACTTTATTTTCCTAGTGTTTGTAAGGGGATTCCTAACCCTAATTCTTCTGTGGTGGATTCTGCCCCTTACATGTTAATGTTTTCTAATTCCTCAAATCTTTTTGTACTTGATCAGGCAGGTTGTAATGTGGTTACAACAGTTCCTTCTCCTCCTGCTGTTTCATGCTATTTTTCTGCCCGCATACCTACTTATATCTCTTAGAGGTTGCCTTTCTAACAATTTTTCTTTCTTTAATCAGTTTTATTGAAAAGTTAAAGCATATAAACAAAAGTTTACAACAATTCCAAGACAGTCTCATAAGTATCACAAGCATGCTCAGGAAACAGCTCAAATAATGTATAAGGAACACGATGGCATAAACCTGGCTTGCCTCTATTACACAAAGACAGTACCGTTTTGTCATAGGCATACAACAGCATTCATTTTCATAGTTCACAACACCAACTAACAAGTGTATAGTGAAGTTCCCCTGTCGAGGGAATACATCTCAACCAATAAGTAGCCTGTCTCTAACCAATTCATAAGGACTTAGACCTGGGGTATCCAGCCATGGGCCCCAAAGATTTTTACATTGGCAGGGGCATCCCCTGTGCTGGTAGATGTATTTCTCCAGTCTAAGAGTTTCACCCATACGTTGTACCCACTCCTTATGAGATGGGGAATCAATAGACTTCCAGTATCTAAGCTAGGTATCTAGGCTTGAAAGAGAGCTCTATCCACAGCTTCTCTAATGGGAACAGATAGTTGCAAATCATCTAGGACAGTGGTCCTCAACTCCGATCCTCAGGGCCCACTAACAGGCCAGATTTTAAGTATTACCTTGGGGAGATGCAGACTAGAGTACTGAAATCACTGAGCAGCAAATGATATCACCTGGGATGTATTTCAGTTATCTTGCAAATCTGGTCTGTTAGTGGGCCCTGTAGGCCAGGGTTGAGGACCACTGATCTAGGATGCCCAGTAAACCTGGTTTGGGGTCAAGCGGAATAGATAAATGCTGAAATACAGCATTTATCATACTCAGAACTCCCACCCAATAAATGTGCAGTTTGGGGCACCGCCAAATTAAATAGATCAAGTCCCCATGGTCCCGTGAACATTTACTACAAGTGGGGGTATCCAAAAGGTCCATTTTATGCAACCTGACCAAAGTAAGATGTGCTCTCAGGAGTAAATTGCATGAGCCTTTGTGTCACATTAACCACTTGCCGTCTGAGTACCGTAGTACTACTGCGGCAAAGTGGCTCGTTATCGTCTGACGATGTAGTACTACGTCGTCAGACACTCCTCTTTCTTGGCGGTGCGCGCGCGCCGCCGGAGGCTCGCTCTCGCTGTATTCAGTCACAGCAGGAGTCGGGCCAGGGGAGGAGCAGCGGCGATCGCCTCTGCTCTTCCCCGATCGTCGGGGATCTAGTGTGGAGATCCGCCTGCTTGTGTAAACACAAGCGGGCGGATCTCCCAAGTGACAGGCAGGGTCAGATTGCAGGGTTCAGCATAGCTGAACCCTGGATCTGTCCTTGCGTCACACAGTCACCTCCCCCCACACACGTCAGTAAGCACCAGGCATACATTAACCCCTCCCTCTCCAATAAAATTAACCCCTTCCCTGCCAGTGTAATTTTTACAGTAACAGTGCATATATATAGCACTGATTACTGCAGTAATGTCACTGGTACCCCCAAAAGTGTCAAAAATGTCAGTCAAGGGTCCGATCTGTCCACCGCAATGTGGCAGTCCCGCAAAAAAAATCGCAGATCGCCGCCATTACGCGTTAAAAAAAAAATGACAGAAATCTTTCCCTTTGTTAGTAAACGCAATAACTTTTGCGCAAACCAATCAAAATACGCTTATTGTGAATTTTTTTACCAAACATAGGTAGCAGAAAACAAATTGGCCAAAAATCTAAAAACATTTTGATTTTTACATTTTTTTGGGGGGAATTTCATATAAAAAAATGTGAAAAATATTGTTGTTTTTTCAAAATGTACGCTCTTTTTTTGTTTATAGCGCAAAAAGTAAAAATCGCACAGGTGATCAAATACCACCAAAAGAAAGCTCTGTTTGTGGGAAAAAAAGGACGTAAATGTTGTTTGGGTATGGCGTCGCACGACCGTGCAATTGTCAGTTAAAGTCGCACAGCGCCGAATCGCAAAAAGTGGCCCAGACGTAAGACAGCAAAATCCTCTAGTGGTAAAGTGGTTAAGGGAGCATTGGGGTACTGCCTGAAAAGCTTCCCCCCACTGATCCTCTTCAAATGGACCAAGATCTCTCTCCCACCTCTCACCAGCTTTTAAGTAAAGGATGTCTAAAAATACTTTAACAGCATTGTATAGCAACGCAAAATAATTGTGAATTGTTGCCAGTCTACAGACTGGCCCTGGGCCACTATAGCGTGTTTGAGTTGGATATAATAAAATAGCGTGGATGTTGGCAGGGAGAATTTCACTCTTAAATATTCAAAGAAACATAAAGTATCGTACTTAAAAATATGATGAAGTTGGGTATCCCCAGCTTGCTCCCCCTTGGGCCTTGTTGCACCTTTGCCAGCTCTGGGTAACTGTCATTCTGCCAAATGGGACTATAACAGATGAAGCCCGTAACCCGTTGTAATTGTTTTCTCTTATTCCAGATTTTCCGAATAAGGGCGTATGAGGGCAAGAGACGATTAATCTTCGCAAAGACTGCGGTCTCTAGCCCTGTTGAGATATCCATTGTTTTAGCAGTGTATAGTAGACTACTTATTGAAGAGTCTGGGTGAGAAAAAGAAGTCAACCCCTTGCATAGGTGCTGTTATTCCGCGGCCATATATTAAAACCACGGATTAGGCATAGCTAAGCTTCCGTCATCTTTGGGCTTTTGTTATTGTTCTAACCGCACTCTAGGTGTTCTAGTACGCCACAGCAACTGTCAAAAAATCGAGTTTACTTCTTGAAAAATGCTCAAAGGCACAACTACTGGTGTGTTGTGTAGAAAATGCAATAATTAAGGCATAAAGATCATTTAACCAGGTCTACTTTCCCAGCTAGTGAGAGCCATAACCTGTTCCAGATCTTAACTTTATCCCTAAGGTTCCGTTCACATGTAGGCATTTTGGGGCGTTTTTATGCTCTAGGATCAGCTGCCAAAACGCCCAACAAGACAAATCCTATTCATTTCAATGGCCCCTGTTCACATCTGAGCATTTTGACGCCGTGAGCAAAATGCCCAACGCTTCAGAAAAGTACATGAGCTTCTTTTTGGGCAAATTACAGGCCTTTTTTCATTGGTCTCTCTATTCAATCTAAAAACGCCTGCACAAAAAACGCTTGTAAAAACGCCTGTAAAACGCCTGCAAAAACACCCATAAATACGCCCATAAAAACACCTGTAAAAGCAACGCCAAGATGTGAACGTAGCCAAAAGTGATTAAGCAGGGGAGTTATGTTCAAGTGGCCGAAATCCCCTGGCAAAGGTGTAACCTGTATACCCAGGAATTTAACTGAGGAGGTAACTGGGACTGGACAAGAAGAAGCATTATTTTTTCTATCAATTATAATATGGAACTCCCTCTCCCACCAAGGGTTACGGGCATATCGCTTAGCCTCCAGCTAATAACTAGTTTGTTTATTTCTTATAGACATACTTTGTCTCTCCTAGCTTCCCTTGCCTGAAGTCAAGCGTTTGGTTGACTGACTTAGGCCTTAGGCCTAGTAACTTTCCCTCACTTACTGTAACTGTTGATTTAAGTTACCTTCCTGTTACTTGTCATTCCACCTTTTTTTTTTCATTAAGGTGGATGATTGGTTGTCTTCTATATTGTTAGTTAAGGCTTTTTGTTCATTCAGATACTATTTTTCTCCTTCCTGGGATTACCTGTCCTGATCTGGAATACCAGGTTCTTCTTTTGTGCTTTTTTTATTTGCAATGACCGTTTTATATTTGGCACATCTTCCTCTATCAATCCTCCCTTCAGGCATTGATTCTAGTAAGATTCCTCATCTGCTGATTTTTCTTATTGGCTTGCCCACCCCTAAATCGGACTTCTTTTAGAACTTCCCACATGTCCAAGGCTTATTACAATCCTGTGCTCCTCAGTGGATGATAAAGAAAATAATTTTTGTGGTCATACCGTAAAATCTGTTTCTTGAAATCCATTGAGGGACAATACTGATGCATGGCAGTAGGAGGCGGGGGAATCAAGATAGAAATCCTATATGTGGGCCCTATTTATCAAGGGATTGATTAGCCCACATATTTGCACCTTGGTAATCCTGTACTTCCCCAACACACTCCAGGTCCAATTTTTACAATCCAATATTGCAGGAAATTTTCTGAGGACAATATACTTGTGGAGAAAGACTTCAATGTCCCATTAGAGCCCCTTATACATGCATCATGGGCAGCTTAGCATCTTTGTAATGCGGCCCTTAGAATTATTAGACAGTGGCTTCACACTTTCCAACTTGTGTATGTATTGTGCATCCTCCGTCCTAAACAGATTACAACTTATGCTCATCCACATGACTCGTACTCGAGGATTGATTTCTTTATGTGGGTTATAAGTTCTTCCATAGGGAATTTAACCATTTCTGGCCATGCTCCCATCTTGTTTGGGATGTATTTGACATCCCCTTCGAGTGAACCCTGGCACTGGAGGCCTAATAAAACTCTCTTGCAAGACCCACTGGTACAGACAGAAGTTCTATAAGACTTACTCACTTTCTTTGTCACAAAAGACTCTCCCAATTGTGATCCAATGATCTTTATTTTTCTCTTCGTCTTGTTGCAACATTATACTTTTCCTAGGTCGTCTTATCAAAGCTCCATTTTGTTGATGTTAATTAATGCAGCATGAAGTTGCATACAAGACTGTTGGAAACAAAGACATCTTCCTTCCATTGCTCAGTAGTTGACTAGGGTTAGTGATACTGTATGTATAAATTGGAGGACCGATAACTAATGAAAAAGGAACCTTTGAATAATTCTGAGTAAAGTAATACTATTGGCATGAAATTCTTTATTCCACAGGATATTAAAATGTATTATTAAATATGATGATGTCTTCTACGTCCGATATGACTGGGATTTGAATGGCTGACCCTGGTATGGAGAGAAGCATTTTATTATTTTTTTCCTTCTTTGGCTCCTTTCCCTTCTTTCTTTCTGTGCATTCTCTGTTCTCTATCTTTCTCTGTACGTTGTATACTCTGAGTATCACCTATTGCTAATCTTTTGCTGTTTAGATCTGAATATTTAATTACCCATTTTTTTGTGTCCAATCATACTCAGAAAGGGTCTTACAGATATAGGGTATTTTTACATAGAAATTACCGATGGAACAAGTAAAACATTCCTCATTCTTCTTCTCTATGATTGCTGCCTAGTACCGGCAGGATTAATGTGCATCACTACTGCAATGGCTTTATTTTGTACTACTAAATAAGGAATTAGCAAAAAAAAAAAAAATTGCATAAGTAAAGGTACAGAAAACTACCCTGGGGGGGAAAAAAGCACAATCACTTGCAAGAATGCCAAAGGTGGAATTTAACCACTTAAGCCCCGGAAGGATTTGCCCCCTTCTTGACCAGGCCCTATTTTGCGATTTTGCACTCTGTTACTTTAACAGACAATTGCGCGGTCGTGCAACGTTGTACCCAAACGAAAGTTACGTTCTTTTTTTCCCACAAATAGAGCTTTCTTTTGGTGGTATTTGATCACCTGTGCGGTTTTTATTTTTTGCGCTATAAACAAAAAAATAGCTACAATTCTAAAAAAAACAACTATTTTTCACATTCTTTTATATGACATTCTCAAAAAAAAAAATTAAAAATCCAAATTTTTTAATTTTAGGCCGATTTGTTTTCTACTACATACTTTTGGTAAAAAAAAAAACACAATAAGCGTATTTTGATTGGTTTGCGAAAAAGTTATTGCGTCTACTAACTACGGGAAAGATTTATGTCATTTTTATTGTTTATTTTTTTTTTGTCCTAGTAATGGCGGCGATCTGCGATTTTTTGCGAGACTGCGACATTTTGGCGGACAGATCGAACCCCTAACTGACATTTTTTGACACTTTTGGGGGGACCAGTGACATTACTACAGTAATCAGTGCTAAAAATATGCACTGTTATTGTAATAATGACACTGGCAGGGAAGGGGTTAATACTGTTGGTGATCAAGGAGTTAAACGTAAGCCTAGGGGAGTGATTCTAACTGTGGGGGGGGGGGGGGTTGGGCTTGTGAAATGATCACAGAGACATGCGATCCTATATAGCAGGATCACATAGCCTCTGTGATCCTTGCAGGGAGAAGTACGGACGGCTGTGTTTACATCAGCCGACCGTCCTTCTCCCTCGGCGGGGAGAGATCGCCGGTGTCAGGCGGCAATCAGAGCCGCCTGACACATGCGACGGCTTCCCCATGAACGAGCGAGGGCAGGAGCCCCCTAGCGGCCTTCAGGTGAGTACCATACATGTACGGCGATTTGCCTGTAGGAGCAGTATATCTGCGGTGGCTGGTGGGGAACCCTTTAAGGAAAAATTCTTGATGTAAAAAAAATAATTAGAAGTTTCTACAGGAGTGGTGAGGAAAAGGCACCAACCTCCTAGGATATTAGCAAAAAACTTAGCCATGGCGGTTGGAGGTGGGGTTAAATGAGGGCTGGCTTAATGTCTTTTGTTTTGCCAACGTCCACACCTCCTGTAGGCGGCAGTATAACCCAGTTTTAAAGCCTTGCTACAATCTTGGGACAGATTTTACAGTAATGCCTCGTACACACGTACCGATCGTCGGCCGACCGATCGGCCATCTTTTGTCCAGGGCTGTCCTGTCCGCTGAAAAGTGCAAAAGACTGCACACGAATTTTGTCAGCCAACAACAGCCGACTGCAGAAGTGATGTCATGTGATGGTAAACTTTCCCTGTGTTTTTTCTTCTCTGAGCATGCCCAGTCTTGCAAATCTGCTGATTGTCGGCCGAATTCTGTACTGACTGGCGAACAATCGGCCGTTCTGGTGTTGGCCAACAAAAATTTTAATGCTTGCACGACAGATTCTTTTCAGCCGAAAAGTACGCTGTCGGCTGTCGGAAGCATCATACTAACAAGCCTACAATCGGCCGATCGGTCGTCGGCCGAATATTTACGGCCGACAATCGGTACGTGTGTACGGGGCTTAAGTTCTAAAATCTTTTGTTTATTTATATTTTGTCCTTGTTGGGAAAATTTCTCTTTTTGTCCTGACCTGTCTTGCTAAGAAAATGAGGAGTTTTCTAGGAGGTGGGACATCACGATCTCCACCTTTTAGAGGAAGCCTTGTATTTATTGATAAAATGCAAGGCCTCTTGTGAATGGCTGAGCAGCGATCAGCCTGTCTCGATTTTGTTTCGGGAGTTGATTGGGAAGTCCATGTACCACTGCCTGAAAAGCACTACAAACTGTATGTAGCTGATGTTATATACAGATTATACAGTGCTGACAGCAGCCATAGCATTTAGTAAAGGAAATATTCAATTTGGGACTGCTTGGCCCAAACAAACTATTTATAGTAAAAGACAAAATCTGGTTAGGTTTTAAAAATGTTATATTTGTTTTATTAAGCCTTAGAACCTGTGACCATAGCTCTTCTGTAATATGATAATACTTTGATGGTTATAGTTGGTATTCATTTTTCCTACAGAGATGTTGCTGAATGTATGCTTGTCCATTGTATGAGTAACACACTGGGTATATATTCCCACCTTTCACATGGCTGTAAGAGCTGGAAGGAAGCCAGGCCTTACTCATGGAACCGGAATTAAGTGAAGTAATGTAACGTGTGAAGAACTAAGTCTGTGAAAATGGTAGAACCTGCTTAGGGAAAAAGAAAATGGTGACAAAAATAAACTAGACATGTATTGTCCAACCCCTATTATTCCGAAACATCAATGATCTCAAAGTGTTTTAAAATAGAAAAATTCCAATGGCGACAGAAAAATCTCTATTGTCTTCCTGTCTGACATTTTAATTGACTTTTATTGATGGATACTGTTTCAATGTAAGCTACATACAATACTATTTGAACAGTACTGTAAGCTTGAAAAAAAAATAATTTTTGTGGTTTAATTACATTCCTGCATTGATTGCATATTCTTTTTTATACATTGTTAAAATGTATGTAGTTTTTACTAGGAGATATTTTATGTTTAAGATTGCCCCACTTGCTTTTATTAATATCTGTATACTCAGGCCTTTTTTTTCCCTCAGAGAATTAGTGCAGGAACTCAACCATGCCCCCCCCCCTCCCCCCAAAAAAACAACCTCCCTCCATACGCACACCTGCCAAGCGGCATCAAATAGTAGGTGTGGCAAACTTCTACTGACAGTGGGAGGGTCTTAAAGGGGCATTGAATACCAGGAGTGCATTATGTCCAAAGTGCAGAATTCATTGGTGTGTTAAACACGAGTGCAGAGTTCAGAGGCACACTACATACAAAGTGCAGAGTTCAGGGGTGCACTATAAACATAGTGCAGAGTTCATAGGCGCTCTAGGTACAGAGTGCAGAGTTCAGGGGTGCACTAGGTACAGAGTGCAGTGTTCAAAAGTACACTACATGCAGAGTTCAGGGGTGTTTTAGGTACAAAGTGCAGAGTTCAGGGGTGCGCTAGGTACAGAATTCAGTGTTCAAAAGTAAACTACATGCAGAGTGCAGAGTTCAGGGGTGCGCTAGGTACAGAATGCAGTGTTCAAAAGTAAACTACATGCAGAGTGCAGAGTTCAGGGGTGCTCTAGGTACAGAGTGCAGAGTTCAGGGGTGCGCTAGGTAAAGAGGGCAGTGTTCAAAAATACACTACATGCAGAGTGCAGAGTTCAGGGGTGCTCTAGGTACAGAGTGCAGAGTTTAGGGGTGCGCTAGGTAAAGAGTGCAGTGTTCAAAAATACACTACATGCAGAGTGCAGAGTTCAGGGGTGCTCTAGGTACAGAGTGCAGAGTTCAGGGGTGCGCTAGGTAAAGAGTGCAGTGTTCAAAAATACACTACATGCAGAGTGCAGAGTTCAGGGGTGCTCTAGGAACAGAGTGCAGAGTTCAGGGGTGCGCTAGGTAAAGAGTGCAGTGTTCAAAAATACACTACATGCAGAATGCAGAGTTCAGGGGTGCTCTAGGTACAGAGTGCAGAGTTCAGGGGTGCGCTAGGTACAGAGTTCAGTGTTTAAAAGTACACTAAATGCAGAGTGCAGAGTTCAGGGGTGCACTAGGTACAGAGTGCAGTGTTCAAAAGTACACTACATGCAGAGTTCAGGGGTGTTTTAGGTACAAAGTGCAGAGTTCAGGGGTGTGCTAGGTACAGAATGCAGTGTTCAAAAGTAAACTACATGCAGAGTGTAGAGTTCAGGGGTGCGCTAGGTACAGAATGCAGTGTTCAAAAGTAAACTACATGCAGAGTGCAGAGTTCAGGGGTGCTCTAGGTACAGAGTGCAGAGTTCAGGGGTGCGCTAGGTAAAGAGTGCAGTGTTCAAAAATACACTACATGCAGAGTGCAGAGTTCAGGGGTGCTCTAGGTACAGAGTGCAGAGTTCAGGGGTGCGCTAGGTAAAGAGTGCAGTGTTCAAAAATACACTACATGCAGAGTGCAGAGTTCAGGGGTGCTCTAGGTACAGAGTGCAGAGTTCAGGGGTGCGCTAGGTAAAGAGTGCAGTGTTCAAAAATACACTACATGCAGAGTGCAGAGTTCAGGGGTGCTCTAGGAACAGAGTGCAGAGTTCAGGGGTGCGCTAGGTAAAGAGTGCAGTGTTCAAAAATACACTACATGCAGAATGCAGAGTTCAGGGGTGCTCTAGGTACAGAGTGCAGAGTTCAGGGGTGCGCTAGGTACAGAGTTCAGTGTTTAAAAGTACACTAAATGCAGAGTGTAGAGTTCAGGGGTGCTCTAGGTACAGAGATCAGGGGTGCACTAGGTACAGAGTGCAGTGCTCAAAAGTGCACTACATGCAGATTGCAGAATTCAGGGGTGCACTAGGTACAGAGTGCAGAGTTTAGAAGTGCGCTATACACAGAGTGCCGAGTTCAGCCATCTTCCACAGATGCTTACCTCTGCATTCCCAATACCATCCAACTTTCATCCATCTTCAGCTCTGACCTCTGCACAGAACCCCCCATCCACTGGCCTCATCTTCTCCCTAACTCCACATATCATACCTTTGTTGCCATATTAAGCTGAAGCACCCGGTCAGCTCTTGTACCTCCCCACACACTGTAGGCAGCTCCGCCTCTCTCCCATGCAAGGAGATCATCCAGTGGGGGCATCAGCATCCGGGCACCAGGGAAAAAAAAGATCTCAGTGGGTGCAGCCTTCCATGCAACGTCTCCTGCCTATGACTGCACTGCACCCCAGGCACTTGCATCTCCCTTGTCCCTGTCCTGCACTCTGTGGGATCTTCTTAGGAGATCCGATCTTTGGGAACCGCTGGGAGACAAGCTATCACTTGTAAACACAGAAGCTTGACTTCTGTTTATTTACAAGTCATAGTGGTGAGCAGGTTACAGAGGGTCGGAACCAGAGATGACGGAACTAAGTTCCACCAAGTTCCAGCTAAACAAAAATCCCTGTGTATTCTACAGTTTTCCAACATTGCTTGGATGTAAACAAAGCCTTAATAATTTTTTTCTTTTTTCTTTTTAATAGTGTTGTTTCAATGTATTCATATGGCTTTTAAGTAAAATGTATGGCATTCAGAGTAATGGGGCTCTAATATATATTACCAAACATATTGGGACACCTGCCTTTAAATGCACATGAACTTTAATGGCATCCCAGTCTTAGTTTGTAGGGTTCAATATTGAGTTGGCTCACCCTTTACACCTATAACAGCTTCATCTCTTCTGGGAAGGCTGTCCACAAGGTTTAGGAGTGTGTCTATGGGAATGTTTGACCATTTTTCCAGAAGCTCATTTGTGAGGTGAGGCACTGATGTTGGACATGAAGGCCTGGCTCACAGTTTGCCAGTCAAGGCCAGTCAAGTTCCTCCACCCCAACCTCGCTCATCCATGTCTTTATGGACCTTGCTTTTTGCACTGGTCCAAATCATTTGGTGGAGGGGAGATGATGTTGTGGGGTTGTTTTTCAGGGGTTGGGATTGACCCCTTAGTTCCAGTGTCCGCATACCAAGACATTTTGGACAATTTCATGCTCCTAACTTTGTGGAACAGTTTGGGGATGGCCCCTTCTTGTTCCAACATGAGTGCGCACCAGTGCACGAAGCAAGGTTCTTAAAGACATGGGTGAGCGAGTTTGGGGTGGAGGAACTTGACTGACCTGACTGACCTGTCCTGACATCAACCCGATAACACCTTTGGGATGAATTAGAGCAGAGACTGTGAGCCAGGCCTTCTCATCCAACATAAATGCCTGACTTCATAAATGCGCTTCTGGAAGAATGCAGCATTCCATTGACACACTCCTAAACCTTGTGGACAGCCTTCCCAGAAGAGTTGAAGCTGTTATAGCTGCAAAGGGTGAGCCAACTCAATTTTGAACCCTATGGACTAAGACCGGGATGCCATTAAAGTTCATGTGCGTGTACAGGCAAGCATCCCAATACTTTGGTAATAGTGTATCTTCCAATAGAAGATGTCATAATATATTCATCTATTAATCAAGCTAATTTTTAAATTCAGTATGATATATTCATTTTTTTTATTTGCAATGTTGTATAATCACCCAAAAAATGTGTCTTTAATTTCCATAAAAACAATCAGGCCAATATGAATTCAGCACAAGTGGAGTTAATAAGAGTGTTCTGTGAATGCGTAACTTACTGCAATGTTAAAACTAAAACAATTTTGCAAGTGATAATAAAGAAACTTCTTGTAAGTAGTATGTGAACTTAAGAATAGTAAAGAAAGTACATTCACCAATGAAAAATCAGTTACATTTACCCAGTATAGAGGGGTGAGAAGTGGTTAACCAACATATTCTTTGTACAAACAGTTTACTTTCAGTATTAATGGATTAACTGAAGGTAGCAGAAACTTTATTGTGATATATGGAAATATTTGCATAGTTGTTTAAAAAAACAGTGCTGTTTGAAAGAGATTGTACGGCTCTTCATTTTTTTTCTACTTTGATTTAATGAGATAAATGTTTTGTGGGAGGAAGCTCCAGTCACCTCATTAGTTTCTCAGTTTTAGTGACAACTGTCATTCTCTAAATTGCCGTTACAATGGCCATGCAATGCAGAAGCTTCATTTTCCTGATCTAGAAACCAGGGTAAATTACTCTTTAGCCTTATCCTACCTATTGCCACTTCCTTTTGTGAATTGGGGCCTTTAGTATGCTTGTAGAGGCCACCGGCTCAGTACCATGGACTCGTGCACCCGTGCAGTCGTCTAAAAAGCCGTGCTAAATACATACTTAAAATATGTAAATTGCTTTATCTAAAGGCCCGTACACACGCACCGATTGTTGGCCGTAAATTTTCGGCCAACGTCCGATCGGCCAATTTTCGGCTTGTTAGTATGATGCTTCCGACGACCGACTGCGACTTTTCGGCCGAACAAAATCTGGTGTGCAGGCTATAAAATTTTTGTTGGCCAACAACAGAACGGCCGATTGTTCGTCAGTCAGTACAGATTTTGGCCGACACAAATGTGATGATCAAGACTGGGCATGCTCAGTGAAGAAAAAACACACGAAAAGTAAACCATCACATGACATCACTTCTGCAGTTGGTTGTTGTTGGCCGACAAAATTCGTGTGCAGTCTAGAGCACATTTCAACCAACACAACAACACTGGACAAAAGACGGCCGATCGGTCGGCCAACAATCGGTGCGTGTGTCATAATACTTTTTGGCTATTGTTGTGATTTACATCAAAAATTGTTTAGCCCTAGGATAGCTCCACTACCCTCAATCTGCAGCTTTGGACGTTTCTGTGTCAATTTATTACCTCCAGCTCTTTCAGAGGAAAATAATCTTAGGTCAAAGGGCTGTGTGTTTCCATTGATTCACACATGTAGGGAGACACGATTCGTATCCCTGCATAGAAGGGTGGCACCATAGGACGCTACAAGAGAAAAAGAGCCACCCTGAAACAGGAAATCTGGAGCAGTGATCATGGCACCAGATTAAGCTAGAACATAGGCTAGGATTAAAAAAAGATAAACAAGTTGTGTTGGATGTAAGTGATTAAATGAGCTGCTGAAAGTGCTTAAAAAGCTTGAGGGTTTAACCACTTAAGCCCCGGAAGATTTTACCCCCTTCCTGACCAGGGCCTATTTTGGGATTCGGCACTGCGTGAATTTAACGGACAATTGCCCAGTTGTGCGACACTGTACCCAAATGAAATTGACGTCCTTTTTTTCTCACAAACAGAGCTTTCTTTTGGTGGTATTTGATTACCTGTGCGATTTTTTTTGATCATGTGCTATAAACAAAAATAGAGCGACAATTTTGCAAAAATAACAATATTTTTCACATTTTTTATATGAAATTCCCCCCAAAAAAATGTAAAAATCTAAATTTTTTAACATTTTAGGCCAATTTTTTTTTTTTACCATATGTATGGTAAAAAAACGAAATTGCAAAAAGCGTATTTTGATTGGTTTGCGCAAAAGTTATTGCGTTTACTAACTAAGGGAAAGATTTTTGTCATTTTTATTGGTTTTTTTTTTTAACGAGTAATGGCGGTGATCTGCGATTTTTTTTTTTTTGCGGGACTGCGACATTGCGGTGGACAGATCGGACCCTTGACTGACATTTTTGACACTTTTGGGGGTACCAGTGACATTACTACAGTAATCAATGCTATACATATGCACTGTTACTGTAAAAATGACACTGGCAGTGAAGGGGTTAACTTTATTTGAGAGGGAGTGGTTGAGTGTGTCCCTAGGGGCGTGATTCTAACTGTGATTGGATGTGGCTGTGTGTGTAACAGCTGAGATATACGATCCTACATAGCAGGACCGTATGATCTATGCTGTTACACAAGGGAGAATGACAGGCGGCTTTGTTTACATTAGCCGCCTGCCTTTCTCCCGCTGTACCGGAGGATCGCGAGTGAGCCGCGGACATTGGGTCCGCCGCTCAGTCGCGTGGGGGGGTCCGTGAGCGCACCTCCGGCGGCGCGGGCTCGCTCCCTAGAGCCTCACAGACTAGTGACGTACCCATATGTCACTTTGCCTGTGAGGGGCTGACTGCCGCCGTATATAGTCGGGCGGCAGTCGGCAAGTGGTTAATATCACTTTAACTTTTCATCAATCTGTTCAGAATAAATCGTTATGGCTTTATTTCCCCTTTAATATGAAGACAGATTTTAGTTGCATCAGCAGTAATTAAAAATATGATTTCTGATATATAAATGTGTGTGTATATACTGTATATCTCAATGAAAATATAAGTAGTGTTGCCTGGCCTTAAGCTTTTATTGGAAGATTGCATTGCAAATTAGGGTTTTCTATAACATGGTTATAAATGGGAATGATTCCATGTATTGTTATCTTGTCTTCTATGTAAAAGAATGCTTTGTAGGCTCCAGCTTTACAAAAATGTTTAGGATTTGTCTTTTTGTTTTGTTCAATCCCTTCCTCCAAGTCTTTACAGGAAAAGCTGTCTTTTTCAGATGTTTAATAGCTCAGTCCCTATTTGCACATAATTACATTTCCTTTGTTCTCTCACCACTCAGCTGCTTGAGTCAAAAAAAACAGACCTGTAGGCTAGTGTAAGCTCTAGGCCTCACTTTGGAGCTTACAGGAGGCTGAGGACTTCCCCTGCCTCCATGTGATAGAGTTGGGTAAATCACCAGGCACTAGCACTGTCAAATGCAGTGAGCCATATTCTACTCCCTGTTCAGTAGTACCAAGTATTTTCTTTGTTTCTGGGGACACTATTTATGGTGACCTGGGGGGGGGGGGGGTCTCCAAGAGATTACCTTAATTTGCAGAAATTTCCTCTCACTTCCTGTTTTGGCTATGGGACAGGAAGTGAAGGTAAATCTCCCCAATGGGACACAAAGTGCAAAAAAAAAAATTTGAGGGAGGTTACAGCCCTCCCTTACTCTATCCAAAATAAAAAAAAAAAGGGTTTTGTCTATAGTTTTACTTTAAGACAAATGTCATCTCAAGAGTTCTCATACCTCAGGACTTAGTTTTGTCCTTGGTTTTGGTTTGGTTTTGGAAACCAACAATTATTGCTGCTAATGAGGAAAACCGAATGCTGTAAATCGTCTGCATTTGTTCATTCAGTTATTCAATCATCAGCAGCGGCAGCCCATCCATTAGGGGCGCAGGGGCAACGCCCCCCATCCATGCGTCCGGCCCCCTAATCTACATGCAGGGCGCTAGATGCATGGATTCCAATGAGGTTTTTTTTTTTTTTTTTGAAGCACATGATTAGAGCCAGGGGCTCTTATAGGCTTCAAAAAAGGGTGGGCTTGGGGTGCAGAGCACTGCGCCCGGAGCCCACCCAGTTGTGAATAGTGAATGAATATTTGCTATTGCCACACTGATTCCTCCTGTCCAATAAGGAAGAGGGTCCTGAGACCTGTTTCCCAATCCAATTTGCCAAAGGAGAAGGCATCCTATTGGCCGAGGAGGAGGAGGGAGGAGACGGCCGCCGAGAGGGGACATGGAGGAGACTGAGGGGGAAGCCGTAGCCGCCTGTCAGTCCAGAAGAACAAGGTAAGTGAAGCTGGTGCTGGCGGGGGGGGGGGGGGATATGGTGTGGACTGGACTCCGGAGTGACGGGGGGTTCCATGGCTAGGTCGGGAGGTGTACAAGATCTGCAACTAGCCTGTTCTAGAGAGCAAAAAACATTGTGGGTGATAAACACCAACAAAACCCGACAGTCACTGTGGTAAAAGCAGCCCCAGCCCGGCTCTGTCCAGGTCATGCCCCCTGACAATGGTGTGGAGCCAGGCTGAGGCTGCGTTTACCACAGTGACTGTTGGGCTTTGTTAGTGTGCGGCACATAGTTACATTGTTAGTCCGCTTGAAAAAAGACACAAGCCCATCTAGTTCAACCAAAAAAAAAGAAGTGTTTTTTTTCGGAGTGTTTTCTCCTCTCCACATTGCATGCATTGAGCTAGGATGGGTTCTCCGCTAGCCTCAGCGGGAGTCCTCTAACCTGGAGCAGCACCCCCAGCCCTTCGGTGTAGTCTGCAGAGGGGTTAAGCCTTTGATTTACATGGCTGAATGTGTAAATGGATTGTTAAAAACCTCTTATAATCCAGTTGTCCTCTCTCCATAATGTGCACCTCACTGTCTTGGTTAACAAGATGTGTGCAAGAGGCTATCTACATCAAACTGGAACAACAATCAACATCTGGCTAGGATTAGGGGTGTCTGTGCTACCTATGTGGATATAAATGCTGGGGTGTTTTCCTGAGTCCTGACATTCATCAAAACTGAACAAGTGGCTTAAATAGGCTACAAAGTGTCTTCAACATCACAGAATAAATCAATTTGAATGTGATTAACTACTACTAGCTAAACTTTAATCTTGATTCTATAACCACATGTTGACATTAAACATCTTTGTCATCAGAAAGTGTGTTACCATTTCAACATCCTGGGGTTAAATTACTAAAACTGAAAAGTGCAAAATCTGGTGCAGCTCTGCATAGAACCCAATCAGCTTCCAGGTTTATTTGTCAAAACTTAATTGAACAAGCTGAAATTAGACGTTGAATAGGAAAGCAGAGAAAACACAGCAGCACTATCTAAGTGTAGTAGTTACATAGTAAATGACATAGTTAGTCAGGTTGAAAAAAGACACAAGTCCATCTGGTTCAACCAACAAAAAGAAAAAAAAAAAAACAGTATTGAGAACCCAACCATACAATCCCATATACACAATCCTATACCCGTAGTTGATCCAGAGGAAGGCAAAAAAACCCCAGCAAAGCATGATCTAATTTGCTACAGCAGGGGAAAAGAATTACTTCCTGATCCCCCGAGAGGCAATCCGATATTTCCCGGATCAACTCAAAAATTTTTAGTACCCACTAACTGTATATTAAGTTCACCCAGGAAAGAATCCAGACCTTTTTTTTAAAGTAATCTAGTGAGTTAGCCAGAACCACCTCTGGAGGGAGTCTATTCCACATTTTCACAGCTCTTACAGTGAAGAAACCTTTCCGTATTTGGAGACGAAATCTTTTTTCCTCTAGATGTAAAGAGTGCCCCTTGTCCTCTGTGTTGACCTTAAAGTGAACGACTCAACACCAAGTTCACTATATGGACCCCTTATGTATTTATACACGTTGATCATATCCCCTCCTTAATCTCCTCTTCTCAAGAGAGAATAAATTCAGTTCCTCTAATCTTTCCTCATAGCTGAGCTCCTCCATGCCTCTTATCAGTTTGGTTGCCCTTCTCTGCTCTTTCTCCAGTTCCCGGTATCCTTATTAAGAACTGGTGCCCAAAACTGAACTGCATATTCCAGATTAGGTCTTACTAATGATTTGTACAGGGGCAAAATTACATCTCGCTCTCTGGAGTCCATGCCTCTGTTAATACAAGAAAGGACTTTGCTTGTTTTGGAAACCGCAGTTCGGCATTGCATGCTATTATTAAGCTTAGGATCTACCAGAACACCCAGATCCTTCTTCACTATGGATTCCCCCAGTTCTACTCTGCCTAGTATGTATGATGCACGCATATTCTTACCAGAAACCATTAAAACATATTTTAATAAAAGCTAAATCAGTAACTCACAAAAGTGGAGTAAGTGTAGACATATTACATACAGGGGGTCTCTATGTCATCCCAATCTGGACTGCTGCGGTGCGGACGTCGGCGGCCGCTCGGCCACTCTGGTGGGTCCCAGGGCTCCATGTCATTGTAGCGGTTCCTCCTCTGTTGGTGTATGTGGGAAAGGGAGACCAACGGACGCACGATTGGAGCATGCATGCTCCTTCCCCAGGGAGGAAAGGAAGGAGCACGCATGCTCCAAACGTGCATCTTTTGGTCTCCCTTCCCCATGTCCACTGATAGAGGAGGAATCGCTACACTGACTTGGAGCACTGGGACCCACCAGAGTGGCCGAGCGGCCGGCTGCATCCGCACCTGACAGCAATCCGGATTGTGATGACATAGAGGGATCCTACAGTATATATGATATGCCTACTCTTTCTCCACTTTTGTAAGTTGCTAGTTTGTCTTTTACTAAATTATGTTTTATTACTAATCTACTACACTCAGATAACTCCACCACACATGGTACATATCCCCGTGCTGTCCACACTGTCGAAAACACAGGGGGGAGGCACCTGGAAATAATTTGGCCAACCTCGTTGGCAGCAAGTACCACCGAGAAAGCACTTTATAGTTTGCCTCCACCAGAGTAGTGTTGAGTATCCCCCTGTGCACCATAGTCTACCATCGGTCCCAGTCCTCCTCGTCAATAGTTTCCCCCAGGTCAGTCTCCCAAGCTAGCTGATAGGAAGGCCTAGCTGTCGTATTGGCAAATAAACGGTACAGTTCCGAGATTCCTCCTCCCGTCCCAGGTCGCCCCATACACCTGTTCTCGTACAGAGTTCTAGTCGTAATGTCGCTATGGTCGTCCTTAAGGGTGCGAAGAAAATGGGTAAACTGGAGGAGGCGATAGGATTCCTCAGGGGGCATCTGCAGTGTCTCTCTGAAATAAGTAGGAGGTCGAACCCCTCTGTGATCTATAAAGTGACCTATTCGATAAAGACCCTTATCCATCCACCATTGAAATTGAGAGGACTGAAGCCCCGAGGGAAAGTGGGGGTTATGAAAGATGGGGGTCACCGGCACATGAGGGGACCGAAGAGGGTATAGCCTACAGGCCACGTCCCAAAGCTTCAAGGAATGGGACAGAGCAGGGCACAGCACTGCCCTCCTTTCCCTGGCAGGCAACCACAGCAGAAGGTCCAGAGGCACGGGCCTACAGGCCTGCTCCTCCAACTCCACCCAATGTGGCCTACCAACGGTGATGAAAATCTGGTATAGCTGTGCCAACTGGGCCGCCCGGTAGTAACGCATGAAGTGGGGAACTCCCAACCCCCCCTTCCATTTAGTTCTGTACATAGTGGAGCGGGCCAGTCTACTTCCCCCTTTATGCCAAATAAATTTATAGACCAGGGCCTGAAGCTGTTGCAAAAACAACATTGGCAACAGGATTGGGAGAGTCCTAAAAAAATGAGAATGAGTTGATAAAGGATATGTCCTATGCATTATTTCCTGGGATGGAATTCTTCTTCACCTTTGCTTCATATGCTTTTCAAGTGCGACGGTATACTGTATTTTCTTTTCTTTTCTAGCTTTAAGAGGAATAATGGAAAGGGCCCCTATCTCTTAGACCAGCATTTAAACCAGTGATCATGAAGCAGGAAGGTAAACCAGAAAAACCAAACGATCCCTGTGATCTGGACAAGTCCATTGAGCATCTTTCAGAAGGCTATTGGGTTCTGAATTTTACATCTGCCTGGGCCAATTTGTAATGATGATTATCACCAGAATTCCCTCCATCTCTGAGTTTCATAGGAGGGAGTCCTAGATCTGATAGAACTGATCTCACAGAGTCCACCACTCATATAGCTATACACTCCCTCTACCTGGAGACAAACTTGCTTAGTTTGTTGTTGAATCTGGAGACCAGGAGGTCCATGTCTGGCATTCCCTACCTGCAACAGAAGTCTTAAAAACACCTCCAGGTGAAGAGACCATTCTCCTGAGTCCAGAAATTGTAGAATGAGATAATCTACTTGTCAATATTCACTCCTAGAATGTGCACACTGGTCAGGACTGGAATGTGAAGTTTTTCCCAAGCCGGAATCTAGTCATATTTTCTTTGAGCTGCAAGACTTCTGGTTCTAGATAGACAGACAGACAGATAGATTTTTGTAAATATTTTTAATTTATCTTTTCGGCCCCGTACACAGCAGCGCGCCGCGACCTCGGAGCGGCCGCCACGGACTTCATAACATTGAAGTCTATGGCGGTCGCCTCCTGGTCGCCCCAAAGAAGCTCCGGACCCTTTTTCTAGGTCGGAGCGACTTGTGTCGCTCCTATTAGAACGGGTCCGCAGCTTCCCTATGGGAGGCGACCTGTGAGGCGACCAGGTCGCCTCACAGGTCGCCCTAGTGTGAACCGGGACTGAATGTGACAACACTCAAGAAATGACACTTTTCTACAATGTAAAGTAGTGAGTGTACAGCTTGTATAACAGTGTAAATTTGCTGTTCCCTCAAAACAACTCAACACACAGCCATTAATGTCTAAACCGCTGGCAACAAAAGTGAGTACACCCCTAAGTGAAGGTGTCCAAATTGGGCCCAATTAACCATTTTCCCTTCCCAGTGTCCTGTGACTCGTTAGTGGTACAAGGTCTCAGGTGTGAATGGGGAGCAGGTGTGTTAAATTCGGTGTTATCGCTCTCACTCTCTCATACTGGTCACTGAAAGTTCAACATGGCATTTCATGGAAAAGAACTCTCTGAGGATCTAAAAAAAAGAATTGTTGCTCTACATCAAGATGGCCTAGGCTATAAGAAGATTTCCAAGACTCTGAAACTGAGCTGCAGTACGGTGCCTAAGACCAAACAGCAGTTTAACAGGACAGGTTCCACTCAGAACAGGCCCCGCCATGGTCCACCAAAGAAGTTGAGCGCACGTGCTCAGCGTCATATTCAGAGGTTGTCTTTGGGAAATAGACGTATGAGTGCTACCAGCATTGCTGCAGAGGTTGAAGGGGTGGGGAGGTCAGCCTTTCAGTGCTCATGGCTGTCATCACAGAAGGAAGCTTCTTCTAAAGATGATGCACAAGAAAGCCTGCAAACAGTTTACTAAAGACAAGCAGGCTAAGGACATGGATTGCTGGAACCATGTCCTGTGGTCTGATGAGACCAAGATAAACTTATTTGGTTCAGATGGTGTCAAGCGTGTGTGGTGGCAACCAGGTAAGGAGTACAAAGACAAGTGTTTCTTGCCTACAGTCAAGCATGGTGGTGGGTGTGTCATGGTCTGGGGCTGCATGAGTGCTGCCGGTACTGGGGAGCTACAGTTTATTGAGGGAACCATGAATGCCAACATGTACTGTGACATACTGAAGCAGAACATGATCCCTTCCCTTTGGAGACTGGGCCGAAGGGCAGTATTCCAACATGATAACGTCTCCAAACACACCTCCAGGATGACCACTGTCTTGCTAAAGAAGCTGAGGGTAAAGGTGATGGACTGGCCAAGCATGTCTCCAGACCTAAACCCTATTGAGCATCTGTAGGGCATCCTCATATGGAAGGTGGAGGAGCGCAAGATCTCTAACATCCACCAGCTCCGTGATGTCATCATGGAGGAGTGGAAGAGGACTTTGAGTGGCAACCTGTGAAGCTCTGGTGAACTCCATACCCAAGAGGGTTAAGGCAGTGCTGGAAAATAATGGTGGCCACACAAAATATTGACACTTTGGGCCCCATTTGGACATTTTCACTAAGGCTCCGTTCACATCTAGGCGTTTTGGGGTGTTTTTGGGGCGTTTTTCTGCTCTAGGATCAGCTCTCAAAACGCCCAACAAGACAAATCCTATTCATTTCAATGGCCCCTGTTCACATCTGAGCGTTTTGACGCTGTATACAAAACGCCCAACGCTCAAAAAAGTACATGAGCTTCTTTTTGGGCAGATTACAGGCGTTTTCCATTGATCTCTATTCAATCTAAAAACGCTTGCACAAAAATCGCGGTAAAAATCGCGGTAAAATCGCGGTAAAAAACGCTGCAAAAATCGCGGTAAAATCGCGGTAAAAAACGCGCGAAAAACGCTACGCTCAGGTGTGAATGTAGCCTTAGGGCTGTACTCGCTTTTGTTGCCAGCGGTTTTGACAATAATGTGTTGAGTTATTTATAGGGGACAGCAAATTTACACAGTTATACAAGCTGTGCGCTCACTACTTTACATTGTAGCAAAGTGTCATTTCTTCAGTGTTGTCACATGAAAAGATATAATAAAATATTTACAAAAATGTGAGGGGTGTACCCACTTTTTCACTTTTGTGAGATACTGTACTTGATAGATAGATAGATAGATAGATAGATAGATAGATAGATAGATAGATAGATAGATAGATAGATAGATAGATAGATAGATAGATAGATAGATAGATAGATAGATAGATAGATAGATAGATAGATAGATAGATAGATAGATAGATAGATAGATAGATAGATAGATAGATAGATAGATAGATAGATAGATAGATAGATAGATAGATAGATAGATAGATAGATAGATAGATAGATAGATAGATAGATAGATAGATAGATAGATAGATAGATAGATAGATAGATAGATAGATAGATAGATAGATAGATAGATAGATAGATAGATAGATAGATAGATAGATAGATAGATAGATAGATAGATAGATAGATAGATAGATAGATAGATAGATAGATAGATAGATAGATAGATAGATAGATAGATAGATAGATAGATAGATAGATAGATAGATAGATAGATAGATAGATAGATAGATAGATAGATAGATAGAACAGACAGACAGACAGACAGATAGATCAGACAGACAGACAGACAGACAGACAGACAGACAGACAGACAGACAGACAGACAGACAGGCAGACAGGCAGGCAGGCAGGCAGGCAGGTACATAGACAGGCAGATACATAGACAGGCAGATACATAGACAGGCAGATACATAGACAGGCAGATACATAGACAGGCAGATACATAGACAGGCAGATACATAGATAGGCAGATACATAGATAGGCAGATACATAGATAGGCAGATACATAGATAGGCAGATACATAGATAGATAACACTGTTGTGGCATCATCCAGCTGAATACAGTTGCAGTTGAGAGTTCTAGCAATAAAGGGTTCACCCGTAAATTTAGTATGTTGATCAGAAGGTGAGCTACCTCCAAGGGCCAAGTCCCCTGTACCGAAGGAGTGCCCAGGATAGCTACAAAGCTCCGTGTGAATGTCTGAGTAGCACTCAGGCCTACTTGATTTTGTTCCAGAAGCAGGACGGAAAGTTCTCGTCCCGCTGCCGAAACACAGTGCTGTATGTAGCTGACCTTACATACAGTTTAGACAGCGCCGACAGCTGCTGTTAGTGAAGTAAATAGTTTGTTTGGACCAGCCTGGGTTAAGCAAACTATTTTAACTCCACTAAAAGCTGGAAATCACCTTTTTCAAAAGCTTGAGTAGAGAAAAAACCAAGAGGAGAAAAGATGAGTGTTCTCCTAGGACACTAGCAATAAAATAAAGACTGATAGATGGGAGGACTAAAGTGATGTTATAACTGGCTAATAGCTTTTTTTGTTTGCCACTGTAGGCAGCAGTATAACCCATATGTCTCCAAATGCCTCTGCCCCTGTGTCCCTAATGAATGAAGTTGTGACAATTGCCTGACTGCCCCCAACTTTTCTACTTGATACTTTTTAGGCATTGAAATAACTTTGTGAACTGGCATATGCAGGGCCGCTGATAGGGGGGGGACCACCAGTCCTCTTGTAGGGGGCCCGAGCACACAGGGGGGCACACACAGAGAGGGGGATTAGTGATGGACAACAAATACAGAAATCTTCCTCCAGCACCTGAATCTGATCTGTCCCTCGCCCTGCTATCAGCTTTTATCTGTCGTCCCTCACTAATCCCCCTCCCTTGTGTGGGCCCCCCTCCCAGCACTTATCTCTGCTCAGGAGTTTATTTGTAAATTGTAACTTTGTTTCTCTCTCTCTGTCTCTCTGATCACTGAGCTCCAACTGCCCAGCAGGAATATTTTTCTCATCTCATCTTCTTTTTTATTTAACATAGTTTTTTTTTTTAGATTTAGTAGGAATTATGCGAGTTATGTTATATTTGTGTCTGATAATAGTGATTTTGTTGTAATTTTAGCTAAATATATGTTTAATACTTTCTTGGGGGGGCCCTGCCAGGTAGTCTGTACGGGGCCCCGCGATTTCTAACAGCAGCCCTGGGCATATGTATATGATTATTGTGTGCTTTTTATGTTTTTTTTGAATGATTAGGCTGTGAAGACCTAAACATTAGTGCAGGTTAAGGTCTCCTAGTCAGCTTGTGTGAGCCTACTTTTTAATGTTTGGTTAGTTTTATTATTCTTAATGGGTTGGAAGCATTAAATATAGGTAAGGGGTAGCACTCATACAGTATGTGCTAGATCTTAAACTGCTCATAAGCCGTATGCAGCTGTGAGGGATGCACAAACAACCAGAATAGGAATTTTTGCAAAATGTAGACAAGCTAGTGCCAAACAAGCGAGGGGCATCAGGAATCTCGCCCACCATGTGATTTGCAGGTTGGGCAATCCAAATTTCCCATTGTTGTGCATTGCCACTTTTAAAGTGAACTCAGCCTTGTTTTGTATAGTATACTTTTTGTAAAAAGATTCCCCTGTTTTACTCACTCATCTATATTGAGCTTTTAGTTTGCACCTGCACAATGACGAATAAAACAGGTCAGCAATACATGTGATTATAGGTATAATAGATCAGGAAGGGTGGGGGAATTTGTACAGCATTTATTATGCAAAGGTAAACCTGTACCTCTAATTACAGTCTCACGACCAAACAAATAATGTTTTTAGAAGCAATTTTTACAGGACAGTCATGCAAGCTGCCTATTGATTTTTTTCCTTTTAGCCAAGTCATTTTGCAACTCTGTATGGATTTTGCCCACTCCCTACACATTACTTATGCTATGTTCTCTATAGAACGTGTTACAGACTTGCCCCTCCTTATTTCTTCTTCTTCTCAGATTTAGTCTGTAGTTTGCAAAACAAACCTTGCGTTTCTATGCAATAAAAAAAATAAATAAGTAACTCTGCCTAACCTCGCAAAACTTGTTTTTCCTTGCAAATCCTCCAAAGGGGATCGTTTTCTTTTATAGACTGTATTTTTATTGAAGTATAAAGACGCCTAGGTTGAACACACTCCTTATTAATTCGAATTATTTCACAATGCCATCTAATTGTCAGAACAATAGTTTTAAATGAACACCCAGGAAATAAATGTTATGTAAAACGTTGCTGCATTTAGTTCACATGTATCTTGCACGCTACAAATCTGCAAGCATAGGATGATATGAAATGTATATGTTTCCCTGAAGCTAGGGATACACAAGTCCTTTTCATATCTACCTTTTTTTTTTTTTTTTTTAACTGAAAATATCAGTGTGCAAATTCCTGACTGAGCTAGTGATTGCTACTTTTGGGAGCGGAAGTCAGGGGGAATGCTTGGATACTGTCAGGCATACATATTTTGGAAAAGAAAAAAATACCCTTTGTCCAACTAGACTGCGAGAAACAAATTTGCAAGCCTGATAAGCTTTTATGTGACCCTTTAACCTAGATTTTTTTCTTAAATACATTTGGATTCAGCTTTACCTTTGCAACTTCACAAACGCAGTTGCTCTGTAAAGCAACTCCCTTATTAGAATGGGAGAGCGGTAATTGATACATCCAGAAGTGTGTGGGATGCAAAAGGATTCTAGCTTACAACATAGCAAAGATTGATGGTGGGGAACAGATAGGTATTAACTCTTTTCGTTATGAACATGCCCTTTTTATTATTATTATTATACAGGATTTATATAGTTTATACAGTTGGCGCAGCTTTTTACAATGTTAGGGCAAACAGTACTATAGCTGTTTTAGCTAGAAACAGAGTTGCCTTAAAGTGATTGCAAAGTCTTTTTTAAAATAGCAGACCGTCGTTCTCTCTCAGTGGGGAGCGATCGCTGTTGCCCCGCAGCCATGGATTGGCTTTCCCGCTTCCTAGTGGGGGCGGGCACGTGCCTCCGGCAGCTCTCATGCGCCCCCTGGGGCGCTCCCGCGAACTGCAGAAACAGGTACGAAACAGCCGATACAGCCTGCAGAAGTATATCTGTGGCGGGCGGTCGGCAAATGGTAATGCCTACCTCCCTAGAAGCCCATACTCCCCTTTCCTTTTTTGCCCCACAGCTCTGTTCAGCTGCCAGGAGTAAAGAAAATACCTGGTACTTTAAGGCCTCTTGCACACGATACTCCTGTTTAAGCATCTCCTTTTGGCCTCTTGCACACAGCACACAATACTCCTGTTTGGGCATCTCCTTTTGGCCTCTTGCACACAGCACACAATACTCCTGTTCAGGGCAGCCATCAGAAATTTTGGGGCCCCTTACACAGCTTTAGGCCTGGGCCCTCTGGGCCTGACCACCAGGTTACATCCTCCTCCTCTGCGGGGGCCTGTGAATGCATATGATTGGCTGCTAGGTTGCCAGGCGGTCCTAGCAACCAATAATTTTGACAGCAGTAGCCAGCGGTAGGATGGGAGTCAGGAGCCAGTGCAGCCGGTGGCACCAGCGGGAGTCGGACTAGTTGTCAGTGTAGGGGAGGAAAGGAACAAAAGAGGTGCCAACTTGGAGCACAGGGCATCCCGAGGGACTGGGCCCCCAGGGACACCCGGGCCCCCTACATCTGTATGGGCTGTACCCCCCTGATGGCAGCCCTGCTCCTGTTTGGGCATCTCCTTTTGGCCTCTTGCACACAGCACACGATACTCCTGTTTGAGCATCTCCTTTTTCCAGACCTTTTTTTTTGTATGTATTTGCAAGTATTTGCAAGTATTTGCAAGTATTTGCGAGTATTTGCGTGCATTGAGGCTTAAATTACTGACCAAAAATGCAGATTTTTCTATTTTGTTCTTACTGAAGAATACACAGCTCTTGTTTACGCGCCTGTGCGCATAGGCACATTACAATTAATGGGCTGTATTTTAGCTCAAAAAGTTGTACTGAGCATTTTCAAGCCGCGAGATGCTCAAACAGGAGTATCGTGTGCAAGAGGCCTAAGTATGCAGGAGCATATAACTCACTCCATGTGACAGCACTGGTGCTTGGTGATTGGTTAGTTCTGTCACATAGTGGTGGGGTGAGTCTTTAGCCCTGTGTACAAGCCCGTAAACACGATAAGAAAATTTGAAGTAAAATTTTGCCCGGCGAACGATCTGCCGATTTTCGGATCCTTAGTATGGTGCTTTCTACAGCAGATTAGGAATTTTCGTATGACCAAAGCTAAATGTGCAGGCTATAAAAAATGTTATCCTACGTGAACGCAACGTCCGATTTTTCGTTTAATCAGTACAGTTTTTGTCCAAAAAAAATCATAAGAGCAAGACTACGCATGTTTGGAAAATGAAAGAATACATACAAAACAATTCAAAACATTACATTACTTCTGAACTTGTATTCTGTCGTACGAGAATTTTCGTATGAAAGTGACCTCTTCACTTTCCATAGGAGACTAGCATGCAACAAAAAAACAGATGAAAACGCGTGTACAAGGGTTAAGTTACAACTTGAGCAACCAGAGCTTACATAGGGCTACCTTTTCTCGCTCCTGGCTGCTGGCCCCTTTCAGATGGGCTTTCCGATCCGGTCCGTCTGTCAGTTTTTCAGGCAGACCTGATTGGATGCTCCATGAACCTCTATGGAGCAGCGGATGTCAGCAGCGACATGTCTGCTGCTATCCGATTCAATCCTGTCCATGAAATCCAGACGGATGGAAACCCTATTTTCCATCCACCTGGAGGATCGGAAATGATCGGATGAAAATGGACAGTCGGTCCGTTACCATCCGATCTCCCGATAGAGGAGAGCGGGACTGTCATCCGCCTGCTCAGCAGGGATCGGCGGATCAATCCCCGCTGAGCAAAACGGTGTCTATCGGGTGGAAAGCCCGTGTGAAAGGACCTTATGTGAGGGAAAAGTGAGTATGTGCAGCTAGGAAGGAGCACTGAAGTGAACCTGGCAATTTGCCTTGCATGTGTAAAGTACAGGTTCAATTCTAGGGTCAATGCAGAGGATGACAATGTGATAACACACTAACAATTAGCGGTTTCCTGCATGTTACTGCAACATGTGCCAATACATTGCACAACGTTTCATGTGTTGTGGTTCCTATTCATTAAATGACACCCAATTGCACCTGGCAGGACAGCACAATGCACTTACATTGAACAATCTGTATATTATGGTGCTTTGCATTAAAAAACATAGTGCCACTCTTTTCTTCTCTTCTTTATTTTTTCTTTTTTGTGCATTAACATGCAGTGCTAGTCCATTTATAATGAATGTTCTGCCTTAAAGAGGAAGTAAAGCGCTGTTTTTTTTTTTTTTCTGACCTGCAAAAGTAAAGGCATAATGTGCTAGTATGTATCGCATACTAGCACATTATGTGTAACTTACCTGCAAACGAAGCCCTCGTTGTCACCTCTGGAGGCCACATCCATCTTCACCTGTTTTCCTTCCGGGTCAGCGGACTCCGGCTGTGTGACTGGCCAAAATCGCGTGACGTCACTCGTGCGCATGCGTGCGGGTGCCTCCGGTCACCGCACAGGGCTTTGAAGAAACAGCACGGATGACGTCATCGGCTGCATTTACAGTAGGTATCTCCTAAACAATGCACGTTAAGGAGATATTTACAGTACCTTTATAGTAGGTTAGCCTTTATTATAGGCTTACCTATAGGTACAAACAATCGATGAAAGTTTACTTCCACTTTAAACGAGGGCACCTTGAAGTGATACTAAAGTCTTGATTTTTTTATTTTATTTTTTTTTCAAAAAAATAACAAACATGTTATACTTCCCTCTGTGCACTTGGTTTTGCACAGAGCAGCCTGGATCCTCCTCTTCTCGGGTCCCTCTTTGATGCTCCTGGCCCCTCCCTCCTGTCAAGTGCCCCCACAGTAAGCAGCTTGCTATGGGGGCACCCGAACCAAGCTGAAGCTCTGTGTGTCCATTCAGACATGGCGCCATGGTTCGGCCCCATCCCCTCTCTCTCCTGATTGGCTGACTTTGACAGCGGTGGGAGCCAATGGCACCACTGCTATGTCTCAGCCAATCAGGAGGGAGAGTCCCGGATGGCCGAGGCACTCGTGCTCATTGCCGGATGGATATGGGGCTCAGGATTAGGGGGGCTCCTACACACACAAGGTTTTTTATCCTAATGCATAGACTACATTAAGATAAAAAAAAAAAATTCTGCTTCTACAACCACTTTAAAGCATGGCAACCCAGTGGGTCAATATACGTGTGTTAACACAATGGATGGTGTAAATGAGATCTAAAGAAATTTGCGAATTTTAATAATGACAAAAGTACACAGGAAGACTTCTTCAATCGTCAATGACTTTTGTCATTAACTACTTAAGGACCAGGCCTATTTCTGACATTTGTTGTTTACAAGTTAAAATCAGTATTTTTTGCTACAAAACTACGTAGAACCCCCAAACATTATATATTTTGTTTCTTTAGCAGAGACCTTGGAGAATAAAATGGAGATCGTTGCAATACTTTGTCACACCATATTTGCGCAGCAGTCTTACAAATGCAATTTTTTGGGGAAAAAAAAATACACTTTTTTGAATTAAAAAATAAGAAAACAGTAAAGTTATAACTATAACGTGAAAGATAATGTTATGCCGATTAAATGGATATTGAACATGTCGTGTTGCGCACGCTCGTGGAATGGCGACAAACATTGGTACTTAAAAATCTCCATAGGCGACGCTTTAAAAATTTCTGCAGGTTACCAGTTTAGGGTTACAGAGGAGGTCTAGGGGTAGAATCTTTGCTCTCGCTCTAGCGATCACAGCGATACCTCACATGTGTGGTTTGAACACCATTTACATATGTGAGTGCCACTTGGGTATGCTTTCACTTCTGTGTGCAAGCTTTTTTTCTTATTTATTTTACCTTTTATTTTTGATTTTTACACAGTCCCTTTAAAAAAATGTTTTTGATCACTTTATTTCTATTACAAGAAATGTAAACATTCATTGTAATAGAAATAAGCAGGACAGGTCTTCTTTAATGTGTGATCTGGGGTCTTAAAGCGGAGTTCCGGGCACAGATGTCATTTTTTAATAAACATACCCCCGGGACAGTCAGGGCTAGCACATTCTACAATGGATAGCCTCTGATCTGTCCCGGTTCGCACTTACCGTTTAGAAGAAATACTTACTTATAAAATTTCTTCCACAGCATTTCCATCTCTCTTGTGGGCAGCTGAAGCCGGCGCGGTCCTCTTCTGTGTCTTCTTCCGCGTCTTCTTGTCCCAGAATGCGCCGCACCGGCCCTTCTCGTCACTTCCGGCGCGGCGCCGCATTCCTCCACAGCTTCTGGGCATGCCCGGAAATGACGAGTGGGGCCGGTGCCGTCGCATTGATTCCTGGGAGCTGTGACGTTCAGCTCCCAGGAATCATAGCGAGGCAGGAAGTGACGGGGTGAGCCGCGGCTCCGAGGGAGGAAGTACTCTGAGGTGAGTATCTTCGATCTTCAATTGCAAGGTAAGTAAACAAAAAAAAAAAAATAACTATCCAATTCCTTTTCAGGTGAGGCATACCTAGCGGAGGGGCACAAAAAAAATATTGTTTTTGTGCCCGGAACTCCGCTTTAAAAGCAAAAAAGAAAAAAAAATTCATTTTTTTCAGCATGTCCGTCCTGGGACATGGATGGACCGGATCGTTATCCACGTTCCAGTAAGCAGCACCTCTCCCGCCACCCATAAAAGTGATCCCACAGCGGATCTGCCGCTGGGACCACTTTTATGTGAAAGAGGACCGCCCGCCCTGTAAGAAAATACCGGGGTATGGCTATCTGCTGCCATAACACCTGTATTTAACATCAAAGTACTGACCTAAAACTACGGTGGGCGGTCCGGAAGTGGTTCAAACATGAGAGAAAAGGGGGCTGAATTGCTCATTTCTCTTGCAAATACTTAAAGCAATTCTGATATATTGATGGCCTTGTTTCACTATTTTAGATATGAATGTGCTCTAAGAATTACTTCTCCTTTAGCCACCATAAAAAAAGACCATATACCATCCAAATATATAAAGTATAGTTGTGAGAAATTCCCTTCAAGTGTAAACCCTATAAACTTCTCTCATCTGCCCCCATTAGCAGAGGAGTAACCAGAACCTTTGGGACCCCAGTGCAAGAAACCACAAAGGGCCCCCCTGACCCCTGGCCTGGCCTGAATGGACAGGATAAGCTCTGTACAGAGATTCTGGTTCGTATATAAACTGAATGGACTGATTCAGTGATCAGTACTGTATATTCAGAAATAATGCCCTGCTCTCCATCCTGACAGCATCCCCTGCAGCAGCCAGTGGGAGAGGGGAGGGAGGGAGGAATCCTACAGCCCTGGGAAGGGGGGCCGGGAAAGCACACAGGGAGGCAGGAGAGCACACAGGGACCCGGAAACAGCAGGACCTGAATAGAGCTGAATAGAAGGGGTGGCATATAAAAGAACAGATCCCCTCTATGTTCCTCCTGCCACAGCTGAAAGCCTGCTTCTCCTCCTCCACCTCCCACAGGCATTCAGTGGGGGGTACAGGGGGCCACAATGGCCCCTGGAGCATGGAGTTGGGTCACAATTGCGACCCCTGTAGGTATGCTCCTGCCCTTTATTCTGTTAAGGAGTAGGAAGCAGTCACCATACTAGCACAGCAACCATAGTTCCAATCAGACTGGTTCCCTGGGGGCAGGGGAAGATTGACACTAATATTACATTAAAAAATGCTTTTAATTTCCTATCTAAATAAAACTTAACCTGACCTTTGACAAAGACCATGACCCTGACCTTTCTAACCTTGACCCGAACTCTAACCTTGACCTAGATCAAACCCTGATCTAGCCATTTTATCTTGATTTATTTTTTACACACACTTCATTGTTTACGCTTTTCTCCTCTAGCAAGGAGAAAAAGATCCAATGTATTATATAATGTATTCTGTATGTATACAATGTATCTTTTTCTCCATTCAAGTTTATAAAATAACACAGTGGCTGACCATACAGTGAATGATCACTGTGATAGCCAATCAGAGACTATCACAGCAATCAGGAGATCAGAAACCAAGCCTTCAGTTCCACATATTTAGCAGAAGCTCTCTCTGTACTGAGAGTGGGCCCACAGGCATTCAGTGGGGGGTACAGGGGGCACAACGGCCCCTGGAGCATGGAGTCTGGTCACAATTGCGACCCTGGTAGGTACGCTCCTGCCCTTTATTCTGTTAAGGAGGGGAAAGCAGTCGGCCATACTAGCTCAGCAACCATAGTTCCAATCAGACTGATTCCCTGGGGGATGTGGAAGATTGACACTAATAGAAAATTAAAAGCATTTTTTTATTGTAATATCTAAATAAAACTTACCCTGACCTTTGACAACGACCATGACCTTGACCTTTCTAACCTTGACCCTAACTCTATCCCTGACCTAGATCGAACCCTGATCTAGCCATTTTATCTTGATTTATTTTTTACACACACTTCTTTGTTTACGCTTTTCTCCTCTAGCAAGAAGAAAGACACAATGTATTATATAATGTATTCTGTATGTATACAATGTATCTTTTTCTCCATTCAAGTTTATAAAATAACACAGTGGCTGACCATACAGTGAATGATCACTGTGATAGCCAATCAGAGGCTATCACAGCAATTGGGAGATCAGAAATTGAGAGTGTGCCCTGCTGCGCGTTCTCAGCACAAACACTGTGGCGCATATAGTATGTGGCCCCACAGAAGAAAATACTCACTTCTATAAGGCTGCATTTAGGTGTATGCTCCTCAGAAAGGGTTTAAGTAAAATGAAAGCTGGAATTTTGCTTTAAAGCGTTTGTAAACTCTATCAAAAAAAAAATAAAAAAAAAAAAACCTGCAAGACAAAGGCATAATGAGCTAGTATGCATCGCATACTAGCCCATTTTGTGTAACTTACCTTAAAACGAAGCCCCGACACGGACCCCCGGACATCGCTGCGGGCGCTGCCATGGTCCCTCGTCATCTCTTCCGGGTTCGGCGGCTCCGGCGCGCTGATTGGCCAGAAGAGACGGCTCCGGCGCGATGATTGGCCGGAGCCGCGATGACGTCACTCCCGCGCATGCGCGCGGGAGTGATTTTTCCGGCAAGCTCCCGGCAACTTAATTGAAGGTCCCCAGGACCTTCAGAGCGCATGCGCCGCTCGCGCGAGCGGCTGCATTCACTGTAAATATCTCCTAAACCGTGCCGGTTTAGGAGATATTATTTGTACCTACAGGTAAGCCTTATTATAGGCTTACCTGTAGGTAAAAGTGTCAAAAAGCGGGATACTACCGCTTTAAGCTTACAGACTGTAGGGGCAGCTAGTGTGGTTTTACAAACCCTAGCAAATCTTGGAGGCTATAGTCAACAACTATACTTGTCATAAATCAGAACTGCATGTGTATTGTATTTGAGGGAAACTAGATAGGTGCGGGAAACCCCTGGCAGACTTGCGGTCAGTATACTCAGGCGGGTCGGTTGCAGTCCGCTTCACGTTGGTCTAGCCAGTCTGAAGCTAGGGACAGGTCTTCAAAGAAGATTGCTCTGTCATCACACACCACACGCAAACGGGCTGGAAACAGCATAGCATATTTCAAGTGTTGCACGCGCAGTCGTCTTTTGACATCTGTGAAACGGGACCTTAGCTTTTGGACTTCCGCCGATAAGTCTGGGAAGGCCGAAATTCGGCAAATTTTGAAAGGGAATGTTTCCGCGTTCGCGGGTTAGGCGTAGTACAGCATCCCGGTCATGATAATTATGAAGTTTTGCAATAAATGTACGGGGCGGTGATCCCTCAGGTGGGCGGCAGGCGGGCATACGGTGGGCTCTTTCCACAGCCAAGGTGGCAGAAAAGGCTTCGCTGCCAAAGTGTGTGATTAATAAAGTCTCCAAAAACGTGGCTGAATCGGACCCCTCTGGCAGCCCGTTACAGCGGCATGCTCTATTTTCCAGGTCATCCTGCTTCTGTGCCAACTGCTGAATCTGACACTGCATGGAGTCAGTTGTGTGTTGGAGGGGATTTAAAATATCTTCAGCCCTGCTGATCCTGACCTCTGTCTCCGCCACCCGGTCCCTGAGTTTAGCCATATCCTGCCTAATAAAGGAAATGTCCACTTTTACCTCCTCAATCTTTGTGGTGAGTGGGGTCTGGCAGTTGGAGATGGCTTCCAGGACCCTGGTGGTATCAGCCACAGGAGTCCCTGACGGAGCTGCGCCATCTTGGGCCTCCATATCTCGGTCCTGGCGGCGGAACTTATCCAGCTGCTGTGCGGCTGTAGCGGCTTTTCGTGGCAGCGACATGTCCCCCGGGTTGGCGTGCAGTCTCCCCACAGGTTTGAGGCAAAAGGTAAGGGATTTGGGGCACCCAGGATGAGAGAGCAGGATATTGCAGGAGCAGAGCTCCGCTCATGTGCGTCCTACACCATTGCCGTCCAGGCCACGCCCCATGTGTATTGTATTTGAACATAGCTTGAGCTGAACATGCATAGCTTTCAAAAAGATGTTAGTTTTAAAGTAGAACTAAACCCTTCTCTCCTTTACAGCCATGGAAGCTGCCATCTTATCCTCCGTTTGATCTGCAGTTGACATTGTGCTACACATGAGATCAGTTATGACAACAGCCATTTGATGGATTGATAGTTTGGTTCAGAGCACAAGACTTTGACAGTTATCATCAAGGCATGTCTTGAATGTTATTGTTTGGTGAAACTGTTAAAGAAATGTTTTTCCTTATGTCATTACCAAGAAGATCTTTGTATGCCAGTTATTCATTTTTATTAAGAATTTTTGTTTCACATATATGTACAGTAATTCCATTATATATACAATTACTATATGTACATTCTCTGCTGTTGTCTAATCCCTCTCTCAAATTTGGAATTTATTCTTTCATTTGTTATATATTCTTCTTGTATTAAAAACCAGTCTAATTCTTTTACCAGTTAAAATCTTGCCAACCACCCGCCGAAGATCAACTGCGGCAAGGTGGCTCGGCTGCATGAATTGGCGTACCCATACCGCGCTTCTCGGAAGCGATTATGGGGAATGTGCGCACGGCAATTCACGAGAGGGGAAATTGATCTGCGGGGCCGGAGGCAGCGATTACTGCCGGGCACCCACGATTACTGTCAGGCACCCGCGATCACTGCCTGGGTAGGCAGAACGGCTGTCTGCTGTTATAAAAACGACAGACTGTTGTTCTGTCAGCAATCAACACAGGGCTTCTGTGTTCCACCTATTTAGGATCACAGGTCTCTGTGTTGATTCCTTAATCCCATCCCCCTTACAGTTAGAAAACACCCCCTATGCACATATTTAACCCTTTGTTAACCCCTTCCCTACAGTAACAGTGCATATTTTTAGCACTGATTACTGTAGTAATGTCACTGGTCCCGCCAAAACCGTCAAAAATGTCAGGTGTCTGATCTGTCCGCCGCAATGTTGCAGTCTTGCTAAAAATCGCTGATCACCACCATTACTAGTAAAAAAAAAAAAAAAATGTAATAAAAATGACATAAATCTTTCCCCTAGTTTGTAGACGTGATAACTTTTGCGCAAACCAATCAATATACACTTATTGGGATTTTTTTTTACCAAAAATATGTGGCAGCATACAAATTGGCCTAAAATGATGAAAAACAGGAATTTTTAAATTGGGAATGTTAAATAGCAGAATGTAAAAAATAGTTTTTTTTTTTTTTTTTTTCAGAATTGTCACTCTTCTTTTGTTTATAGTGCAATAAATAAAAATCATACAGGTGATTAAATACCAGCAAAAGAAAGCTCTATTTGTGGGGAAAAAGGACATCAATTTTATTTGGGTACAGCATCGCAATTGTCTGTTAAATTAACGCAGTGCTGTATCGTAAAAAATGGCCTGGTCATTAAGGGGGAAAATCCTTCCGGTCCAGAGCTGGTTAACATATAAAGCCATTTTAAATATAATTTTCAATATTCCTGAATGTGCAGATTAAATTAGAATACCACCTAACAATCTTGCCATGAAGGTGCTCCTCCAGGCACTTCTGTTTCCAGCAATATTGAAAATGACATTTGAAATGGCTTTGCATGTTAAATACTTGCCGACCACCCTATAGAAGTTTTACTGCTACAGGGTGACAGCTATGCTCAGGATCACACATATAGATAGATTAGATTAGATTAGAATAGATAGATAGATAGATAGATAGATAGATAGATAGATAGATAGATAGATAGATAGATAGATAGATAGATAGATAGATAGATAGATAGATAGATAGATAGATAGATAGATAGATAGATAGATAGATAGATAGATAGATAGATAGATAGATAGATAGATAGATAGATAGATAGATAGATAGATAGATAGATAGATAGATAGATAGATGCCGCCAGCTTGCTCCCGCTGTGCGAGAGCTGATCTGCGAGTACTGGGTACTTGATGTCCTCCGGCACCCGCTGATTGTCCGGCAAAGACACAGAATTGCAATCTGCCCATGTAATCAAGGCAGATCGCCGTTCTGACAGGGGGAAAGGGATGGAGTTTGGGTTGGTGCAAAGCAGGGAATAAATGCCATGTCTTCTCCTAGTAAAAGCACCTCCCACAGTATAGTAAAACACTGGCTAGGCACACAATTAACCCTTTGATTGTCCCTGATATTACCCCTTCCCAGCCAGTGTCATTAGTACAGTGACAGTGCATATTTTTTGCACTGATCACTTTATTAGTCCCGGTTCACATCAGTGCGATGACAGACATCGCATGTGATTCGGAGCTCACTGCTCTGAAAATCGCATGCAAAGTCTGTGCGATGCAAATTCAGCCATACAGATTGTATGGCTGAATTTGCATCGCATTCAGACACAACTCGCACAGGACCTTGTTTTGGGAATGCACCAGAATGGGATAGCATGGGTGTTTACACCTATACGATCCGATTCATGTCTGAACTGACAGTTCGCACTGTGATATGCGAAGTGATCTG